>NC_064823.1:94038330-94346848 GCF_024166365.1 Elephas maximus indicus
GACTGGCTCATCTCTCAAGATATGAAATTGTGAGTTTTTGAACTAAACTGTTTAAGCATATGTAAAATAGTTTTTTCTATTTAAGCAGTACCAGCTTGTGAAGTCAAGGAAGAGAAAAGAAGCTGAAAGATTTTAAGGATTACTATAAAGCCAATAGCCCTGGTTGAGCAATGATTAAGAGCTACAGCTCCTAACCCAAAGATCAATAGCTCAGAACCAGCAGCCGCTCCTTGGAAACCCTATGGGGCAGTTCTACTCTGTCTGATAGTGCCGATATGAGTTGGAATCAACTCATAGGCAACGGGATTGGTTTTTGATATAGGTGTAGAGCCTATGAAAAATTCAATACCCTGGAGCTTGGGGCTTTGAGCCAAGCTGCGCCTCCTTTGTAAATAACTATTCTACTGTTGAGAAACAGCTTTTGGCTTGCTATTGGATCCTGATTGAGAATCTTAAATCTTTTAAACTGGGCCTTCTTTATGAACTGGGTATTAGCTAATCCATAAAGTTATAAACATCCCATCATCACGTAAAAGTAATATGTACAGGCAAGGATCACTTTGCATTATTCTGCTATGCACAAATTTCAGCTACTACTTCTTTCCAAATCTGTCTATGAATGGGCATTGTGCATCTGTTATTAAGTTCATGCACAGACAGCAAATCATTTTTTTTATGGGTTCCTTGTTTCTCAGTGTTAAATCTAAGTGACAATTTACAAAAATGGATAACTGAAACAGGAAATGGCCAACAAGAGTGAAAGTGTGGCAAAGGAACAAAAAGTAGTAACATTGGAAAATGAAATTTGAGTCAAACGTAAATGGAGTTATAGAAGAAATAGCTGAATGCTGACATTGGTGCTGTTGGAGAGGTTCTAGATATGCTGCAGTGGACCACAGTGAAGGTGAACTTATAGATATAAGTAAGGAACATGATGAAAAGGATGGTGGTGTCCTTGAGGAAGTCCCACATTAAAGCAAATCTCAGATATGTTTTACAACATTGATAAAATGTCAGAAGCTGATACAAACTCAGAAAGGGGAATGACTATCAAGACATAAAAAAGATGTTCACTTCACATTGTAAGTTATAAGACAAGAAGGCAAGCACTATTCAACCTATTCTTGGTGAGTTTTTGCACAGAAATAAAATGCTTTAGTTATCACTGTTGTTAATATTTTAAATTACATTGTTGTTGTTGTTAGGTGCCATCCAGTCTCTTCTGACTAATAATAAACCTATGTACAGCAGAACAAAACCCTGCCAGGTCATGTGCCATCCTCACAATCATTGCTATCTTTGAGTCTACTGTTGCAGCCACTGTGTCAATCCATCTTGTTGAGGGTCTTCCTCTTTTTTGCTGACCCTCTACTTTACCAAGCATGACATCCTTCTCCAGGGACTGATCCCTCCTGATAACATGTCCAAAGTCTGTGAGACAAATTCTCACCAGCCTTGCTTCTAAGTAGCATTCTGGCTGTACTTCCAAGGCAGATTTGTTCATTCTTCTGTCAGTCCATGGTATATTCAATATTCTTCGCCAATGCCATAATTCAAATACATCAATTCTTCTTTGATATTCCTTATTTATTGTCTAGTTTTTGCATGCACATGAGGCAATTGAAAATACCATGGCTTGGGTCAGGTGCCCCCTAGTCCTCAAGGTGACACTTTTGTTTTGTAACACTTTGTAAAGTGTTACAAAGCAAATTACAGCATAATAAAAAAAATTAGTTTTACTCTTTTTTTTTTTAATTCCCTGTACACTTATAACTAACAGCAAGGAAGTTTTTAATGTTCTGGCAAAAATTTAAAGGTCACCAAATAATCATAACTTTTCAGTTTGATGGTGTTAGCTTCAAATCGTTTTTACACTACTATGCAAAGATCACAGTCTTCAGGAATAAAGTTTTGTCACTCCACCAGGTAAGCAACTTCAAGCAGCTGACGTTGCTTCAAAAGCAACATGAAATAAACAATGGAAGAATGGAGTTACAAACAACTATGGCCTCAGGGACAGTTAGAAAGTGTGGACTACAGCAACATATATCCAAAACCCAAACCCACTGCCTTTGAGCCGATTCCGACTCATAGCAACCCTATAGCAACATATAAAAAAAACTGTTAAATTCTTATTTTTCCTCCCCTTCCCCCCCCTTTTTTAAAAATTTTCATAAAGTTAATGCTGATGTTGGTTACCTTTGATTAGTTTGGGGGTTACAAAATGTTTAATTGGGATTGTGACTAAGCGATTGTGACTAAACAGGAGTTAGCTGAATACAGAGACTGATGTGACTTTGCATCTATCCTCCCTGGAAGTGAAAGATGGTGTCTTTATACAATCAATAGTTGCATCATAAAGCACATTATTTTATTGTTATTGAATAAAATATAAAGTATAAAGAAGTGATGTGATTGAAAGAACTGGAGTAAATACATACTGAGTATTTGTGTTATTTGTGTGGGTTTATGGACTTTTTTTTTTTTTTTAATCTCTGTTCTGATTTTCTACTCTGCAAAACTATTGCATGGAATGGGCATGGAGAGTAATACTTTACTCCATTAGTAATGTGAATGACTTCATCTTTCTTTCTTTTGCTCCCCTAACTTTTCAAAACAATCTTGCCTCTACTTCCTCAACTTTTCCCAACAGCTTGGGCTCTGCTCTGTATTTGAAGGAGCTGGAATCCCACAAACCACATTTTTCAAGGTCTTTGCCAACTGGTTCCTGGTTCTATTCTGCCAATGGAAGGCTCTAACAAGAGATAAGAAATGTCAAAAGCAGGGAAACGTGATCCTGTATTTTTTCTTTGGGGTTTTGGAGAAGACTGTGGCATCTATGGTATAAGCTTCCAAGTTTCCATTAAAGCAGCTCAGCAAATCTTGGCAGCAGGAGGAGAGGCTGGGGTCTCAGGCTCCAACAAAGCAAGTCCCAAATGCACTGGGTTTCTGGACTCTTTCTCAAATTTTTTCCCTTGTGCTCCTCCTCCATTATTTATCCAAGTAACTTAACTGTCCTATGTGTTTCCCTTCAACATTTTATTAATAATTTGTGTTTACAATTTTCTGTACTTGAAAGAGCTACAGTGTTTTCCATTTTCTTGATAAAACAGGGCGAGAATTTCTTGAATATGGGACTTTGGGTATAGGAAAGATTTAATGATTGCAATAATCTTCTAGTTTAACAGATGTCTAAGTAGTGAATAATAGATTTATAAATGGAGGTGTTGTGTAATCTAGAATGTAAAATGCTGCCAATATTTCAAGTGGACTGAAGACTATAAGGAATCATTGCATTTGATAATTAGGTACTCGCTTTCTTTTTTTTTAGTATAGTTCACCTGAATTACCTTTATTATTAATTCAGTGTTCTTATTTTAAGAGGAAATCCTGAATTCAGTCATCGAGATTCTTGATATTTGTAAAATAAATTTGGGTAATATCTTTGCAAAATATAAACACAAATTAGTAGAAAAAGAAGTGGGTCGCTCATAATTATATTATGGTGAAAGGAAGATATTTATAAGTACAGTAGTATCTTAACATCTTGCAGAATCTTATACATGTGCATATACATGTTTGTGTGCATCTATATATGTATTTATACATACATATATATATATACACATCCAACTACCGTAGAGTTGTTTCTGACTCTTGGCAACCTTATGTGTTTCAGAGTAGAACTGTGCTCCACAGGGTTTTCAGTAGATGATTTTTTGGTATTCTATAGCCAGGCCTTTCTTCTTATATATCTATTTATGCTGGTGATGGTAAATGCAGAAAAATAAGTAATGTTTGAAAGCATAAGTGAGAGGGAATAAACAAGAAGGGGAGAATCAAGATGCCAGCAGAAGGAGCAGGAGATTAATGGCCAATTCCTAAAGGAGAAAAGGACTAAGTGCAGTGATGGAGCCACTAACGTTGGCAAAGAAGAGGGTTACTCATTACTAGGAACTTCATGGAAAAGGGGAAGCAGAGGTAGGATTCAGATGGGAGGTGGTGGGCTTAAAAGTTCATAAGAGATTAATTAAATCTCCCCATAAGAGATTAAATTAAATCAAATTTCTGTCCACACAAAACACTCAACTCAATCCTTATTGAAAAACAAGAGCAGAATAAATTGAAGTTAGAAAAGCATACATGAGAGTGAGAATGTTTGGGTTAAAAATCAAATGCAGTGACATTGAGAAGATTGAAGTTTCTAGGCCAAATAAATGAATCAGCTTTCACAAACTTTCTCAGTCATATATAAATAACGTACATGAATCTGGCTTTCATTAATTGGGGGCCGTATTCCTATATAACTCATTGCTGCAGAGTCGATTTCAACTAAGAGCAAACCTATAGGACAGAGTAGAACTGACTCGTAGAGTTTCCAAGGAGTGGCTGGTTGATTCCAACAACCGATCTTTTGATTAGCAGACAAGCTCTTAACTGCTACATCATCAGGGCTCTTAAATTTTGTGTGTGTGTGTTCCTATATGCTCCTATACTGGACAGTGGTGGTATAGTGGTTAAGAGCTACAGCTGCTAACCAAAAGGTCAGCAGTTTGAATCTACCAGGCTCTCCTTGGAAACCCTATGGGGCAGTTCTACTCTGCCCTATAGGGTCGCTATAAGTTGGAATCGACTCAGTGGTGACGGGTTTGGTTATGGTTTGGTATATGCTCCTGTATGTCATATTATGTGTAATCTACATCATTTATCTACCGTGTCCTAGTTTAGTTGTGCTTTCCAATAGGCAGGATAAAAGTTGTTAAGCATACGTTGTTGTGTATAACATTTTTTAGAAGAACAATATTTTTTAAGTCTATCTTGTTCGTGTATATATACATAAGCCACACAATTGTAATTAAATTTAAAAGCATTTTTTAAATAATTTTTATTGTGCTTTAAGTGCAAGTTTACAAATCAAGGCAGTCTCTCACACAAAAACTTATATACACCTTGCTACATATATCCAATTACTCTCCCCCTAATAAGAAAGCCCACTCTGTCCCTCCACTCTCTCTTTTCGTGTCCATTCCACCAGCTTCTAACCTCCTCCAGCCTCTCATCTCTCCTCCAGGCAGGAGATGCCAACACAGCCTCAAGTGTCCACCTGATCCAAGAAGCTCACTCCTCACCAGCATCCCTCTCCAACCCATTGTCCAGTCCAAACCATGTCTGAAGAGTTGGCTTCGGGAATGGTTCCTGTACCGGGACAACAGATCTGAGGGCCATGGCCACCGGGGTCCTTCTAGTCTGAGTCAGACCATTAAGTCTGATCTTTTATGAGAATTTGGGGTCTGCTTCCCACTGCTTTCCTGCTCCCTCAGGGGTTCTCTGTTGTATTCCCTGTCAAGGCAGTCATCGGGTGTAGCCTGGCACCATCTAGTTCTTCTGGTCTAAGGACGATGTAGTCTCTGGTTCGTGTGGCCCTTTCTGTCTCTTGGGCTCGTAATTGCCTTGTGTCCTTGGTGTTCTTCACTCTCCTTTGATCCAGGTGGGTTGAGACCAATTGATGCATCTTAGATGGCTGATTGCTAGTGTTTAAGACCCCAGATGCCACTCTTCAAAGTGGGATGCAGAATGTTTTCTTAATAGATTTTATTATGCCAATTGACTTAGATGTCCCATGAAACCATGGTCCCCAAATCCCTGCTCCTGGCCTTTGAAGCATTCAGTTTATTCAGGAAACTTCTTTGCTTTTTGTTTAGTCCAGTTGTGCTGACCTCCCCCGTATTGTGTGTTGTCTTTCCCTTCACCTAAAGTAGTTCTAAAAGTATTTTTTAATGGTATGAGAGCAGTAGGTTGACAATCCATAGATTGAAAGTGCAGTTCCTGCTTGTCCTTATAAAGCTTTATGCAAATTATTTACTGTGTTACTATCTTATTACTGCTAAAACAAATTACTACGAACTTCCAAAAACCGAACGAAACCCATTGCTGTCAAATCCATTCTGACTCATAGCTACCCCTGTAGGCCAGACGACAAACTTGTTGTTGTTAGATGCTGGCAAGTCAATTCCGACCCATAGAGACCTTATGCACAACACAACAAAACAGTCCTGGTTCTTCTCCATCCTCACAATTGCTGCTATGCTTGTGCATATTGTTGCAGCCATATGTCAATCCATCTCATTGAGGGTCTTTCTCTTTTTCTCTGACCCTCTACTTTACCAAGCATGATGTCCTTCTCCAGAGACTGAGCCCTCCTGATAATATGTCCAAAATATGTGAGACATATTCTCGCCACCCTTACTTCTTAGGAGTATTCTTGTTGTACTTCTTCCAAGATAGATTTGTTCATTCTTTTGGAAATCCATGGTATATTCAATATTCTTCGCCAACACCACAATTCAAAGCCATCAGTTCTTCTTCAGTCTTCCTTATTCATTGTCCAGCTTTCCATGCATATTGAAAACACCATGGCTTGGGTCAGGTGCACCTTAGTCCTCAGGGTGACATCTTCGCTTTTCAACACTTTAAAGAGATCATTTGCAGCAGATTTGCTGAATGCAAATCGTCTTTTGATTTCTTCACTACTGCTTCCATGAGTGTTGATTGTGGATCCAAGTAAAATGAAATCCTTGACAACTTCAATCTTTTCTCCATTCATCACGATGTTACTTATTGGTCCAGTTGTGAGGATTTTTGTTTTCTTTATGTTGAGGTGTAATCCATACTGAAAGCTGTGGTCTTTGATCTTCATCAGTATGTGCTTCAAGTCCTTTTCACTTTCAGCAAGCAAGGTTGCATCATTTGAATATTGCAGGTTGTTAATGAGTCTTGCCCCAATCCTGATGCCCCATTCTTCTTCATGTAGTCCAGCTTCTTGGATTATTTGTTCAGCATACAAGTTGAATAGGTATGGTGAAAGGATAAAACTCTGACGCATGTCTTTCCTGACTTTAAACCATGCAGTATCCCCTTGTTCTGTTTGAACGACTGCTTCTTGATCCATGTACAGATTCCTCATGAGCACAATTAAGTGTTCTAGGATTCTCATCCTCCACAATGTTATGCACAATTTGTTATGATCCACACAGTTGAATGCCTTAGCATAGTCGATAAAACACAGGTAAACATCTTTCTGGTATTCTCTTCTTTCAGCCAGGATCCATCTGACATCAGCAATGATATCCCTGGTTCCACATCCTCTTCTAAATCTGGCTTGAATTTCTAGCAGTTCCCTGTGGATATACTGCTGCAGCTGCTTTTGAATGATCTTCAGCAAAATTTTGCTTGCATGTGATATTAATGATATTATTCTGTAATTTCTGCTTTTTGTTGGACCACCTTTCTTGGGGATAGGCATGAATCCCCAAAGACCACAAACTTAGTGGCTTAAATTACCACTAATTTATTATCTTACATATCTGGAGGTCAGAAGTCTGAAATGAGTTTCACTGGGCTAAAATCAAAATGTTTGTAGGACTGCATTCCTTTTTGTGGCTCTAGAGAAAAATCTATTCCCTTGCCTTTTCTGCTTCTTGAGACTGCCTGCATTCCTCAGCTTATACCCTCTTTTTCCATCTGCAAAGCCATCAGTGACTGGTCGAGTCTTTCTCACAGGGCATCATTTTAACACTGACTCTTCTGGTTTTTCTCTTTCACTTATAAAGGACCCCTTTGATTACATTGGGTCCATTTGAATAAACAAAGATAATCTCCCCATTTCAAGATCTTTTACTTAGAAACCTCTGCAAAGTTTCTTTTGACTTCTAAGACAACCTATTTAAGGTTCCAGGAATTAGGATGTGGACATCTTTAAGGAGCATTAGTCTGTCTACAACATAAAAGTTCTCTGAACCTCTTTTTCCTCATCTGATAAAGTGGTATAAGCACATCAAAAGACATTAAGAATAAAATCACACATATACACACATACAAGATATTGAGGATATCGTCGATACCCAGTATTGAGGCCATTGTCTTAATCAGAAAATGTATTAAAACTTTAAGTTCTTACTTGGTTTTCCTTGGCCTTAGATTCCGCTAGGCAAAAGAGTTACTCCTTTTATTAAGAAGTCAAATCTCGGCTATAGCTTTGAAGAATTACAAGCATAAGGAAATATGAGCAACACACAAGGTCTGATGATCTCTAGACCATGAGTAATAGTCTTCATTCTCCATGAGGTGTAAACTGGTTGAGAAAGTTTCAGGCTGTGAATCGTATTGTTCAATTGTGCATCAGTCATTCAAGAGGACTGGATTATAACAAAACATGCCATTGTAATTAGAAATCACAGAGGATGTTACTTTTTCCTCTTTATCTCCCCCTCCATTTCACTGTCTATAAGCAAACAGATACACAAAAAAAATTTACTATCTTTCAAGAATCCTTGTGAAAACAATCCCCAACGTATTATGTAAAGTTCCCATGATTACTGGAATAATTGTTTAGAAATTTGAAATGTTTGACTAAATAATTTCAAAGGTGACAAAAATATAGTTGTCAGTTCACAGATAACGATTGCTTCAAATAACAACTAATCTTGACATTTTCTACAGCCTTTGAACATTTCACATTTAAGAATAATTGTAATATTAATAGAGGCTTACAATGTTCCAAAAATATAAATCAATCAACCATTTATTTATTTTAACCACAACAAGAGGAGGGAATTACTATTATTATTAGCATTTTACCAATGAAGAAATTGAAGCCGCAGATGTTAGGAAACTTGCTCACGATCTCACGTTATTCAGTGAAAGATCCAGAACTACATACAGCACATGTAGTCTAGCTTCAGACACGTGCTCTTAACAGCCTCTCCGTTGTTGCATAAATAACAGGGCGAAGGAAGATCACATGGTGCCCTATCTTAGTCTTGATTTATGATTCATATCAGTGTACTTCATTACTTTGTCTTGATAGTTAGATAAATAAGGTAGAGAATATTAACCACTGCTTTTTTGCACATTATTAGTAGACCAAAGGATAGAATTTGACTGTGAAATATCTGACTGTCCTCAATTTTCTAAATGACTTCAGAATAAACTTAGCATATATTGACTAACTGGAAGAGATCAATAGCAACTTTATAGTGCAGATTACACCATTCAACAACCCATGTTACATCAATATCTGCAAAAGAGTAAGGCAATGCTGTATACTATCTCAAAATTTTTCCGCCACAATCCTGGAACTGCTCTTTAACCAAATCAGCTGGGAACATGGAGTCAGCAGAGTTAGTAAATGGCTAACAAAATCTCCATCAGTAGATAACTTCGTGTAATGTGCTGATGACACAGCAAAATTAGGAAAATAAATCCCACGCTAAAGCACAAGGTTCATGAAATTGGATTAAAAACTAAAATCCAAATAAATGCTTTGTCTGGGTAAGCTTGAAGAAATTGAACACAGATGTTTCTTTCTAACATCCTCTAATGATTCATAAAAATAAAATTAAGGAAAAATATTTAAAAACACTGAGTCAAGGTGAATACAAGAAGAAATGACAGTAGATGAGTAACGTTAATAAAATTAGCAACAGGCTATCAGTACCTGATTTGGAAAAGCAGAGAAGCCAAATCTAAGTGTGTAGGGTTAAGAGTAGCACAGATCTTAGAAAAATGTTAGAATGTTTGGGAAAACTGGGGTGGGGGAGGGGAATCAGGTACTGAGAAAACTAGACAAACGAAAATAAGGGAATCATTAAAAAAAAAAAAAAATACAACACCCAGGATAAAGATACTAGGCTTGAAGGCTAAGGACCATCTTCATCAATGTGTATAACATGATGCATAAAAACAATGTTCTATATCCTACTTTGGCAAGTAGCATCTGGGGTCTTAAAAGCTTGAGAGCAGCTAAAATACAAATAGTGGTCTCTTCCCATCTGGAGTAAAGTGAAGAAAACCAAAGATTCAAAGGACCAATTTGTCCAAAGGGCTAACAGGCCACGTATGCCTTAGCCTACATGACCCTAAGGTCCGAAGAATTAGATGGTGCCCGGCTACCACTAATGACCCCTCTGACCAGGGTCCCAGTAGAGGGTACCAGATAGAGCAGGAAAAAAATATAGAACAAAAAATCAAATTCATAAAAGAAGACAAGACTTACTGGCCTGAGAGAGACTGGAAGAATTCCCAAGAGCATGGCCCTAAGACACTCTTTTGACTTGGAACTGCAGCCATTCCCAGAAACTACCTTTCAGCCAAGCAATAGACAAGCCTATAAAATAAACAATAACACTCTAAAAGAACATGCTTCATAAAAAAAAAGACGAAACAATTATACGAGACCAAAAGGGCAACATTTGCCCCAAAGTAAAGACAAGAAGGCAGAAAACCAAAGAAACCAAACCCATTGCCATCAAGTTGATTCTGACCCATAGCAACTCTATAAAACAGAGTACTTGTGCCCCTTAGGGTTTCCAAGGTGTTGCTGGTGGATCTGGACTGCCAACCTTTTGGTTAGCAGCTGAACACTTAACCGCTGAGTCACCAGGGCTCCAGGAAGAGGTAGGAAAACCAGAGAAAAGGAAATGAGAAACACAGGGTGAAAATAGGAAGAGTGTTGATATAGTATGGGAATTGCAACCAGTATCATGGAACACTTTGTGTACAATCTGTTGAATGAGAATTTAACTTGTTTTTTATACTTTCATCAAATACACAATAAAATATTAAAAAAAAAAGAAGAGGAACAAAAGCTGTGATTGAAATTAAATGCTCAGTTTCAACTGATTATATCTTATAGAACCAGCTGAAAATAATAATCTTTATGCTTTAATGAATATTTTAAAGACAGTCTGAATTCCAGGAGCAAATAAATAAATCCTGCTTCTTTCTATTAAAAAAAAAAATATATATGTATATATATATATATATAACTCCACCCACTGCCATCGAGTCGATTCCAACTCATACCGACCCTATAGGACAGTGTAGAACTGCCTCATAGAGTTTCCAAGGAGCGCCTGGAGGATTAGAACTGCGGACCTCTTGGTTAGCAGCCATAGCACTTAACCACTACACCACCAGGGTGACCCCATATATATATGCGTGTGTGTGTGCGTGTGTATATATATGCAAGAGCGAAAAAGGAAATTACAGTACAGTGCATGGATCATCTACAAAAAATGTTCACGTAATCATAATGATATAAAGATAGATGTGAACTTAAACAAAATGTGAAGTACAGGCAGTTCCCAGGTTATGAACATCCAACTTATGTACAACCTGTACTTACGAACCAACTCCCATAAGGCCTATTATACGTACCATGGTTCGTAATTAATACATCAGTTTTTGGAGAAGCTTTGTGCACAGCCCCATCCTGCCTTGCTCCGCAGCTTGACTTGCCCCAGATCCCTGACCCTTAGGGCTTCAGTCCTGACCTCCAACCTTCAGCCAGGCCTGGCCTCCTCCCCTCTGCGCCTATCCCTGGCCCACATCCACTCTGATAGGGCTGACTCTTCAACCCACCATTCCTGTGCCTTAGGCATTTGTTGCTCCAGGTGTTCCAAGGGACCCCATGGCTGAAGTCTCCGGGCTCACCGGGCTTGTGGTGGACCATCATCTTCATTTTATAGTCCTTTTTTATTGTTCTTTATTGTGTTCTATAGTGTACTACAGAATACCTATTTAAGACAAAAGTAGACAGTAATTAGAAGAACAAAAGATAAGACATGGACAACAAATGGCAAAATGACGAGAGGCCAAAGGTAGGAGTTTACAGTGATTCATGTGCATCAGGAAACATTGGTGGTATATTGGTTAAGAGCTACGGCTGCTAACCAAAAGGCTGGCAGTTGGGATCCACCAGGCACTCCTTGGAAACCCTGTGGGGAATTTTTACTCTGTCCTATAAGGCCGCTATGAGTCATAATCCATTCAATAGCAAACTAATGGGTTTTCATGTGCATCAATTCAATGTTTGTCTTAGTATGTAGTAAATAGAATAGTGCTTTTCTATGCATAAGAAACAATACAGAAACATTCATGCTCCCAACCTGGTCTGCACCTTGGGGCCTGTTGCCCCTGCAGCAGCAGCAGCCACTGCTTTTACTGCTTCTCCCTTCCCAGCCTGGTGAAAGGACAAGAAAGAAGATGGTGGCCCACCACAGACCACTCCACAGATTCGGTAGGCCCCGAGACTCCAGCCACAGGGTCCCTTGGAACCCTGGTGGTGTAGTGTTTAAGAGCTACGGCTGCTAACCAAAAGGTCAACAGTTCGAATCCACCAGGTGCTCCTTGGATTATGTCAAGAGTATATCAGTTTTTCAAAGCCCCTATGGATATTTCATTCTCCAGTTTTCTTTTTAAGTTTGGTATTGGTTTTACAATTGTTTCCCTCAGCCACTGTCTACTGCCACAAGCATCTACAAGGTTAAATAATTGCCTCTAATTGTTTTTGGAAAATGACCCTGGAAAAGGCTGTTCATATTGAATGAGCTCCAAGTCAGGTAAAATAAATAAATACACTGATGCTAGCAATGTTTTGAGGGAAATACCAGACAGTTCACATAATGACAACTCTCTGGGAATGGAGCTGTGAATAATTTCTAACTCTATTCTACTCCCTCCAGTAGCTGGCAATTTGTTGATTTTTACCTTGGTTATGCGATGTTGGTTTTCAAGGCCATTGGAGAGTTGGGGAGGAGGGATGGAATTGTTTTTATTGTTAGTTGTCATTTAGTTGGCTCTGATGCATGGTGACTTTATGTATAAGAGAGCAAAACGATGCCTGCTTCTGCACCATCCTCACAAGTGTTGGTATATTTGAGCCCACTGTTGCAGCTATTGTGTTAATCCATCCCATGGAGGGTTTTCCTCATTTTTGGTGACCCTTTCCTTTCCCAAACATGACGCCCTTTTCTAAGGATTGGTCTTTCCTGATGACATGTCCAAAGTACCATTATCACTTTTAAGAAGGATTCTGGCTATACTTCCTCCAATATGGATTTGCTCATTCTTCTGGCTGTCCACAGAGCATGGTATATTCAACATTTTTTTGCCAACACCACAATTCGAATGCATCAATTCTTCTTTGAACTTTATTTTCCATTACCCAGCTTTCCCACACATATGTGGCAACCGAAAATACCGCAGGTTAGTCAGGTGCACCTTAATAATCTTTGATTTTTAATGTTTTAAAGAGGTATTTTACAGCAGATTTTCCCAATGCAATACGGCCTTAGATTTCTTGATTGCTCCTTCTGTTGGCACTGATTGTTCATCCGAATAGAATGAAATCCTTGATAAAGTCAAATTCTTTGCTATTTTTCAGATGAGTTGTGAGAATTTTCTCTTTTTTTATGCTCAGGGTAATCTATATTTAAGGCTGTAGTCTTTGACTTTCATCAGTAAGTGCTTCAAATTGTCTTTATTTTTGTCAAGCAAGGTGTGTCATCTGTATATCACAGGTTGTTAATGAGTCTTCCTCCATTCCTGATTTTATATTTTTATTTATATAGTCCAGTTTCTTGGATTTGTTTAGTATAAAAAAATCTTTTTTTTAAAGTATAAAATAGTATAGACAAGGTAAAAGGATACAACCATGCCACACATCTTTTCTGATTTTAAGCCAAGTTGTATCCCCTTTTGAGAAAAGGAAGGAGTAAAAGAAAAAAACAAAAAAAAGCTATGTAACTATTACTTTGACAAGCAAATTATTTTGTGGGCTGCAATTGATTATAAGCTAAATCCACAAAATCAGTAAAAGGTCACAAGTGTATGCATATTAGCAATTAGTGAGGTGACCAACTTTTTGATTAGAACAAGATATTTTCTAGGGAAAGGTAACAAAAAAAACAAACTTGTTTCCTTTGAGTCAATTTTGACTCATGGTGATGCCACGTATTGCAGAGTGAAATGGCTCTAGGGGGTTTTTCTCGGCTGTAGTCTTCGTAAGGAGCCCTGACGGCACAGTAGTTAAGAACTCAGCTGCTAACCAAAGGGTCAGCAGTTCAAACTCACCAGCCATCTTTACGGAAGGAGATCATCGTGTTTTTTGCTTGCAGCATTACTGGATGCGTTTGAATCACCAGCATCACTGGATGGGTTTGACTCACCAACCTTTAAGTTGATAGTCGAGTGGAAACCATTTGTGCCACCTTGACACCTGAGGGGGGAAGATAGGTTTCAAAAACACCTTGCATAGATATTTTTTAGTCATTTTCAATAATTTAGATATATTAAATATATAATAAAAGTATTTCTTGAGAACAGACTATGTATTAACACTACGTTGAAGTTATAAAAAATATGACCCACATGGTCCAAGGAAGACTACTAATGAATTTTATATATAATTACATAAAATTTGTATGTATATATATTAATGTAAAACTACACAAGACATAGATATATAATAAATTTGATGAACTACAAAATAAAATGTAATATAAAATATATATGTTAAATATACATAAATTAAAGGTTGTTGTTAGGTGTCATCGAGTCAAGTTGTTGTGCATAGCTAACCTATGTACAACAGAACAAAACACTGCCCAGTCCTATGCCATCCTTAAAATCATTGTTATGCTGGAGCCGATTGTTGCAGCCACTGTGACAATCCAACTCTTTAAGGGTCTCCTTCTTTTCTGCTGACCCTGTACTTTACCAAGCATGATGTCCTTCTCCAGGGACTGATACTCCTGACAACAGGTTCAAAGCATGTAAGACATAGTCTCTCCATTCTTGCTTTTAAGGAGCATTCTGGTTGTACTTGTTCCAAGACAGGTTTGTTTGTTCTTTTGGCAGTCTATGGTATATTCGATATTCTTCACAGATACCACAATTCAAAGGCATCAATTCTTTGGTCTTCCTTATTCATTGACCAGGTTTCACATGCGTATGAAAAAAAAAAAATTATTTTTATTTTTTTTTTATATGAGGCGAATGAAAATACCATGGCTTGGGTCATGTGCACCTTAGTCTTCAAGGTGACATCTTTGCTTTTCAACACTTTAAAGCGATCCTTTGCAGCAGATTTGCCCAATGCAATGCATCTTTTGATTTCTTGACTGCTGCTTCCACGGGTGTTGATTGTGGATCCAAGTAAAATGAAATCCTTGACAACCTCAATCTTTTCTCCATTTATCCTGATGCTGTTTATTGGTCTAGTTGTGATGAATTTTGTTTTCTTTATGTTGAGGTGTAATCCATCCTAAAGACTGTGATCTTTGATCTTCATCAGTAAGTGCTTCAAGTCCTCTTCACTTTCAGCAAGCAAGGTTGTGTCATCTGCATAATGCAGGTTGTTAATGAGTCTTCCTCCAATCCTGATGCCCTCTTCTTCTTCATATAGTCCAGCTTTTCATATTATTTGCTCAGCATACAGATTGAATAGGTATGGTGAAAGGACCTGACGCACACCTTTCCTGACTTTAAACCACTCAGTATCCCCTTGTTCTGTCCAAACAACTGTGTCTTGATCTATGTACAGGTTCCTCATGAGCACAATTAAGTGTTCAGGAATTCCCATTCTTCACAATGTTATCCATAATTTGTTATGATCCACACAGTAAAATGCCTTTGCATAGTCAATAATAAACAGATAAACATCCTTCTGGTATCCTTTGCTTGCAGCCAGGAACCATCTGACATCAGCAATAATATGCTTGGTTCCACGTCCTCTTCTGAATCCTGCCTGAATTCCTGGTTGTTCCATGTGGATATACTGCTACAGCTGCTTTTGAATGATCTTCAGCAAAATTTTGCTTGCATGTGATATTAATATAAATTAAATATATGTGATATCTATATTGTATAAAATAAATGTATACATAAACACACATTGTATATACATATATATGTATATAGATATACTATTTAAGTTACCATCGAGGGAATGGAGGCCCTCCGTACTCAATGGGTCCTTGTCTTTCTCTTGTAAGAATACAGAGAGGAGACAATTTTGGGATCAGCTCCAGCAGATTTATTTTACTTGTGACTAGTAAAAGGAGTGAGTGGGGGCTTATGCCTGTCCAAAAGACTGACTAGAAAAGGGAAGCAAGAATAGGGCTTTTATAGGCTCTGTGTAGACAATAGAGTAATGAGTATTTAGTGGATTTCTTTCAAGGGGCGTTACTTCTCAGAATGGCAGTGCATGCTAATCAGGTTGCCCGCATCTGAAATCCAAGATGGAACCTGCTGATATTCAAGATGGAGTCCTCTCAGCAGCCCATGGCATCATTTATTATGTGATATAGCACAAGCACACTGATCTTTGCCAACGCATCACCATCTTCAGTGGGCTAAGGAAGGTTAAACAGCAGTCACACTTTGTTCTTCTACACATATGGAGCCTGTAAAGGGGTAAGGGACTAGAAAAACGCTAAGAATGAGATAGTAATTCAAGGGTTGTTTAAATCTTATCTCATGTTGACAGGGTGTGGTTCCTGTTTGCCCAGCTTCTAGATGGTAATCTTTTAACAGCTCTTTTTTTTTCTGCCAGCCCAGTTAACCCTATCTGTCTCATTTATTTGAAAAGTGGCTAGTTTTTTAATAATACTCAATAAATGAGAGGTCATAATTGAGATCTTTAGCTTGGCTATTTCACTTTTTTTTACTTTGAGTACCTGGAGTGCTGAAACTTTTATTGTTGTTTGCATTTGAGATATGTTTGTGTTTTGAAAAATCATGCATATTCTTTATAGAAAAGAATTTTAAAATTTGATAACTTCTGATACACATTTCTATATGAGAAAGGTAAATCGAAGACAAAGGTTAACAAATGACTTTTCTTGAATCATTCAGTTATTTATATTAAAAAAAAAAAAAAAAACTATCCTGAGTCATCTTGTTAGGTCACCCAAGTAATGAAAAAGATGACTGTGAACAAATTTCTACCCTTGGGGATCTCATCAGGAGGTGGGGCATGAATATAGATAAAATATGACATTATAAGTGCAAACAGTGAGGTATAAAGTGCTAAGAAGTATCAGGTCAGTTTCAACTGGGCAGAATCTCAAGAAGTATCGAGTCTAAATTAGATTTCAACTCAAATTTGAATAAAGAGTTAAATCTTAACAGGCAGAGCAATAGAAATAACATTTTAAAAGAAGGAATAAGAGAAGAAGGGAGAAAATGCGAACACAGGTTAGTTGTGGCATGGGCTGACTAGAACATTAGTCCACACAAAGAGAATTTAAAGATAATTGCTGAAATGTTTGTGAACGCCAAACTGAAAGGACCTTGAAAGCCATAGCAAACACTTTAAAATTCATAACATAATAATTTATGTGATTACTACTTTAATAATGAGTAAATTTTATCCTGCATTCTTGAGAAAGTTTTGTTGGGTTGATGGCATTCATGATTTCAGTCCTTTACCTCTTCCTGGAGCCATGCCCTTTGCTGTATAATTTTTGTGTGTCACCATTTGAATTCCCTGGAAAGTAGACTCTGGGGTGAAGATTACCGACAGGAAGTGAATTAGGGGGTGTTCTTGGGCTCAAAAATCTGTGGAAGGGAAGGGAATGGAGCAAGAGAGAGCAGAGGGAGAAGTCAGACTGCAATGCAATATCTATGGAAGCCTCAGCTGTCTTTACAGAAAGATCTGAAAACAGAATTACTATTCAGAATTGTTCCCAGTTGTGGTAAAGGGGGAGACCTTGATACTACTGTCAACCTCTCATTGAATACCAGCTGCCCTGGAAAGGAGGCATGATCTTTGGTGAGACAACTGCTAAACTGGCTAACACTTGAGGGTGACTGCCAGCACCACACATTGTCCTCTCACTTGGATTCTGGGCTCAGTTATATGATATGATTGGGCCAATAGTGTGTTAGTAAATCTGAAAAAAAAAAAAAAAAGTTTTAGAAAGCACTTGAGTAATTGAGCTTCTCTTCTTATTCCTCCTTCTTTGCAATGAACCTGGAAGTGTGCCTGGACTTGCATGCTGGAGCTAGAACTAGAAAAGAGAAAGGAGAAGAGGAGCCAAGTGCCCCAAGCCATTCTAGCTAAGGCCATCCCATATTAGGGGTAAACCCAGCAGACATGTGATTGAGCTAAAATCTACAGAGTCACCTACAGGACCCTCAGCAGTTGATGAAGATTGGTGAGTGAGCCAGCCCAGTCAGATGCAAAATATAGATATGTGAGCTAAATCAGTGTTTATTGTTTTGTGCCACTGAGACTTTTTTTGTTACTCAGCCTTATCATTGCATTAAATAGTTGTTAATATACTAGTTAAGTGCATATTATTATGATAATAAACTTCATATTTTAAAACACATTTTTTAATTTCAAGATTTATGTATGGAATAAGTTTATGCCTTACACATCATTTCAAAGGGAGTCTCCTTAAGAAGTAATATTACCCAATAATGGAGCTGTGGATAATTGACAATGGCAGATGGGGGCATTAAGTATACTTGTTCAACCATGAGATCTGTACTGCAAAATTACAGCTGCTCTATATTTCCTTTTTTATAAATCTCTAAGAAATATATACTTCAACAAGCAGTTAAATGTAAATCATAGCACATAGGAGGAAAAATTTATTTCTTAAAGTTTCTACATTTTGGCTTGATAAAGAAGCAGCGAGTTAGTCAATCAATTCACAGGCCGTCACTTTATATTTTACACTGAATGTCTTTAAATTTTCTGAAACAATTAGATATTAGGCTTTCTAGACACTTAATTAAATCAACTATTAAGTAGAAAAATTGTATTATTCCAGTTTTTATTTTTTAATTAGAATGTCAGATTTGCTTATTCTTGATTGTGTGACATGTATGATAAAACCATGACAAGGGTCTTAGTTTGAAAATGTATTCATGTATTAGTTTCATAATTCAATATAGATCACTAAAGAAAAATCAGTCAACACCTATCTATCACCCTTTCATATTTGTATAATAAATACTGATTGGTTGTACCTATGATTATATTACTTTTTCCTTACTAAATTCCATTATCGTTGTTAGGTGCCATTGAGTTGATTTTACCTTATGGCAACCCCATGTGATGGAGTAGACCTGCCTTATAGGGTTTTCTAGACTATAATCTTTATGGAAGCCTATCACCAGTTCTTTCTTCCAAGGAGTCTCTGTGTGGGTTCAAACTGCCAACCTTTCATTTAGCAGCTGAGTGCTTAACTGTTGTGCCACCAGAGGAAGAATCATTTGTCTTGTCAGTTTCAGTGGTGGATCAAATAACCTGTTTATTTATGAGTCCTTTTATAGCTTACCAAAATTATAAAACAACATTCTGTTTATTCTTCAGGTTACTGATTTTAAATTATGACTATCTTTAATGAAATTAACCAACAGGTTTTCGTTCAGGTAATGAGGTATTAATATTTCTAAGTATTATTTATAACATAAAAATAGAATTTTTTATCCAAATAGAATGGTGGGAATTTCTTCTTAAGTCCCTTCTAGTACCTCTTTTTCTTTTCATCCAACCCGTTCAACTTCATATTAGAAGTTGCAATTTCTTTAAATCTCTGTGTTTATGTAAACCTGAGGCATCGATTTTAAGAGATGTGAGAAAACTAAATTTCTTTAACGTAAAGGTTTCACTTAGCCCCAATTCTCTAAGTTTAATAGAGTCTGCTGTTGTAAACTATATTTTGGAACTTTTTGAGGATAATGATTGTGGTAATGATTACAATCATGATCTTTTAGCAAAAGGTATAATTGACAATTATACCAAATGAAGAGTTCTTATTGCCCTATATAACAAAAAGAAATACCCAGCTGTTGTAATTTCTTTAAAATAAAAAAAGGGTAATTGTTCAGTCACTTAATAGTGTCAAAAGGTCAAAAAACACTTTTTCTTAAGGCATTGGTTTTAAAAAGCTGAACAAGTTAGAATTTTCTAAGCAATGGCAGATATATTATAAAAACAGTTAAAATACCTGAGTTTGTCACCTGGCTTTGATGTTTACTGGGATAACTTAATTTGGTAAGTATTTTTTCATTCTCTGTAAAATAAAAAATAAATAAATAAAAATTAAAAAAAAACTACCTCCAAGAATTATGGTCATAATTAATATCTATAAAAGTATTTGATAAACTACAAAATGCAAAGACATATTTAAAAAATATTTGAGTAATATTGTAGGCAATTGATATTTCTTAGCTGCCTTTGTTGTGATAGGAAAACCTTCATTTTAGGTTTGACTATGAAATTTACACAACACTGTGTTTAGAGAATTTTAAAGAATGATGCCATTAAAGAAGTCCAAAATTTCTAGCCCTAGATAATCTGGACCTCCTCCTGCTTTTCCTTCCTTTCTTATGCCACTCATGTGGCTTTAGTCATGTTCTTGAGTCCACTGAGCTCAGTCCTAGCCCCAGCTTTTTACATTTTCTGTGTGTAAGCAACTACTCTTTCATTCCTCAAGTTCTAGCTTGAAACATCTTGAAGAAGGCTTCTCTTTTAACTTTATATAAATATCTTCTACCATTTTATGTTTCTTTTTCACAGCCCCACTTTTTTCTCTCACACCATTGGTCATGGTTCACATTTATTTCCATCTTTTTCATTACCTGTCTAACTCTTCCACTGGATCCACACATTTATTGTTGCAGTGTCCATTTATTGTGCATTATCAGCCACTAGTATATCATTTAGCGAATAAGAAATGTTTATTAAATATTTAGAGAATGAATAAAAAAATAAGGAAAGAAGGAAGGATTAAATGAAGGAATAAATAAGGATGAAGAAATAGAACATCATCCAAAGATAGCACTAAGTCAAACAACTGTAATGTTTCCAAAACTGTTCTTTTCCAGAAAACTATTCATAGAGTTTTGTAGTATAAAAAAGAAAGATTTATGCCAAAACAGGATAATTTTACCTGAATCAAAAGAAAGAGATTGAAAGGATAAATTGATCTCAGACATGGTACTTCTGTAATCTCTTTTTGGGGAACCTATTGTAAATTCCCCTAACATTTATTCCAGTATTCACCTACTCCAACTCACCTATTTGAATCCATCCACACAAACAATTCTGCAACAACATCAAAATCACCATTTACTTCAAACTAACCCTACAATGTTATCATGATCAATAACTTTACTCATGCCCTTGTGCTCTTTAAACCCAGTTTGGATTCATTGGTTTGTCTTTATGTACACACTTTCTCCACTTAACGTTCTCATGAAAGACACAGCTCTAGTTAAGCCCAACTCTCCGCTTAATCTGTGCTTGTTCTCTGTAGCTCAATATTGTTGAGGAAAAGCCTACAACCATGCAGACAATTCTCAATTCTGATTCACAAAATTGGTAGCCATGTGTCTTAAATAGAGCTTTAATACTGGTCTCAGTATGTATGTTTTCCGTCTTCCTTAAAAGATTTTTTCATATGTCTTTGCCTCTCCTCAAACTCATAAACCATTTCTTCCATCTTTATTCTCAGATGACAACCTTGTCTCGTATTTTATTAAGTGGGAAAAAAAAAAAAAAACAATCAGACTTAAAGTCCTTCGTTCTGTACCACAAAAACTATATATCTGAATCTGTTACTGTAGTCTCTACCTTTCTTCTTTTCCCACTGATAAGATACTATTGGTAATTCCCCATACTTCTATTAAAACCTGACTTTCTACTTATTCTATCTCAACTCTTTTCATCTCATCATGGATTTGGTTCTGAAAGTGTTTTCATTCTTTTCTGCATTTCCAACTTTCCTTCTCTTCTGGACAGTTTCATCAACATAGAAAGAGCATCAAATTCCCTGTTCGTTATAAACATCCTTTGACTTCATCCCCCCCTCCAGATATCATCTCATTCTTCTACTCTTCTTCACAGGTGAACTTATAGAAAATTTGTTTACAGCTATTTCCTTACGTCCTGTATTAGCTTTCAACTAGGGAAGCACAACCAGTAAGCCAGAAGTGTGCGTGAGTATGTATGTGTGTGTGTTTGTGTATTTGCTATGCGGAATCGGCTTACTCAATTGTGGAATTTGATTCAGCTGTTCCTGTATAACTATTGCTTTATGTCTAATGGCTGAAACTTGAAATCCACAGGCCAGGCAGTTAGGAAGGGAAGTCTGGAACCCAAAAGCATGACCTAGAACTCTGATAGACAAACTGAAACCTGTGCCATTTCTTGTTAACTCTGTCCTTGGTGACGAGGGTAACCTGCAGAAACTAAGGCCCTTTGTCACAGAGGTAAACATATTTACCTGATCTGAGAAGCTGAAGAAGAATCTAGGGAAAAATAGAGCTCGCAGGCCCACCTTCTGTTTCACATCAATGGGGTGAGTTAGCAGATCCATAAACAGTATGTGAAATACAAAATGGCCTCTGCTTCTCTTCTGCCTTTCAAATCTCCCAGGAATTTTCTTTGTGGCTCACTCCAGGGGAAACATACAATAAAGGAATGTCTGGAAAATACAGTTCAGCCTAGCTAGATTGACGCTTTATAAAGACATCGTATTTCCCAATCCGCATCCTACATCCAACTTTAGCAAAAGTATGCGTCTCTACTAGCTCTACTCTGAGGTTGATTTTGGTTCTAATTTTACTAGACCTCATGGCAGCTTTTTTCATGATTTTTGATTTAAGTAAGTAATTAAAACTGAAAAATTGGAAGGAGTCCAGGAATTAGGTTTCTTTGTGATATTGGTAAACTCCCTCCCTATGGAAAGAGGAATGACTGCCCAGAGAGAAATGTTCCACCAATGGTGCCAGAAATTATGCTTCTCATCCAAGATAAGCCAAGAAGGAATGTGGGTTTTTTTTTTTTCCATCTTCCCAGAAATGCACCAGGATAATGCATAAGCATATTCTAGAGATGCAAGACAGTTAATACATTATACTGCCTGGTAGAAATTCAAATACTAGACAATCCTGAGAGCTGCTTCTAATAGACAATGGGTTGTGACTAAAGCCAAAGTCAAATATCTTCATTAAAATCAATACATAGATAAATTCATGCGAAAACTCCTATTCAGATGTTGCTAACTGTTGGTATAAAATTATTTATCCTAAGTTTTCTAGATAATATTTTAAAAATTAGCTAAGAAAATGAGAGAAATGGAGTAAATTGAATTTTTAAAGGAGTTCTATAAAAATATATATATATATGTGTATATAAATGGGTACTTTTAAAGAATTATCCTCTAAAGGAAGGCAATAAAAAGCTAGCCTTTCTACACCAAACAACATTTAACTAAGAATGTATAAAATATCCCACTCAAATTACTTCTCTGTTTAGAAGTGTTGTTTTACCCTATATCCTTCTATATTCTTTGAATTAAGGAATCATATGTTATTTTTGCCATTAAAGAATAATTAATCTCACTTCTAGAAAAATATAAGTCAAAGGGCAAAAGTAACAAAAAATGCATAAAACTAAATTGTGTTTGTGTGTTTGCATTTGTGTGTGTGTGAGTACTTGCAATGGGTTACAATGCAGACAAAAAAATACAGTAGATATTTACTTATATTGACCTGGAAAGAAGTTATAATATATTCAGTGCTGGCCAGTATGTATAGCATTTTCCCATTTTATATAAAAATTGCACATGACATTAAAATTTCAGCATAAGTGTTGCAAAAAGTCATAAAAAATAACTGACGTTACTTTAAATTTAATAGATTATAGTTTTGTTAGATACCATCAAGTCAGTTCTGATTCATAGTGACCCTCTGGACAACAGAAGGAAATACTGCCCGGCCTTGCACCAACCTCACAATCATTGCTATGTTTGAGTCCATTGTTGTAGCCACTGTGTCTTCTTCTTTTTTGCTGACCCTCCACTTTACCAAGCATAATGTCCTTCTCCGGGAAGGGTCCCTCCTAACAACACGTCCAAAGTAAGCAAGATGAAGTCTCACCATTCTCGCTTCTAAGGAACATTCTGGTTGTACGCCCTCCAAGACAGATTTGTTCGTTTTTCTGGCAGTCCATGGTATAGTCTATGTTCTTCTTCAACACCGTAACTCAAATGCATCAATTCTTCTTTGGCCTTCATTATTCATTGTCCAGCTTTCACATGCTTATGAGGCAATTGAAAATACCATGGCTTGAGTCAGGCACACTCTAATCTTCAAGGTGACATCTTTGTTTTTTAACACCTTAAAGGGATCGTTTCCAGCAGATTTGCCCAATGCAATGCATCATTTGATTTCTTGACTACTACATCCATTGGCATTGACTATGGAGCCAAAATGAAATCCTTGACAACTTCAGTATTTTTTCTGTTTATCATGATGTAGCTGATTATAATAGTAAATGACAAATTTTATATTTATATAATTCACAATGCAAACAATTTCTATTAAAAGTTTCTGGTTATAAATTAAAAATAAACTGAACAAAACACAGCCCTGATTTAAAGGAAGCCTAGGAATTGTTTTTTGTTTTCCACTTGGATTGTACAAACTTATTTGACTCACTGGAGAGCCTCGACGGAAAGCGAGAAGGGCATACATTCAGAAACTTGAGGGAAAACCATCCTACATAAGTTTGGTACTAAAGAGCTTGGTTGTGAAACTGGCTCCTGGTACAATATGTAGCCAACCTGAACTTTCCCTCAGTTACTGCTACCACTCCTACTGTCACTACATGTGAGTGCCGATGTGGCTTAAGGAAGAAAAGTACTGCTATGATGTAAGAACTGCTTCTGAATAAGGCATGACTTGTTGGGGGTCATCCTGGAGTGTGTCTGCCACAAGCAGTAATATCCGCAATGGTCAATACAGCATAAGGAGGGTAGGATCTGCAGGCATATGTTCTAACTATATGGCCCAGTGAGTTAGGGCATCCCTAGCGCCACACAAACATACCTATTATTCAATCACCACTGAGACTCCTAGCAGGTAAATGACCTTCTCTGCTGAAATCTAGCAGAGACTAGGGCTTATTAAAATAACACGTAAAATAATCCTGAGACTCCTGGGAATGTTAAGGAGGGAGAGAACAACCAAGATTGGATTTCATTATCTATCTGTATATCTTTATATCCATCTCCTTCTCTATCTATATTATCTATATGTATATATGTCAGATGGATCTTGGCTGAAAGCAGAGAACACCAGAAATGTGTTTACCTGTGTTTTATCGACTATGCAAAAGCATTCAACTGTGTTTATCATAAGAAATATGGATAACATTGCAAAGAACAGGAATTCCAGGACACTTAATTGTGCTCATGATGAGCCTGTTTATGGACCAAGAGGCAGTCGTTCAAACAGAAAAAGGGGATACTGCGTGGTTTAAAATCAGGAAAGATGCGTGTCATGGTTGTACCCTTTCACCATACTTATTTGGTCTCTATGCTGAGCAAATAATCTGAGAAGCTGGGATACGTGAAGAACTGGGCATCAGGATTGGAGGAAGACTCATTAACAAACTGCGATATGCAGATGACACAACCTGACTTGCTTAAAGCAAAGAGGACTTGAAGCACTTACTGATGAAGATCACAGACTGTAGCCTTTAGTAGGGATTACACCTCAACATCAAGAAAACAAAAATTCTCATAACTAGGCCAGTAAGTAACATCCTGATAATGGAGAAAAGACTGAAGTTGTCAACAATTTCATTTTACTTGGATCCACAATCAACATCCATGGAAACAGCAGTTAAGAATCAAACAACACATTGCATTGGGCAAATCTACTGCAAAAGATATCTTTAAAATGTTAAAAAGCAAAGATACCACCTTGAGGACTAAGGAGCGCCTGACCCAAGCTGTGATATACTCAATCACCAATCACCTCATATGTATGCAAAAGCTGGACAATGAATAAGGAAGACCAAAGAAGAATTGATGCCTTTGAATTATGATATTGGTGAAGAATATTGAATATACCATTGGACTGCAAGAACAACAAGCAAATCTGTCTTGGAAAAAGTATAGCCAGAGTGCTCCTTAGAAGCCAGGGTGGAGAGATTTTGTCCCACATACTTTGGACATTTTATCAGAAGCGACCAGTCCCTGGAGAAGGACATAATGCTTGGTAAAGTAGAAACTCAGCAAAAAAGAGGGAAACCCTCAATGAGAGGGATTTAAACAGTGCAGCAACAATGTGCTCAAGTAAAGCAACATTTGTGAGGATGGTTCAGAACTAGGCAGTTTCCTTCTGTTTTTCACAAGGTCACTGTGAGTTTGAACCAACTAGTTGGTACTTAACAACTGCAACAACAAAAGGACCAAAGATTTTGTTTGTTTTCGTAACCTATGAAAGAGGATGCTAGTAAAGAAGAACATTAAAGTGATGATCCAGTGGTATTTAAGTAAATTATAGCCCTTAAATATATATCACTCAGTTGCTCAAATGAGTTCACATCAATTAGAAATTGACTTAAGAATTTCTTGCTATGTACCAAGCACTTTGCATGCAGTATGTGTGTAACTATGCTAAGCAGTTTACATAACCTACATAATCTTTATAGAAACCTAGTAAGGTATGTTTAGAGTTTTAAGTAAAGTGTCCTACATTACTGTGCTAGAAACGGCAGATTCCACATTCAAACACAGGTCTCTCCGTTTTGTTCCAATTTTCATTATTTTTTCATGAATCCTACTAATGTACATGGAAAATATTGAAACTTTTTTTGTTAGATATTTGTTAGGAATATGCAAATATTGTTTGATTCATGAATCTCTTAGATAGCCCTCTGTTACCACATGACCTCAACTCGAGAAAATCAGAATCATTAGAAGCAAGCCTTAGTAAAATTCGGGTTTATAATATCTATTTCATTATTTATTGTGTAGCATCTTTGCATATGTGATATATCATTCAGTAAAAATAAAGCAGTTTACACTCATAAAGAGCATGTTGTTTTCCACACCAGATGTAATTGTTTCCATTGAAGAAAATGTGGAATCGACCTATGACTTACTCTTTGAAATTTCTTCCCTGAGCATTTCCTTAAAAAAAAGAAAAAAAACAAGCCAGTCGCTATCTAGTCTATTCCAACTCATGGCAGCCATACGTATGCAGAGTAGAACTCAGTTCCTTAGGGTTTTCAAGACCTTTCAGAAGCAGATTGCCAGATATTTCTTTTGAGGCATCTCTGGGCAAATTTAAACAACCAGCCTTTTTCTTAGCAGTTGAGCCCAAGGATGACTATTTCCTTAGGAATCCAGATATTCCAAGATATATGTGTTACTACTTTTGTGCTCTCTCCTATGCTGAATTTTGCATATTTGATGCAAACCTATATTATTCTTTATTATATTATAATATCACAAAAAATAATTTAACATAGAAACATAGAATCCCAGAATTGCCAGGAATCTTAGAAATCATCTCATGTAGATCTTTCATTTTATACAAGAAAGGGAAAATGAGTCTGATTATGTAACTCGAGAAATTTATGACAATAGGAGAAAAAAGAAATGGATGAGTCATACTTCAGCAAGAAGCAGCATTTCTTGGTTAAGACCCTGACTTTGGAATTGGAAAGATGTGAGTTCAAGTCCCGGGTCTAATATGTGGCATCTGTATCACCTTGAACAACTTATTTAACCACTTTTTTTTTTTTGCCTCAGCTTTCTTTCTCAAAGGGTTGCAAAGTATTTAAAATAATGCTTTACACATAGTAGGTAGTCTATAACTGATAACTGCCGGCTTAATTTAATGAATTAATTATAGAAAAAAATTATTGTATTAATTATAGGCAATGGAAAATAAATTGTGCTATATAATTTTCATTTGCCTTTCAGATCCCATCAGATATTTCCATTCTGCTAGTCATTCCAACAGTCTTGTAGTAGCTTTTACAATTTTTTCCTTGTTTGATTACATCCTCTTTGCAGTCATTTATCCCTCCAGGGATTGACAGAATACCAATTGAGATGTTTCAACAAATGGATGCAGTGCTGGAGGTACTCATTCATCTATGCCAAGAAATTTGGAGGACAGCTACCTGGCCAATCGACTGGGAAAGATCCATATTTATGCCTATTCCAAAGATCCAACAGAATGTGGAAATTATTGAACAATATCATTATTATCACATTCGAGTAATATTTTGCTGCAGAATGTTCAAAAGCGGTTGCACCAGTACATCGACAGGAAACTGCCAGAAATTCAAGTCAGATTCAGAAGAGGACATGGAACAAGGGATATCATTACTAATGCTAGACAGATCATGGCTGAAAGTAGAGAATACCAGAAAAGATGTTTACCTGTGTTTTATTGACTATCCACAGGTATTCCACAATGTGGATAATAACAAATTATGGAAAATATTTCAAAGAATGGGAATTCCAGAACACTTAACTGTGCTCATGCGGAACCTGTACTTAGACCAAGAGGCAGTTGTTTGGAAAGAACAAGGGGATTCTGCGTGGTTTAAAGTCAGGAAATGTGTATGTCAGAGTTATGTCCTTTCACCATACTTATTCAATCTGTATGCTGAGCAAATAATCTAAGAAGCTGGACTCTATGAAGAAGAACGGGGCATCAGGATTGGAGTCATCATGAACAATCTGTGTTATGCGGATGATACAACTTTGCTTACTGAAAGTGAAGAGGAATTGATGCACTTACTGATGAAGATCAAAGACCACAGCCTTCAGTATGGAAGGCTACACTTCAACATAAAGAAAATAAAAATTCTCACAACTGGAGCAGTAAGCAACATCATGATAAATGGAGAAAATATTGAAGTTATCACGTGTTTCATTTTACTTGGATTCACAATCAATGCCCGTGGAAGCAGCAGCCAAGAAATCAAAAGACACATTGCATTGGGCAAATCTACTTCAAAAGATCTTTTTAGAGTGTTAAAAAGCAAAATGTCACTTTGAGGAATAAGGTGTGCCTGACCCAAGCCATGCCATGGAGCCCTAGTGGCACAGTGATTAACAGCTCAGCTGCTAAACAGAAGGTCGGCAGTTCATGTCCACCAGCCACTCCTTGGAAACCTATTGGGGCAGTTCTACTCTGTCCTATAAGGTGGCTAGGGGTTGGAATCAAGTTGATGGCAACCGGTTTGACCCAAGCCATGGTGTTTTCAATTGCGTCATATGAATGTGAAAACTGGACAATGAATAAGGAAGACCAAAGAATAATTGATGTCTTTGAATTACTGTGTTGGTGAAGAATATTGAATATACCATGGGCTGTCAGAAGAATGAACAAATCTGTCTTGGAAGAAGTACAGCTGGAGCACTCATCCCAAGCTAGGATCGTGAGTGGAAATATTTTGGACATGATATCATGAGGGACCAGTCCCTGGAGAAGGACATCATGCTTAGGAGAGTAGAAGGTCAGCAAAAAAGAGGAAGACGCTCAGTGGGATGGATTGACACAGTGGTTGCAACAATAACAATTGATAGGCTGGTGTAGAGCCCTGCAGTGTTTCCTTCTGTTGCACATGGGGTCACTATGAGTCGGAACTGACTCCACCATACCTAACAGCAATCCCTCCTTTTTAAAATCTTTAGTAGGCAATTCCTGTTTGTCAGGCATTTTTCTATGTACTGTGGATATATATAAGGACGAAACTTTGGAGATTCATCCTATGTCACCTTCCTCTTTCTCCCAGCAAGTAGAAGTTTATGGTATAACATAGCAGGCTTTTTAGCCCTCTGGATTCTTGTTGGGTTAATCAGTGAGAAGTACTAGCAGCATCTTAATGGTAGTAGAAGTACAAAATGAGTGTGTTTACTCCCCTAGCTTCATTCTCGCAGAACCCCAGGTTAGCTGCATTCCAATGACTTCTCTCTCGCCCCTACAGGCTCCTACATGGTAACTGGTCACCACTTTGCTTTACTGTCCTATACTGATTTTCAGTAACCCTGCACACACTTTTAATATGATCCCTTACATACCCTATTTGAATGTGCCATCTGTTTTCTGCATAGACCCTGTTTTATTGTTGTTGTAGTTAGGTGTGTTGATACGGTTCCTACTCATAGAAACCCCATGCACAACAGAACGAAACACTGCCCAGTCCTGTGCCATCCTCACAATTGTTGCTATGCTAGTGCCCATTGTTGCATACACTGTGTCAGTCCATCTCGTTGAGGGTCTTCCTCTTTTTTGCTGACCTGCTACTTTACCCAGCATGATGTCCTCCTGATAACATATCTAAAGTATGTGAGACGTATTCTCGCCATCCTTGCTTCTAAAGAGCTAACTGGTTGTACTTTTTCCAAGACAGATTTGTTCCTTCTTTCAGCATTGCACTGTATACTCAATATTCTTGGCCAACACCACAATTCAAAGGTGTTAATTCTTCTTTGGTCTTCCTTATTCATTGTCCAGCTTTCACATGCAAATGAGGTGGTTGAAAATACCATGGCTTGGGTCAGGCACACTTTAGTCCTCAAGGTGATATCCTTGCTTTTCAACACTCTTAAGAGGTCTTTTGCAGCAGATTGGCCCAATCCAGAGTGTCTTTTGATTTCTTGACTGCTGCTTCCATGGGTGTTGATTGTGGATCCAAGTAAAATGAAACCCTTGACAACCTCAATCTCTTCTCTGTTTATCTTGATATTGCCTGTTGTTTTCTTTACATTGAGGTGTAATCCATACTGAAGGCTGTGATCTTTGATCTTCATCAAGTCCTTTTCACTTTCAGCAAGCAAGGTTGTCTCATCTGCATATCGTATGTTGCTAATGAGTCTTCCTCCAATCCTGATGCCTCATTCTTTTTCATATAGTCCAGCTTCTCGGATTATTTGCTCAACATACAGATTGAGTAGGTAAGGTGAAAGAATACAACCTTGACACACACCATTCCTGACTTTAAACCATGCAGTATCCCCTTGTTCTGTTGGAATGACTGCCCTTTGATTCCTCATGAGCACAATTAAGTGTTCTGGAATTCCCATTCTCCGCAATATTCCAAATGTGGAAGTTGAATTGTCTTCTAGGCCATGAGACTGCTGTTAATCAGGCAAACTCTGGGAACCTAGGATACAAGGGGTCAGAGGAACTCAAATTAGAACTGACGACATCCATTTTTTTTTTTTTTTTTGCCTTTCCACAGTTGTCTACATATATAGAGCTTTAAGCTGTTACGTGGGGAATGAGAACATGCTTTATTTACTTTGGTATCCCACACTGCTTTGTATTTTTTAAACTTAAATGCTAAAACCAATTATGCTAACCTATGCATTTCACACTTAGTTTGCTAGACTCCCTTCTTCACTTACTCATTAAATCAAGATATGTTATATTATCTTTTAATAACTTTCTCTTGTTTGATTGCATACTATTTACAGTCATTCATTCACATTGGCAGTCTGGTTCTGAAAAGATTCACAGCCTTGGAAACCCTGTAGGGCAGTTCTATTCTGTTCTATAGGGTCACTAAGAGCTGGAATTTGATTAAAAGGCAATGGGTGTTTTGGATTATATATAGACAAGGACAAAACATGGACGCGTACGTCCTAGAAGAAGAAGAATATCTTAGTTTTCTTGTGCTTCTGTAACAAAAATAAAACAAGTGGGTGATTTTAATCAAATATTTTAATATTGAATTGTATATTCTTTATTGGCTTGTTAGCTAAACTCTTTATTTGTGTTTAGTGGCTCTTCTCATAATTACAATATTAATCCTGAAATTGTCACAGAATACCTTGACTTGATATTACATCATTCCACTCACAATATTACAATAATTTTACAATATTAATCTTACAGTAATATACTTCCTTTTGCCTTTCTCAGTCCTTTGTATTGGTGCTGTCATATATTTAATTTTTCATGTCATATAAACCTCAAAATCGGGTGGGTATAAACCTCAAAATGCACTGTTATTACTTTCGCTCTAAACAATTGCAATTTGAAAAAATCAAGAAGTGTGAAAAAAAATCTTTCATATTTCTGCACATATTTACCACATCCAGCACTCGTCCACTCACCGTTTAGTAGATGCAAGGTTTCTTCTGATATCATTTCTCTTCAGATGACTACCTTCAATTAGTATTTCTTGGAGGGAGCAGTTCTGATGGTGACAAATTTCCTGAGGCTTTTTTTTTTTTTAATCTAAAAATATTTTATTTCATCTTTGTTTTTGAAAGATATTTTTACTGACTATAGAATTCTAGGTTGGTCATTCTATTGCTTCCTGCATATATATATATATATATTTTTTTTTTTACTAAGAAATTGGCAGTCATTCATTTTGTAATCCCTCTATATGTAATCTTTTTTCCCTGGCTGCTTTTGAGTTTTTTCCTTATCTTTGTTTGGGGAATTTTATTATAATTTATTTAACTCTGGATATATTCATGTTTTTCTGGTTTGGCATCCATTGTTCTGGAACTTGCGTATTGATATATTAATAAAATTTGGAATATTTTAGCTATTATTTTTTCAAATTTTTTTTTTGGTGTAATCTCTTTCGCTTTCCTTTACTCTTCAAATTACGTATGTGTTAAGCTGCTTAATATTATTCACAAGACACTGAGGTTCTGCTTTTGTTCCTGCTTCAGTTTCTATAGCTTCTATTGACCTATTTTCAGGACTATTGATTTTTTTTTTTCCTGTTGTGTTCAATACACAGTTTGGAAAATGAAGTGATTTTCTTTTTTCATCTCAGATGATGTATTTTTCAGCTATAGAATTTCCATTTGGCTATTTTTATATTTTTTCTTTCTTTACTTCCATGCCACATCTCTTCATATATTATGTCCATGCTTTCCTTTAAATCATTAAAATATTTGCAATAGCTGTTTTAAAGTGCTTGTCTACTAATTACAACATGTATCTAGTTGTATTTAATATATTTTTTTAATCCTCTCCTTTCGGTTAGATGTCACATTTACCTACCTTTTCATACCCAGGAATATTTTATTGTTTGCTGGACATTGTAAAAGCATTTAGAGTTTTGAGATTCCTAATTTTGGTGTTTTCTATTAAGGATTATTGAACTTAGCTCTAGAAGTCGGTTCATATGTGGTGCACCACCTTGATACTAACCACATTTGGTTTTAAACTTTGCCTGGCTGAGTGTCCTCTTTTATTCCCGAGAAGTGGTCTTCCTGAGGTTTCATCCTAAATTCTTCAGTTGAATTTTTTCAGCTGAAATACTGGAGTTTTCTTTCAGTGCTCTCAAGTCTGGTGGGTCATAAGTCTAATATCTTTAATAATATTTCTTCCAGAATCTCTTTTCCTTTCACAGTCCACAAATATTTCCGTTCTGCCTGGATTATCAGAATCTTGTGCTAGCATGTGCAGTTTAATATTTGGCCTAAGACTCCAGGGAGACTACAAAAATTGCTGTGGCTCATTGTCTGTGCAGCTACTTTCTTTCTGCTACCCTTTCCTGTAAATTTCATCAGCTTTAGCAGCTGTAAACATCAATCTTTGCTTCCTTCGCCAAGCAATACCATGGCTTTTTGAGTTCTACTTTCTTTGCTTTGGTTTCAAATGGGCCCCCATGCAGAAAGCCAGAAAAAGATACAGCTTACCTCATATACTTCCCTTTTTTCAAGACTCTCAGTCCTAGGCTGTCTTTTGTACAATGACTGAAAATATATTTTGTCCAGTTTTATAGTTGCTTTCATCACCTGGTTAAACTTGATATCCATCATGAGGTAAATTAGAAGTCTTCAGTTAATACTTTTAAAACAACTGGGGTTACATTATGAAGGCTTTATTTATATAAGATACAAAAATTTAAATATGAAATTGTTATACTTATTCCACTTGAATTCAGGTTACTTTGGTGGAAAATGAACACTTTTAAGAAACTTTCAAACAATTGTATTCCATTACTATGTGGTGATACCTTTGTTAATTTAACTTGTAGTAATTTTATGCTACTAGGAAATACAATATAAAGGTCATGTTGATCAACACTGTCATTGGTGCCTTATACTTTTGTTTTTCCATATTCTAATTGAGTTTTGAAGTTCAGAAGGACAGTCAAAATCAATTATAATCTCCTTTATGATTTGGGTACAATTATGCTTTTCTGTTTTGTTTGTTTTTTTGTTGTTAAGTAATATTGACCTCCATTTTGTAGGACATATCTCCTCGCTTTGATTTTTTTCCCTAACATTCATTTTACATGAATTCCATATAAAGATGAAAGATAAAAAAGTAAGCTAGCCTTCCCAAGGTAAAAAAAAATCATTTAATAAATATGAAACCAAAATTTATTTTAATATAATTAGGATTTTATATGTTGTTGCTGCTGTTATGTGCCAACTAGTCGGTTCTGACTCATAGGGACCCCATGCACAACAGAAGGAAACACTGCCCAGTCCTGCCCATCTGCAGAATTTTTGCTATGTTTGAGCCCATTGTTGCAGCCACTGTGTCAATCCATCTCCTTGAGGGTCTTCCTCTTTTCCGCTAACCTGTACTTTACCAAGCATGATGTCCTTCTCCAGAGACTGATCCCTCCTAATGACGTGTCCAAGGTATGTAAGATGCAGTCTCACCATCCTTGTTTCTAAGGAGCATTCTGGTTGTACTCTTTCCAAGACAGATTTGTTCCTTCTTTTGGCATTGTACTGTATATTCAATATTCTTTGCCAACGCCACAATTTAAAGGCATCAATCTTCTTTGGTCTTCCTTATTCATTGTCCACCTTTCACATTTATATGAAGCAATTGAAAATACCTTGGCTTGGGTCAGGTGCACCTTAGTCCTCAAGGTGACATCCTTGCTTTTCAACACTTTGAAGAGGCCCTTTGCAGCAGATTTGCCCAATGTAATGTGTCTTTTGATTTCTCGACTGCTTCTTCCATGGGTGTTGATTGTGGATCTCAGTAAAATGAAATCCTTGACAATTTCAATCTTTTCTTCCTTTATCATGATGTGGCTTATTGGTCCAGTTGTAAGGGTTTTTGTTTTCTTTATGTTGAGGTGTAATGCATTCTGAAGGCTGTGGTCTTCGATCTTCATCAGTAAGGGCTTCAAGTCCTCTTCATTTTGAGCAAGCTAGGCTGTGTCATCTGCATAAAACAGGATGTTAATGAGTCTTCCTCCAATCCTCATGCCCCATTCTTCTTCATATAGTCCAGCTATTGGGATTATTCCCTCAGCATACAGAATGAATAGGTATGGTGAAAGGATACCGCCCTGATGAACACCTTTCCTGACTTTAAACCAGGAAGTATTTTTCTTGTTCCGTTTTAACGACTGCCTCTTGAATCATGTACAGATTCCTCAAGAGCACAATTAAGCGTTCTGGAATTCCTATTCTCTGCAATGTTTTCCATAGTTTGTTATGATCCATATAGTTGAATACCTTAGCATAGTCTATAAAACAGAGGAAACATCTTTCTGGTATTTTCTGCTTTCAGCCAGGATCCATCTGACATGAGCAATGATATCCCTGATTTGAAGCCCTCTTCTAAATCTGGCTTGAATTTCTGGCAGTTGCCCGTCAATATACTGCTCCAACCACTTTTTTTTTTTTTAATTAACTTCTATTGAGCTTCAAGTGAAGGTTTACAAATCAAGTCAGACTGTCACATATAAGTTTACATACATCTTACTCAGTACACCCACTTGCTCTCCCCCTAATGAGTCAGCCCTTCCAGTCTCTCCTTTCATGACATTTTTGCCAGCTTCCAACTCTCTCTATCCTCCCATCCCCCCTCCAGACAGGAGATGCCAACACAGTCTCAAGTGTCCGCCTGATATAATTAACTCGCTCTTCATCAGCATCTCTCTCCTACCCACTGTCCAGTCCCTTTCATGTCTGATGAGTTGTCTTCGGGCATGGTTCCTGTCCTGTGCCAACAGAAGGTTTGGGGACCATGACCGCCGGGATTCCTCTAGTCTCAGTCAGACCATTAAGTATGGTCTTTTTATGAGAATTTGGGCTCTGCATCCCACTGATCTCCTGCTCCCTCAGGGGTTCTCTATTGTGCTGCCTGTCAGGGCAGTCATCGATTGTGGCCGGGCACCAACTAGTTCTTTTGGTCTCAGGATGATTTAGGTCTCTGGTTCATGTGGCCCTTTCTGTCTCTTGGGCTCTTAGTTATCGTGTGACCTTGGTGTTCTTCATTCTCCTTTGATCCAGGTGGGTTGAGAACAATTGATGCATCTTAGATGGCCGCTTGTTAGCATTTAAGACCCCATACACCACATTTCAAAGTGGGATGCAGAATGTTTTCATAATAGAATTATTTTGCCAATTGACTTAGAAGTCCCCTTAAACCATGGTCCCCAAACCCCCGCCCTTGCTCCACTGACCTTTGAAGCATTCATTTTATCCCGGAAACTTCTTTGCTTTTGGCCCAGTCCAATTGAGCTGACCTTCCATGTATTGAGTGTTGTCATTCCCTTCACCTAAAGCAGTTCTTATCTACTAATTCATCAGTAAAAAACCCTCTCCTTCCCTCCCTGCCTCCTCCCCTCGTAACCACAAAAGTATGTGTTCTTCTCAGGTTTACTATTTCTCGAGATCTGATAATAGAGGTCTTATACAATATTTGTCCTTTTGCCTCTGACTAATTTCGCTGAGCATAATGCCTTCCAGGTTCCTCCATGTTATGAAATGTTTCACAGATTCGTCACTGTTCTTTATCGATGCGTAGTATTCCATTGTGTGAATATACCACAATTTATTTACCCATTCATCCGTTGATGGACACCTTGGTTGCTTCCAGCTTTTTGCTATTGTAAACAGAGCTACAATAAACGTGGGTGTGCATACATCTGTTCTTGTGAAGGCTCTTATTTCTCTAGGGTATATTCCGAGGAGTTGGATTTTTTGGTTGTATGGTAGTTCTATTTCTAACTTTTTAAGAAAACGCCAGATAGATTTCCAAAGTGGTTGTACCATTTGACATTCCCACCAGCAGTGTATAAGAGTTCCAATCTCTCCACAGCCTCTCCAACAATTATTATTTTGTGTTTTTTGGATTAATGCCAGCCTTGTTGGAGTGAGACGGAATCTCATCGTGGTTTTAATTTGCATTTCTCTAACAGCTAATGATCGAGAGCATTTTCTCATGTATCTATTAGCTGCCTGAATATCTTCTTTAGTGAAGTGTGTGTTCATATCCTTTGCCCACTTCTTGATTGGGTTGTTTGTCTTTTTGTGGTTGAGTTTTGACAGAATCATATAGATTTTAGAGATCGGGCGCTGGTCGGAGATGTCATAGCTGAAAATTCTTTCCCATTCTGTAGGTGGTCTTTTTACTCTTTTGATGAAGTCTTTAGATGAGCATAGGTGTTTGATTTTTAGGAGCTCCCAGTTATCTGGTTTCTCTTCATCATTTTTGGTAACGTTTTGTATTCTGTTTATGCCTTGTATTAGGGCTCCTAACGTTGTCCCTATTTTTTCTTCCATGATCTTTATCGTTTTAGTCTTTATGTTTAGGTCTTTGATCCACTTGGAGTTAGTTTTTGTGCATGGTATGAGGTATAGGTCCTGTTTCATTTTTTTGCAAACGGATATCCAGTTTGCCAGCACCATTTGTTAAAAAGACTATCTTTTCCTCAATTAACTGACACTGGGCCTATGTCAAATACCAGCTGCTCATATGTGGATGGATTTATATCTGGGTTCTCAATTCTGTTCCATTGGTCTATGTGTCTGTTGTACCAATATCAGGCTGTTTTGACTACTGTGGCTATATAATAGGTTCTGAAATCAGGTAGAGTGAGGCCTCCCACTTTCTTCTTCTTTTTCAGTAATGCTTTGCTTATCCGAGGCTTCTTTCTCTTCCATATGAAGTTGGTGATTTGTTTCTCTATCACATTAAAAAATGACATTGGAATTTGGATTGGAAGTGCATTGTATGTATAGATGGCTTTTGGTAGAATAGACATTTTTACTATGTTAAGTCTTCCTATCCATGAGCAAGGTATGTTTTTCCACTTAAGTATGTCCTTTTGAATTTCTTGTAGTAGAGCTTTGTAGTTTTCTTTGTATAGGTCTTTTACATCCTTGGTAAGATTTATTCCTAAGTATTTTATCTTCTTGGGGGCTACTGTGAATGGTATTGATTTGGTTATTTCCTCTTCGATGTTCTTTTTGTTGATGTAGAGGAATCCAAGTGATTTTTGTATGTTCATTTTATAAACTGAGACTCTGTCAAACTCTTCTATTAGTTTCAGTAGTTTTCTGGAGGATTCCTTAGGATTTTCTGTGTATAAGATCATGTCATCTGCAAATAGAGATAACTTTACTTCCTCCTTGCCAATCCGGATGCCCTTTATTTCTTCGTCTAGCCTAATTGCTCTGGCTAGGACTTCTAGCACAGTGTTGAATAAGAGTGGTCATAAAGGGCATCCTTGTCTGGTTCCTGTTCTCAAGGGAAATGCTTTCCGGTTCTCTCCATTTAGAGTGATGTTGGCTGTTGGCTTTGCATAAAAAAAAAAAAAAAAAAAAAACTTTTTTTTTTTTAGTTGCCCTTTGTTATGTTGAGGAATTTTCCTTCAATTCTTATTTTGGTAAGAGTTTTTATCATGAATGGGTTTTGGACTTTATCAAATGCCTTTTCTGCATCAATTGATAAGATCATGTGGTTTTTGTCTTTTCTTTTATTTATGTGGTGGATTACATTAATGGTTTTTCTAATATTAAACCAGCCTTGCATACCTGGTATAAATCCCACTTGATCTTGGTGAATTATTTTTTTGATATGTTGTTGAATTCTATTGGCTAGAATTTTGTTGAGGGTTTTTGCATCTATGTTCATGAGGGATATAGGTCTGTAATTTTCTTTTTTTGTAATGTCTTTAAAAAATTTTTTCCTTTTTTGTTTACCTGGTTTTGGTATCAGGGAGATGGTGGCTTCATAGAATGAGTTGGGTAGTTTTCTGTCATTTTCTATGCTTTGAAATACCTTTAGTAGTAGTGGTGTTAACTCTTCTCTGAAAGTTTGGTAGAAATCTGCCGTGAAGCCATCCGGGCCAGGGCTTTTTTTTGTTGGGAGTTTTTTGATTACCGTTTCAATCTCTTTTTTTGTTATGGGTCTATTTAGTTGTTCTGCTTCTGAATGTGTTAGTTTAGGTAGGTAGTGTTTTTCCAGGAATTCATCCATTTCTTCTAGGTTTGCAAATTTGTTAGAGTACAATTTTTCGTAATAATCTGATATGATTCTCTTAATTTCAGTTGGGTCTGTTGTGATTGGCCCCTCTCGTGTCTTATTCGGGTTATTTGTTTCCGTTCCTGTATTTCTTTACTCAGTCTGGCCAATGGGTTATCAATTTTGTTAATTTTTTCAATGAACCAGCTTTTGGCTTTGTTAATTCTTTCAATTGTTTTTCTGTTCTCTAATTCATTTAATTCAGCTCTAATTTTGATTTTTTTTTCTTCTGGTGCCTGATGGATTCTTTTGTTGCTCACTTTCCATTTGTTCAAGTTGTAGAGACAGTTCTCTGATTTTGGCTCTTTCTTCTTTTTGTATGTGTGCATTTATCGATATAAATTGGCCTCTGAGCACTGCTTTTGCTGTGTCCCAGAGGTTTTGATAGGAAGTATTTTCATTCTCGTTGCATTCTATGAAATTCCTTATTCCCTCCTTGATGTCTTCTATAACCCAGTCTTTTTTCAGGAGGGTATCGCTCAGTTTCCAAGTATTTGATTTCTTTTCCCTAGTTTTTCTGTTATTGATTCCTAGTTTTATTGCCTTGTGGTCTGAGAAGATGCTTTGTAATATTTCGATGTTTTGGACTCTGCAAAGGTTTGTTTTATGACCTAATATGTGGTCTATTCTAGAGAATGTTCCATGTGCACTAGAAAAAAAAGTATACTTTGCAGCAGTTGGGTGGAGAGTTCTGTATAAGTCAATGAGGTCAAGTTGGTTGATGGTTGTAATTAGGTCTTCCGTGTCTCTATTGAGCTTCTTACTGGATGTCCTGTCCTTCTCCGAAAGTGGTGTGTTGAAGTCTCCTACTATAATTGTGGAGGTATCTATCTTGCTTTTCAATTCTGTTAAAATTTGATTTATGTATCTTGCAGCCCTGTCATTGGGTGCATAAATATTTAATATGGTTATGTCTTCCTGATCAATTGTCCCTTTTATCATTATGTAGTGTCCTTCTTTATCCTTTGTGGTGGATTTAAGTCTAAAGTCTATTTTGTCAGAAATTAATATTGCTACTCCTCTTCTTTTTTGCTTATTGTTTGCTTGATATATTTTTTCCATCCTTTGAGTTTTAGTTTGTTTGTGTCTGTAAGTCTAAGGTGTGTCTCTTGTAGGCAGCATATAGACGGATCGTGTTTCTTTATCCAGTCCGAGAATCTCTGTCTCTTTATTGGTGCATTTAGTCCATTTACATTCAGCGTAATTATAGATAAATAAGTGTTTAGTGTTGTCATTTTGATGCCTTTTTATGTGTGTTGTTGACCATTTCATTTTTCCACTTACTTTTTTGTGCTGAGACATTTTTCTTAGTAAATTGTGAGATCCTCATTTTCGTAGTGTTTTACCTTATGTTTGTTGAGTCTTTACGTTTTTCTTGGCTTTCATCTTGAGTTATGGAGTTGTTATACCTCTTTGTGGTTACCTTAATATTTACCCCTATTTTTCTAAGTAAAAACCTAACTTGTATTGTTTTATATCGCCTTGTATCACTCTCCATATGGCAGTTCTATGCCACCTGTATTTAGTCCCTCTTTTTGATTTTTGTGATCTTTTACATATTGACTTCAATGATTCCCTGTTATGAGCATTTTTTTTTTAATTAATCTTAATTTGCTCTTGTGATTTCCCTATTTGAGTTGATATCAGGATGTTCTGTTTTGTGACCTTGTGTTGTGCTGATATCTGATATTATTGGTTTTCTGACCCAACAATATCCTTTAGTATTTCTTGTAGCTTTGGTTTGGTTTTTGCAAATTCTCTAAGCTTGTGTTTATCTGTAAATATCTTAATTTCGCCTTCATATTTCAGAGAGAGTTTTGCTGGATATATGATCCTTGGCTGGCAGTTTTTCTCCTTCAGTGCTCTGTATATGTCATCCCATTCCCTTCTTGCCTGCATGGTTTCTGCTGAGTAGTCTAAACTTATTCTTATTCATTCTCCCTTGAAGAAGACCTTTCTTTTCTCCCTGGCTTCTTTTAAAATTTTCTCTTTATCTTTGGTTTTGGCAAGTTTGATGATAATATGTCTTGGTGTTTTTCTTTTTGGATCAGTCTTAAATGGGGTTCGATGAGCATCTTGGATAGATATCCTTTCGTTTTTCATGATGTCAGGGAAGTTTTCTGTCAGCAGACCTTCAACTATTTTCTCTGTGTTTTCTGTCTTCCCTCCCTGTTCTGGGACTCCAATCACACGCAAGTTATCCTTCTTGATAGAGTCCCACATGATTCTTAGGGTTTCTTCATTTTTTTAAATTCTTTTATCTGATTTTCTTTCAGCTATGTTGGTGTTAATTCCCTGGTCCTCCAGATTTCCCAGTCTGCATTCTAATTGCTCGAGTCTGCTCCTCTGACTTCCTTTTGCATTGTCTAATTCTGTAATTTTATTGTTAATCTTTTGGATTTCTACATGCTGTCTTTCTATGGATTCTTGCAACTTATTAATTTTTCCACTATGTTCTTGATTAATCTTTTTGAGTTCTTCAACTGTTTTATCAGTGTTTTCCTTGGCTTTTTCTGCAGTTTGCCTTATTTCGTTTCTGATGTCTTGAAGCATTCTGTAAATTAGTTTTTTGAATTCTGTATCTGATAATTCCAGGATTGTATCTTCATTTGGGAAATATTTTGATTCTTTTGTTTGGGGAGTTGTAGAAGCTGTCATGGTCTGCTTCTTTATGTGGTTTGATATCGACTGCTATCTCTGAGCCATCACTAAGATATAGTAGTGGTTCATTCTGTAATTGCTCGCTGAGTCTTGTTTTGTTTTCTTTCAATATACGTGGATGGGCTACTAGATTGTGCTGTCTTGTTTGTTGTAGCCCTTGACTTACTTATGACCTATTACTAGCTGGTTTGGGTTATTGCCAGATATATATGCCTGAGTCTATTCACTATTCTTGAGTAGAATCTGATTTTGGGTCATCAAGTGTGTGCTACACCCTAACACCTATCCACCTCGAGAAGTAGTGGTGATAGTTGTGTGCACCAGATTCTATTAGCAGCTGGGGTTCACCCTCCAGGGGGGGCAGGATGCTGACAGGTTTGCCCCAAGTGTCAGTGAGGTAGGTGTGTCTCTATTCCTATAGCACCTTGGTGGGAGGGAACTGCAGCTGTACCTTAGGCCCCCACTGCAAGTACCTCTACTGATTGGTAGATGTCACCCTCCTTAGACCCCTAAGGCAAGAGGCTAGGTGGTCTGGGGGGAGCTTCAGCCCTCAGTTCCCTGTTGTGGGTCAGTTAGGGCTCTGTTGAATAAGCAGAGATATCAGACCTGGGAAACTTGTTTTTCCAGAAAATCTGCTAAAAAAAAAAATGCATTCAGATCCCTATCAGAACTGCCTTTGGATTATAACCACCACCTTGTTCCCTGTAAGGATGAAAGTCCGAGATTTGGATCATATATGCTTGGCTGTAGCTGGTTCTGTGTTTTAAGTCCAATTAGGGATGGAGTTTTGGTCCCTGGGTTTTTTGTGGTTCCTTCTCTCAGGCCAGAAGAATGGGTTAGGAAAAGACCAAAAAAAAAAAAAGGGGGGGGGGAAGCAAAGCCGCCGCGAAGCTGGAGCCATTCTCCCTCTAGCTCAGGAAATTCCAATGTTAATGAAGCCGACTGGGAAGGGTGGGGGAGGATTCAGAGAAATAGGAGAGTAGCACCTTGGAATATAGCCAAAGTTGCTTATCTTACTTGGAATGACTATTTTATCTGAGATTCCCAAGGGGCGTGTCGCCTATGTGTGCTGGCTGTGTGGAGATTGCCCCTGAGGGTCTGGCCCGCTGAAGCCGTGGTCAGATCCTCTGCTGCCAGTCCAACGCCCAGCATCAAGGTTCCCCTGCTGGGACGCTGCACTCCCAGCTCCAAAATCAGTCACTGCCTCCCGGGGACTTCTTGTCCCTCTAGCCGCATCCCCGTCCGCCCCTGCGGACCGGCTGGGCCCCCTGCCGGGGTTAGTTCAGGGGAGTAGGGCTGCGCCCCGTGCTTGCGCCATGTCAGTGCCCAGTCAAAAGCCAGGCGCCAAGGTTCCCCGGCTGGGACGCTGCACTCCCAGCTCCAAAACCAGTCACTGCATCCCGGGGACTTCTCCCACCGGCTGCGTCACCAAGCCACCTGCGCGGACGGGCTGGGCCCCCTCCCAGGGTGAGTTCAGGGGGGTAGGGCTGCGCCCCTTGTTTGCGCCGTCAGCTCCCCTGGGCCCAGACCTAAGCCCAGCACCAAGGTTACCTGACTGGGACGCTGGGCTCCAGGCTCTGAAAACAGTCACTGCCTCCCCATATTTGTTCGTTCTCCGTCTCTAAATCTGTGTTTGTTGTTCAGCGTTCGTAGATTGTTATGTATGTGATCGATTCACTTGTTTTTCCAAGTCTTTGTTGCAAGAGGGATCCGAGGTAGCATCTACCTAGTCCGCCATCTTGGCCCCGCCTCCTGCAACCACTTTTGAATGATATTCAGCAAAATCTTGCTTGCATGTGATATAAATGACATTGTTCGATAATTTCTGCATTTGCCTGGATCCCCTTTTTTGGGAATAGGCATGAATATGGATCTCTTCTAGTCCATTGGCCAGGTAGCTGTCTTCCAAATTTCTTTCAGCACTTCCAATGCTGCATCCATTTGTTGAAGCTTTTCAGTTGGTAATCGGTCAATTCTTGGAGCCTTGTTTTTTTGCCAGTACCTTCAGTGCAGCTTGGACATCTTCAGTACCTTTGGTTCCTGATCATATGCTACCTCTTGAAATGTTTGAATGTCAACCAACTCTTTTTGGTATAGTGACTCTGTGTATTCCTTCCATCTTCTTCATATGATTCCTGCGTTGCTTATATTTTCCCCATAGATTCCTTCAGTACTACAATTTGAGGGTTGAATTTTTTCTTCAGTTCTTTCAGCTTGAGAAATGCTGAGCCTGTTTTTCCCTTTTGGTTTACTATCTACAGCTCTTTGCACATGTGATCATAATACTTTACTTTGTCTCCTCGAGCCACCCTTCAAAATCTTCTGTTCAGTTCTTTCAGTTCATCATTTTTTCCTCTTGCTTTAGCTGCTTGATTTTCAGGAGCAAGTTTCAGAGTCTCTTCTGACATCCATTTAGGTCTTTTCTTTCTCTCCTGTCTTTTTAGTGACTTCTTGCTTTCTTCAAGTATGATGTCGTTGATGTCATTTCAGAAATTGTCTTGTGTTTGGTCATTAGTTTTCAGTGAGTCAAATCTATTCTTGAGATGATCTCTAAGTTCAGGTGGCATATACTCAAGGTCATAGTTCAGCACTTGTGGACTTGTCCTAATTTTCTTCAGTTTCAACTTGAATTTACACATGAGTAATTGATGATCTGATCTGAAGTTGGTCCCTGGCCTTGTTCTGACTGATGATATTGAGCTTTTCCTTCATCTCTTTCTACAAATGTAGTCGATTTGATTCCTGTGTATTCCATCTGGAAAGTTCATGTATATAGTCACAGTTTATGTTGGTGAAAAAGGTATTTGCAGTGAAGAAGTAGTTGGTCCTGCAAAATTCAATCATGCAATCTTTGGCGTCATTTCTATCACCAACGCTATATTTTCTGAGTACTGATCTTTCTTCTTTGTTTCCTACTTTTACATTCCAATCATCAGTAATTATTGGTGCATCCTGATTACATGTTTGATCAATTCCAGTCTGCAGAAGTTGATAAATATCTTAAATTTCTTCATCTTTGGGTCTTAGTAGATGGTGCATAAATTTGAAAAATAGTCATATTAACTAGTCTTCCATGTAGGCATACGTATATTATCCTATCACTGACAGAGTTGTGCTTCAGGATAGAGCTTCAAATGGTTTTTTTTTGACAATGAATGCAATGCCATTCCTCTTCAAATTGTCATTCCAAGCAGAGTAGACCACAAGATTGTCCAATTCAAAATGACCAATACCAGTCCATTTCAATTCACTAAATGCCTAGGATATCAATATTTATTAATTCCACTTCACTTTTGACAATTTCCAATTTTCCTAGATTCATATTTTGTACACTCCAGGTTCTGATTATTAATGGATGTTTGAAGGTGTTTCTTCTCATTTTGAGTCATGCCACATCAGCAGATGAAGGTCCTGAAAGCTTTACTCCATCTACATCATTAAGATGGATTCTACTTTGAGGAGGCAGCTCTTTCCCAGTCCTCTTTTCAGTGCCTTGCGACCTCAGGGGCTTATCTTCCAGCACTATATTAGGCAATGTTCTGCTGCTATTCATAAGGTTTTCAGTGGCTAATCATTTTCAGAGGTAGATGCCAGTCTGTCTTAGCCTGGAAGCTCAGTTGAAACCTGTCTGCCAGGGGTGACCCTGCTGGTATTTGAAAACCAGTGACATAGCTTCCAGCATCACAGGAGCACACAAACCCCCAGAGTATGACAAACTGACAGAAGTATGGCTTTTGTATACCTTTTATTTTTTTAATATGTCTAGGTTTTTTAGCTTAACTTTAATATAAAATAACAGCTTTCGTATACCACTGTTTATTTTGAAGTTGATCTAAATACCTCGACATATTTGGAAAAAAAATTAAAATGATACCCCATATCATTCCTTTTTTTAAGTGAGGAAATACACTTAGATTTTTAATTACAGAATTTAAGAGTCAAAGTAATGATAAGATTTTAATTGCTGGAAGATGATTTATTGGCATATAGCTAGCACCTCGTCACCTTCTTTATAATGTTTAAACCTCAAATTTCTAGAACAATCCTTGAGTGGGGAATTAATTGGGAAGTACCTCTGAAGGCAATTAAAATCTTTTTATAGTTCCCTGTACTTATACATTTATAATCAGCACCATGAAATTGTGCAATTATTTTTTCTCGATTTGTCTTTAGGTACATCGGTATGGATTTTTCATGTAGATTATTTATTAATTTAACAAATATTTATTGGATGCTCACTATATGACATGCATGCTAAGCAACACTCATGTAAGGATGAATAAGATGCTGTCCTTGTCCTCAAGGAACTCAACGTAGTAGGGAAAGCAGTCATAAATACTCATTTATAATAGAGTGTTATAGTTAAAGAAATAGCTGAATAAACTGCAATGTAAGGGTACAGAAAAAATCCCATATCCATATCTCATGTTTTAATTCAGCAACATTCATGGCAAGCTAGTGCACTGTCTGACATGGCTATCGCCTGTCAGACAGTACAGTAGATATCCTATTACAGTGACAAGGATATTGACCTTGGACCTTAAAACAGATTTGGTATTCAGCTCTACTATTTCTTAGTTGATGAATCATGGGAAGATAACTTAATTGTTTTGAGATTATCTTTCTTCATCTGTACAATGAGAATATTAATAGCTAATTTTTTAATTTATTGTAAAGGTTAACTTAGATAATAAATGGGTTAAAATCTATAAAACTTTAGAAAAGCACAAGATTACTATATTTTAATGTCACTATTTTCCCATTTCATAGTCACACCACCTCTGTACTTGTTGTAAAATATAACACATATGAATGAGTACATAAAGCAAAGTTGTACAAACATTCATACAATCTCCACCCAAGTCAAACCACGTCGCCAGAATTCCAGAAGCACTTCTCATGATACTCAACTCATGATTTACCTCTGAAAGTATCCACTATGCTAAGCTTTATTTTAAACCCTTACTTGTTCTTTAAATATTTTTACCAACATAACATGTATCCCTAAAACCTGTTTTAGTATGATTTCTAACTTTACATACATAGAATCACACTGGATGTACATTTTTTGTGTCTGACAGTGTATTTTGTTCAATAATATGTTAATAAGATTCACATATATTTTTACAAACAGCTGAGGATTATTTTCTTGTATTGCAGTTTAGTTTTCCATGATATGAATGTTGCTCAATTCACTTAGCCATTCAACAGCAAATGCACATTTCAGCTGCATCCAGATTTGAATATTGTGAGTTCATACCAATTTCCCAATTCCAATTCAGTCCCACTGGGTTCATTCCAGTTTTCTCCATTTTTATAGTTCTAGCTGCCTTCTTTGACAGTGAGAAGGCTTGCTCCCATTATCCTTAAAAAACTTGCTTTTATGATCAAATTCCTTTTATACAGCTAACCTACTATGACCAGTGACACTCACCACGTATGAATATCCTTCTTATTTTACTTGGGTTCCAACACCACAACCTGGTCCACAATGGCAAATGGAAGCCTACTCTACTTTAGCTTCTATGCCCCTTGGCTGTCCACCTTCTCTTTCATGTGCTCTCTGTCACTCTGCTTGGGCTCTTGTACCTACCTTTAGGCAACAGAACTCCCATCATCTGTACTCATCTATCATCTTTGGCTTCATTTGGTGGCTTTTGGACAGAATTTTTAAGAACAAAAGACGAGGGAAGGGAAAGGAAAGAAAGGAAAAGGAAAAAAAAAGTGTGGGCCATGTATATGTGGATCATAAGAAATTATGGATAACATTGTGAAGAATGGGAATTCCAGAACATTTAATTGTGCTCATGAGGAACCTATACATAGATCAAGAGGCAGTCGTTAGGACAGAATAAGGGAATACTGAGTGGTTTAAAATCAGGAAAGGTGTATGTAAGGATTGTATCCTTTCACCATACCTATTCAATGTGTGTGTGCTGAGCAGATAACCCAAGAACCTGGACTATATGAAGAAATAATGGAAATAATGTTCAAGTTAGTGAAGCATGCTAAGATTATGATTAACATGCCAACACCTGGCTGGAATGATGTACAACACAAGTTTATAAAATGATGAGAAAGCGTACATTATAATTTGGTGAGAATTTTTCCTTTTCAGCAAAATTAAATTTTAACCTAGTGCATTGGATTTATCAAGTTGTATCATTTTTATATATGTAATCTTTTTACATCTTCTGTTAGTGTGTGTTGTGTGTGCACGCACATGCATATACATGCACACATGCAAACTTAACATGATATTGAAACCTGAAATTAGCAGATAAGAAAGAATTAAACAGAGCTAAAGATTGTAGATGCTTCATTTCCCAATACACAATGAGGTAAACAAAAAAATTAAAATAAAAATGTCCCATGTGTACCAACATCAAACACATGAGAAGAAGAGAAGAGAGAAAGGGAGTGATGTCAAAGAGGTGGAAACGTACCTATCAAGAAAGAAACAAAAGATTCTGAGTCCAGACTATATGGCCTCCTCCCACCAAATGGCACTGAAGAAATCAGGTGAATGGATTCAATCATGAGAATTTTTACTTCAGGCAGTCCTCGGGTTATGAATGAGATCTGTTCCTGAGTGTATCTTTAAGAATTTGTAGGTAAGTCAGAATGGGTTCATACAGGTCTTATTCAGCCTTACTTTAGTGCAACAAAACACTTGAAGCTTTTTCAATAATTTAAAAGCTGCGCATGCAGCAAGTGAAGGTGATTGTGATGAAGAATTTGTTTCAAGTAGGAGTTGGTTCAATAGTTTCAAAGTGAGGGCAAATTTACATAACATTAAAAGGCAAGTATGAGTTGCCCCTAAACCAGATGTTTGCAACCCCAGCAGTGGCTGTGATGTCTTCCCAGTTCAAAGTTGATTGCAATGAAGGGGAGTGAGTTATGAGTAGACCAATGTGGGAAATGTAGGGCAAAAACTATACACATAAGTAGTGCTGCATGCCACCATTGTGTCAGGGAACGTACTAGAATGAATCACTCTAGTCATGCTGTTTTTCAGGCATTTTTAAGGATTGGAAAAGTGAGCAGATGCTCATGATACTGAAATAGAACCTTGTCTCAATGGAATAGACCGTGGTGTGGGTGTGGGTGTGGGTGTGGGTGTGGGTGTGGGTGTGGGTGTGCATGCATGCGTGCACGTGTGTGTGTGCATGTGTGTGTGTGTGTATTTAATAGCCTCTATATATAGAAAGAACTAGAAAGAACTAGCAGAGAAAGGTAGGCAGGGCCATAGCAATAACTAACCTCAGCAATAAGGCAATTCTATAGAGTACCTCTTGAATTTTAAGAAGTACACTCAGCCCAAGCCAAACTCTTCCTCTCTGCAACTCCTGTGATTTTAGGACATACTGTTTAGGTTATGGAAAATTAACTAAAACACAGCGCTCAGCCATAATACAACCCTCCTAAGAAAGATGAATTTCCTCCATTTAATAGTTTCCATTTTCAGTAACGTTTAAAGTATGACTTTAAAAAAAAAAAAAAAAAAACCTGTCTATTTGTTGCTCCATCCATCTATCTATCCATCCATCCACCCATCCGTTCATCCATTTATCCAGCCAGCCAGCCAGTCAGCCAGCAGATATCCAGCCAGTCGTTCTTCTCTGTCTATATATAGATGCATAGAGAAATGTAATGTCTGTAATGCTGTTCATTAAATGGTAACAGTACATTTACCTCAAAGATATATTTGAGTAATCCATTATTTTCTTTGACTTCTTATGCATTTTATAATTTAATCACTATTAAAAATAAAAACAGACAAAAAAAAATAGAGAGGGAGAGCTCCATCTCCTCCCTCACAAAGTGCAACTGAGAAATAGGGTTCCTGAATATGATTCCGAAAATGCTGCATTTCCATACTTTTTAAAAGAGTGCAAGATAGATGAGAATTTTTATTTCTAGTAGCAAACCTAGTAGGGAGTCCCTGGGAGGTGCAAATGGTTAAGCACTTGACCACTAGCAGAAGGTTGTTGGTTCGAACCCATCCAAAGGAGCCTGGGAAGACAAGCATGATCTGCTTCTGGAAGGTCACAGCTTTGAAAACCCTATGGAGCAGTTTGATCATTTTCAGACTGGAATCTGCTGCAAACAACCTCTTTAAAGTGTTCAAAAACAAATATGTCACTTTGAGGACTAAGGTGAGTCTGACCCAAGCCATGGTATTTTCTATTGTCTCATATGCATGGGAAAGCCAGATAATAGATAAGGAAGATCAATGAAGAATTGACACCTTTGAATTATGGCATTGGAAAAGAATAACGAATATACTATGGACTACCAGAAGAACAAATATATATGCCTTAGAAGAAGTACAGCCAGAATGCTCCTTAGAAGCAAGGATGGCTGGCGAGACTTCATCTTCCATACTTTAGACATTTTATCAGGAGGGATCATTTCTAGAGAAGGACATCATGCTTGGTAAAGTAGAGGGTCAGTGAAAAAGAGGAAAACCCTCAAGGAGATGCAGTGACACATTGGCTGCAACAATGGGCTCAAATACAGCAACAATTGTGAAGATGGTGCAGGACAGGGTAGCGTTTCATTCTGTTGTTCATAGTGTTGCTATAAGTCAGAACAAGCTTGACGGCACCTGACAACAACATGGAGTAGTTCTACTCTGCACACATGGAGTTAACATGAGTTGGAATTAACCCCATAGCAACCTGCTGTTGTTGTTATTTGCCTTCCAGTCTATTCTGACTCATAGTGACAACACACCTAGTGGAAGCAAAGAAGTGGGAGTTTGAAAATCTGATTAACAGAAAAGTATTCTTTGCTAAACTAATTCGATTATTTGTAACCTTCAAGTTTTTTTATTGTAGTTATTCTCTCCTTCTCTCTCTTTTTAATCTTATTTTCTCTTCTGCTCTTAGTCAAGCTTCATTTCTAATATAAGCGAAGCATTTGTGCTAAGATGTATATGTTGTTTGCACCCCTGCTGGTTTGTAGGATTCTGTGTGTGTGTGAGTGTTTGTGAAGGAGAGGGATAGAGGAGACAAAATAAATCAAGCCGCTGTCTAGAAGTGTTTTGAAAACAATGGAAATTTACATTTATAAATCGGTATCTTTCAGTACAATTATAGGTGACAAAAAGAAAACTTCCTAAGGCACATGAATTAAGACTTGTTTTAACTAGATTCTTTTAAAATTTATTTTTCATTCCCCATTCCATAACAACCAACAAACATGTTAATGTTATTAGATTTTATAAGATTATTCAACAACTTTTCACTGTGATTCTTCTGTGTGGAAATCTACTTTTAGCATTCTCTCCAAACTTCCTTCTGTCTTGGAAACAGACGCCATGCCTCTCAACCAAAGTAAAGTTCAATATTACCAATAATTCCATATTAGCAGGTATTTCATTTTGAATGCCTGTAGTCCATCCTTAAAACAAATATCCTGACTCTTTAGTTCTTTAGGTAACAACCTTTATATAGAGGACATCTGCTTCACCTATATCAACAAAGTCAGATTCTAAACCAAAGTGTATAATTCTAATGATGCGTTATTACTGTGTACTGTGAAAAAATTAATATTTACATTTTAAAATTTAAAATTCCTATCTGCATTTTGAAGTTTAAAATTCTTTTTTTTTTTTTTAGTGGGTATCTGCATTTTGAAGTTTAAAATTCCTATATTAGTCTGTCGGAGGACATTAGTAAACAAAGTAAAATTATAATAACAAAGAATAGGTTTAAGTATTTTTGGACTACCGAATTCTATAAAAAACAAAGTATTTTTGAAGACTTCAGTCGTGCCACATTGATGTAACTTCACCATTTTGTGGGCTGACTCTAGAGCTTTGTATATTCCTTCAAGTGTGTATATCAAGATATTAACCCATACTGCTTTGGTAAATCCAAATTCTGTGCCTACTAAAGAAAAAACAATGGTGGTTCCTGGGCTCTTAAATACTGGTTGTAGCCAGTACTTTTATTTTGAATCTGTAGTGAGGAAAAATACAATTAGTTGTTAGTTGTCACTTTTGATGAACTCAACTGTCCAGAAATTTCCAATAAGCGGTAAAAAGTGCCAAAAAATGGTTTTGTAAATTTTTGTTTCTGATGATTTACTTTCCTAGAAACAATGTACAGTAAGTCATCCAACGCAGAAAAATTGTCAATGCCGCAGAGTGCGACTGTATCAACAAAAGGAGTGCTAGTGATAGAAGGGAAACAAAGCTTATGTCCAACCGCATTATACGTGTCAGGGTCTTGGTTGAGTGATTTTTAATAGAGGTTGAAAGAGAGCTAGTTCTCTCCTACCCTTTTTCATAATACTGCCTCTCAACTTCAAAACCTTCCAAATCTTGAAAGCTTAACAATAACGTAAATTACATTTCTTGACCTCCATTCTATTTTTTAGCTTCAAATTATATGTAGATAGATGAAAAAAAAAAAAAAACTTCCATCAAAAGAACAAGTTTAGAACTTTGAGTTAATTACAATCTTTTGCTTTTCAGCAATAACTCTGATTTTAAACTAAAGGACAGATTGAAGCCTAAAATAAATAGATTGTATAAAATATACAACAAATTACTTACAAATAAAAAAAAGTGTGCAATTAAATGACTTGTTTTGAATCCCCATGTGAACAAATCCCATATGTTGATGGTACACCACCAAATGCTGTTACTAAATGAAAATTGAGAACAGAGAGCACATAAAGCAGGTTCTATTAGGAAAAAAAAAAGAAAATGTTTCTTATTTATCCCAGAAAATAGGGCTATATAATCTCAGTTTGTGCTCCTGGACAACTGATTGTGTCAATACTTTAGAGTTTACACAGTTCTGAAATGATGTGCAGAGCATTAACTATTTTGTATAAATTTCTAATATTTTATAAATTTCATGAATTAAGAAATATATTCTGAAAAACAATAATTTGTGTACACCTGAAGGAATCAATTGATTTTGTTGTTGTTGTAGTTAGTATAGCACAGATTCTTGGAGATAATTGACTATTACTTTTTACCCATACTGTGATTAGGGATGCAAGACAAATACAAATTATATTAAATAATGGGGGGTTAGTTATTGCAATTTCAGGACTCTTCTGAATGGTTTGTCATGATTTTCCTTAATATTGAGATTTTAAAAGTGCTCTTAATTTGGAAACACTTATAAGACTTTACAAAACATATTTCATATTTAATGATTGTTATAAAACCATTGCTGTCAAGTTGATTCTGACTCATAATGACTCTATAAGACACAGTAGAACTGCCCCATAGGATTTTCAAGGAGCAATTGGTGGATTTGAATCGGCGACTTTTGTTTAACAGGTGAACGCTTAACCACTGGACCACCAGGGCTCCAAAGATTGCTATAGACCTGGGCTTTTCCAACTAATATATAGTGCCTACTAGGATACAGTTAACTGGTGATGTGTGACAATAAGGCATCAATTCTCAAAATAAATACAAAGTTTCTTTCTGGATAGGATACAGTTAACTGGTGATGTGTGACAATAAGGCATCAATTCTCAAAATAAATACAAAGTTTCTTTCTGGATGGCAAAGTTTAGTCTATGGTGATTTACATTAGTTTTTATATTAAAATCAGATTGATATGACTTCTATTTGAAAATATTTGCATGCTTTGTAAAGTAAAACTTGTAATTTCAAAGAAATGTTTTGTTTTCCAAAGCTGCTTAGGATATGTCTCCAGGCTCCTGGAGGTAACCATTCATTATATGGTGTCATAAGAACTGCTTTGATAGAATTATTTAAGAAACACTGTAATATAATAATCCAGGGTCCCAGAAGCCTTAGAGTATAGAGTAAAACTTCCTTTAAACATTGAACCATTACAAAAACCTTGCATATTTTTACATTAAAAGTAGATATTGGCAGAACTTCCATGGAAGATAGCAGTATTTCATCTAACCTCTACATTTTCATGAAAATGAACCTTACATAAAATTGGAGTAAAACTGCATATGTGATGAAAACTAGGAAAACCTGTTATATGCACCATATAAGAACAGCATTGAAAAAAATATAAAGGTCAGTCGTTTGTTTCTTATCTTATGAAATAGAACCTTATTAAGTAGAGGAGGTGGACAAAAAGTGGAAGAAGGCTGAGTAAGGTGCCCAGTGGCTGGAAAATCCTGGTAGGAGGAAGCACACACAACGCTGGACCGTGAAAGCTGTGTGGACGGCCATGCCAAACAAAGGAAGACATTATTTTTTGCACAGAGGTGAAGCTGTTTGGTGTGACTGCCTGCAAACCTGTTGTCCTCCATACTTTATCAAGGCCAGACATGGAATATACAGTAGATCTCAAATGCCAAGCACAATGTTGGGAAATGCCCAGGCCACATTTTAGCTCAGGGGAAAGCATCCTATGACTGATATACAATGTTTGCTGTTAGCACAAGCATGGGAAATGGCATTAAGTGGTCCATGTATTTTATAACTTTGGCATAGATTATTTGATTTCTAAACTGGTTATCAAAATTTAATATATTGTTTAAGCTTTATCTCATGGCCATACTTTTGTAGGGTACTTTGTTTATCCGTTCAGGACTGTTTGAGACTTTCTCTTTCTGTCTAATGATTTCTTTTTAATGTACACCATATTGTACCGGGTTTGTGTTGGGTATATTGTACCAAGGACCACTGGTGGCACAGTGGTTAAACAATTGGCTGCTAACTGAAAGGACAGTGGCTCAAACCCACCAAAGACCTCTCCATAGGAGAAAGATGTGACAGTCTGTTTCCATAATGATTACAGCCTTTCTATTCTGTCCTGTAGGGTCACTATGAGTGGGAATGACTCGAAAGCAATAGGCTTTTTATATACTCATTGCTGTGAATTTATTATTATTATTTTACTTGGCACTTAATGGGACATTTAATCTGAGAATCTGGATCATCTGTTTGGGAAAATTGTCAGCTATTTTCAATTTGAATATTGCTTCTTCTCCATTCTCCTTATTCTCTTTCTGGAGACCTTGTTCAATTTTTTTTTTTTCTTTTGTAGCTTCACATTCTTAACTCCATGGCTCTTATTTTTTATATATTTTTGTCTTTCTATACTTTACCAGTAAATTCCCTCTGTTCTATCTCCCAGTATGCTAATTTTCTCAAGTATAGCTTCAAAAGTGTCAAAATAAGGTGCTGAAAATATTTATTTCAGCAGCAATATAGTTTCATTTCTATTATTTTAATAATTAAAGATAGTGTACAATGTATACCTTGCCTTTGGGAATGAGGTTACGCCTGTTAATTCTCCTCTGACTCCCTCATGTAGAATACATTGAACTTACTGTGTGTTAATGGAGCAGTTATACACACACATACACTCTCAGTGTGAGTAATCCAAATGAACAAACTATTCTGAGGAGGTAATTTCATATAACAATTACAGAATTCAGGTTATCATATCTATTGTTGTTTTAGGTGCCATCGAGTTGATTCTGATTCATACCAACCCTATAGGACAGAGTAGAACTGTCTTATAGAGTTTCCAAGGAGCGCCTGGTGGATTTGAACTGTTGACCTTTCGGTTAGCAGCTGAGCGCTTAACCACTATGTCATATCTACAGTTGTTGTTGTTAGGTGCCGTCAAGTCAGTTCTGTCTCATAGATACCCTATGCACAACAGAATGAAACACTGCCCGGTCCTGCACCATCCTTACAATCGTTGTTATGCTTGAGCTCATTGTTGCAGTCACTGTGTCAATCCACCTCGTTGAGGGTCTTCCGCTTTTCCGCTGACCCGGTACTCTGCCAAGCATGATGTCCTTCTCCAGGGACTGATCCCTCCTGACAACACGTCCAAAGTATGTAAGATGCAGTCTCGCCATCCTTGCCTCTAAGTAGTATTCTGGCCATACTTCTTCCAAGAGAGATTTGTTTGTTCTTTTGGAGCGGAATAATATCTACAGTGTTGGGAAATAATCATTACCGGCATAAGGTTTTCCCCTTCTCTGACTTGTTGGCTGGGCTTCAAAAGAGTAGTAGATCCTCAAGAAAATCAGTTCTTTATGACCAATTTGTCTACAAACAATGCCTGTCTTAATTTTATCTCTTTTCTTCTTTCTGTCTTTTGTGATATCTTGCATACAAGAATAGAATTGGACTCTACAGGATTAGGTTGTATCTTGAGCCAATCTCTTCTGAGATATAAAAGAGAGAATCGATCATAGAGGAGAGGGTCCTCATTACCACAAAGTAAGAAGAGCCAGGAGCAAAGCATGTTCTCTGAATCCAGGGTCCCTGTGTTGAGAAGCTCCTAGACTGTGGTAAGATAGGTGAAAAGGACCTCCTCCCAGAGCCAACAGAGAGAGAAAGCATTCCCCTGCAGCTGGCACCTTGAATTCAAACTTCTGGCCTCCTCAACTGTGATAGAGTAAGTACCCTTCCTCCTAAGGAGGATTCTTGCTGTACTTCTTCCAAGACAGACTTGTTTGTTTTTCTGGCAGTTCATGGTATATTCAATATTCTTTGCCAACACCATAATTCAAAGACACCAATTCTTCTTTGGTCTTCTTTATTCATTGTCCAGCTTTCACATGCATACCAGGTGTTTGCAAACACCTTAATCATTAAAGTGACATTGTAGCTTTGTAAAGGATACAATACAGAAACTCTAGTTTTCCACGTATAGAATGGAAAAAAAAAAGATTATTTTTATACTTTTTCCACTGTTAAAAGTAGTTCTTATTAGGAAACAATCTAGTAAGCTAATTTGATAGTGCTTCTACAAAGACTCTTTAATATCTTGCATTTAAGTAGAAAAATTAGAAGTAAAGCAAACACAAAGTAATTACTAATTGTCAAAATTTGCCCTTTTCAACAAAGTAATGATCCTTAAGGCAGTACAATTTTTTTCACTCTATGCATATTTATTAAAAAGAATTTTCTATAACTAAGTAATTACTCAAACTGGAAAAGAAAAATATGTAATAGGCATTTGAGATTGCCATTCACTAATTTCACCTCTGAAGAGTTCAAAACGGATCAGAGGAATATTTCATTTGACAGTGAAAATGAAATGAACAAATTTATATCATCAGTGACATAATAGGGTAGCCATCCGCAATGAGGCAGAGAATATTTGTTGGGAAGTTATTATGGATGAGTACTGGGGAAGTGTTCAATCTATGCTTATATCAACAACTCTTCACAATTATCACATTGAAAAGTCTCCAGGTGGTCTATTTCTTTTCACTGTTTATTTATAAATTCACCCATTCATAAATTATTTATTAAGTACTTTAGAAGGATCCTGGCAGTGTTTTAAACACTGGGGATATAAGATATACTGTGCAAAATCAGGAACAGAAAGGAGAGTATTTGTTAAAACAGTAATCTATACTTCTGAATTCTGCCCTTGTTTACCCTTGTTTACAATTCCTAATTTTACTAAAATATTTAAAATTTATCTTTACTTTGTTGAACAGAGTTGTTTTATACATAGTATACATATTCTTCAAACATGTTGTAAATTCTTACTGCCTATCTAAATAATAGAAATAAATAATGGCTACTAACCAAGAGGCTGGCAGGTGCTCCTTGGAAACTCTGTGGTGCAGTTCTACTCTGTCTTATAGGGTCGCTATGAGTCGGAACCGACTTGAAGACATAGATTTTGGATCTAAATAATGTCCAGGGTTTCATTTTCCTGATACATCTTTTTGGAAATATTCTGTTCTTCCTCCAGAGTGAGTTGACTGTGCTGAGCCCCTACAATAGGTTTCCTGGTGAAGACTAGAGATAATAGTGTCCAAGGCAAAGTTCACAAGAACAACTGAGCGAGTGCTTTTAACTGGAGTTATGGTTTATCACAATATGACCTGTTATATCTCTCTATTCCTACTCTAATGACAAAGGTATATTCCTGTATAATTAGCTTATTTGTGATGGGTTCTCAGAATCTATCTGTATTTGCTCCTGCTTCTGTTCATACCAAACTCTCTAACTATAATGTCCTACGTATTAAAAATTTCTTCTTTCTTTTTAAATTTCAAATCACAGTTATGAAATAGCTATCTTCTTTCACCTACCACAATAGGAAGCAAACCCTAGAAACACCTTTTATTCACATAATTTCAAAGGTGGTTACAATTAACATGGTTACTGTTACTTATTTTGCCATAGATCATAGATTCATTTTTAAATAGTTATCATGCCAACACTTCAATATAGTTTATTTTACTAGGAAGTGGTGGCATCTATTTATTTTGTTTTTTTCTCTGTGGGATGATTAGCATAAAAGAGACAGGAAAATTTATCTCAGAGATCATACTTTATGGACTACATTTTATTCATATGAGCTAACACTCTTAAATTGTATGTCTTACTCAAGGGTCAGTAGAAAATACTTCATATAAAATTATAAGCGCACTTTTAGCATCCTTGAGATTGATCGAGTCATAAATATACAAGGGAACTCAATTCATAAAACATCACTGGACTGTCAAGTTGAATCTATAAGGGTTCAAACCATAACTCTATTTGTGCTAACTAGGTCTGTCTATGATAACCAATGCTTTTCTAGCATGGTTTTCAGGAAAACTCAAAATGTTTCAACACTACAGAAGAAATAACTCAAAACATACAATATAAACGTTTAATAATTAAAAGTTTGGGTTTTTGTTTGGAGCATAATGTTATTTTTATAAATTGTGTAAATATTCTATGTTCTATATTTATATAAAGTATATACTATATTTTAAACCTCACTAAAATCCTGCAACATTTTTTTTTTTAAATCCTGCAACATAGGCAAACCAGGTATTCAGTAATGTTAAAATATTTTACAAAGGCACTTAATTAGCAGCAGAGCCTGTTAGCTCTTAATGTAGGGCCATCTTTAATGTAACAAACTTCTATTAAAATCTGGTATGATGCAATGTTCATTTACAAATCATATCATATCTTGTAACAACAACAAAAAAAACAAGCCACTTGCCATTGAGTTGATTCCAACTCATAACAACCCTATAGGAGAAAGGAGAACTGCTCCATAGAGTTTCCAAGAGCACCTGGTGGATTCAAACTGGTGACCTTTTGGTTAGCAGCCATATATTTTAATGCAGTATAGTATAAAATAGTAATAGTATGTAAAGCTCAACCCATTTGAAGGATAGCATTCCTACAGCTGGGAAAGAACAGCTTTCCACCATTCAGAAAGTTAGAAGATCAGGGATGTGACAGAGAACACCGTAAGAATCTTAAATCTCTCCCTGTGAGCCTCAGGAGCAGATTAACCTACCTGATTCTATGAAATGACAGGAGAATAACAGCTGGGTTGTTTTGGGCAGCTCGTGTTCACTTTTTATGACTGCTAGGAGGAAAAGAAAGGATTGTTTGCTTTTTAGGTAGAAAACGGATCTCTAAAGTAGCTCTCAGGTAGCTAAAAAAATATTACTACACTTTTTATCTAACTGGAATTCCCAGGCCTTGATATAGCCAATGCTCTCCCAAGTAACCAAACCCAAAACATACAACATTAGTTCTAAGTAAATCAAATTGACAAGTCACAAATCATCTGAGACCGCATCAATGAGAATATTGTTAATATATCTAATAAACCATAACCAACGATCACTAATTTTATTAAAAATTAAAGATATTTTTGCATCAGTAATACAATCTTAGAAAAATGTCTTTGGTTTTATCATCTTATATCCATCATTTGCTCATTTAAATATTAATATCTGAAGCTGTGCTAAAAGAGGCAGTCCCAGGAATGCTAGTCTTATATTAAACAAGGCTGGATCAAGTTTATTCACTAGAATAATCAAATGCATGTGCAAAAATCCCCCCAAGCTATAGGTGTATGAGTAAAGAAGACATATTAGTTTAATATATCAAAACATACGACATAACATGGGGATTCCAAATTAAATGAAGATTTTTTTACATACTGCTAAATATTATAAATGGGATAAGAGATATGGGCTTGCCATTTTGTTTTCAAGATGATGATAAATGAGGAAAGATTATTCTTGGAATCTGCCTATACTATCCAAACAAGAACATCATCCTCTTGATTGATATGTTGACTTTTCTATAATGAATGATTGATGCCTACTGATTTATTGCTCTAGAGAAATTATGTTTGATAGCCTAAAATAATATCAGGCAGTGCCTTAAATACCATACATACCTTATGCATACTCCCACAGTAAAGATCAAAATAGCAACAGTTCAATGAAAAATGTTATACCACAGATTATGCATACTTTCACATAGCTAAAGCACATATATATCATGGAATCTATGCAGCTTAAATCCAACATGTCAACTTGAGAATGAAGTATTTTGTGTTCAAAACTTAAGAAGTACAAATACCAAATAGAAATTCATATTTTAGAATGTATATTCCTTCAAACGCCTGCTAAATATATTTTAAAAATAATTTGAAGTGGAAGTAATGGAATATTTGCAAACCATACATTTACAAAGAAAATTTATAAGATGTTAAATAAAATGTTTAAATTCTTGTCTTAGTAACATGTCTATTGAAATGATTCTTAAATTTGGTATGACAGAGAAACACTTAAGAAGCTTGTTAAAAATACAAATGTCTAGGTCTGATATCCAGAGTTAGTGATTATGTTTGAAATAGGATTTAGCAATAAGAATGTCAGGTTTTTTTTGGTGCCATTTATCCACAAATCAAACTTTGAAGAAACCTGCCACTGATAATATATCTTCATGGAAAATGTTTACTTGACTAAGTAAAAATAAATTTAGATACTAATATTCAACCTTGATATCCTTTCCATTGTTTGAGAAAAACAGGAGTAGAATCTTGGTTGGATCTTTTTCAGAAAGATAGGTTAAACTCAGCAGGATCTTCATCCTACTCCAAAGACTAAGTTGTTGTGATCAACTTAGAAAGATACGGAAAAAAAGTTAAAGAGATAGCAAAGAGGAAAACTACCATCTGTGTCTCCCTCCACAAAGAAACAAATCAGAAAATACATGAACAAAATGAAATGAAAACAGTAACAAACAAACAAAAGTATCCAGTAACCCCAGTGCCGTTGAGTCGAATCAGGACTCTTATAATTAAAACCAGAATTAAACAAACCCCGGTTGCATAGTGGTTAAGTGCTATGGCTGCTAACCAAGAGGTCAGCAGTTTGAATCCGCCAGGCGCGCCTTGGAAACTCTTTGGGGCAGTTCTACTCTCTCCTATAGGGTCTCTATAAGTTGGAATCGACTCAATGGCAGTGGGTTTTTTGGTAAGAAGGAATGATTTCAGGTACCTGAACAGTGAGCCACTCATGTCCATTCAAAGCCAGGAGGCAGATACTAGACTTCCCTTAAAGCCAGTTCTAAGTGAACCAGATCAGTAAGTTGCAATTCTCTGAAGCTATTTAAAAGGAAAATTTACAAAATGTGTGAGAAAATGAGAATCAACTTTTCTGGGTCTGCCTCAGCTGTACTAAGCAGAATCTAATTTCAGCCTAAATTCTGCTGATTCAATAATCAGGTGTGTACGGACAAAAGTGGTAGATATGAGGGTCAGTTCCAGTTACATTATGTGATGTCCTTTTTTTTCCATGGAACTAACTCATTAAAAGAGAAAGGGTAATCAAGGCTCAGAAGTTTGAGCCATGAACAGCAGCTCAATGCTGAAGGAGAGGTACACGGAATACCATGAGTATATTGTGGAGTCAGAATTCCAAGGAAGCGCCCATGGAAATTGTCAATGAAGCCCATTTTTCATTAATTTTTTACTATTTGTTCCATATATGTCAGGCATCATTCTAGACACTAGCATGGCATTAGAAATAAAACCAAAGTTCCTACCGTGATAAAACTTGTATGAGTGGGCAGGAGGACACATATGAGTTTATCTATCTATCCATCCATCCATCCATCATCCATCATCCATCATCCATCATCTATCTACCTATTACCTATCTATCTATCTATCTATCTATCTATCTATCTATCTATCTATCTATCTATCTATCATCTACCTATCTATCATCTACCTATCTATCTATCAATCTATCAATCTATCTATCTATCTATCTATCTATCTATCTATCTATCTATCTATCTATCTATCTATCTATCTATCATCTATCTATCATCTATCTATCATCTATCAATCTATCTACCTATATACCTATCACCTATCTCTCTGTCTATCATCTATCGAGACCATTTCTATGAAAGAAAAATATAAAGCAAGGTTAGAGAATAGACACCAAGATAAATGATTAGTGTAAGGTTGAGCTGTGATGCCTTTGTGAATAGGGCTTAAATTAAAGTGTTGTTGTTACTTGCCATTGAGTAGATTCCAACTCAAGGCTACCCCATGCGTGCAGAGTTGAATGCTAAGTAAGGTTTTCAAGAATGTGACTTTTCAGAAGCAGATCTCCCAGGCACCTCTGAGTAGGTTTGAAGAGCCAACCTTTCAATTAGTAGTCCAAAGCTAAACCATTTGTGCCACCCAGGGACTCAAATTAAGGTGAGTATGACTTAAGTGAACTTTCTATAGACAGCCAAGTACCAGATCATAAAGGAGGTTTTAGACAACTGCAGAGAATTTTGATTTTGACCTAAGTGGGATGAGCAGGCTGACTCTGTAGAAGGCAAGAGTTAGTGTCAAAATAAGATCAAATCATATGTTACTATATAGCATATGATTAAATGCAGGAAGAGATATTGAGACCTCTTGGTAGAAAGTAAATAAGCATAGTGTTTAAAAATTTGGTCTCTGAGACCATAGTCTCTAGATTACTGTTCTGAATTCAATATACTCATTAACTCTAAAATTTAGGCATGTTACTTAAATTTTATTTACATTTAGTGTGCCTCAGTTACTCCATCTATGAAGTTAGGATAAAAATGGTTTATTCTAAAGAATAAACCAGTCAGTTTACAAGAAATATTACTTATTTACTTATTAAAATTTGTTCCTAAATCCAATTATTTATATTTTGAAGAAGACCACATACAAAAACATCAAGTTTGACTCTGGCTTGTGACTTTATTCACCTCTATAAAAGTTTGTACGTTCAACTATGGTAAGATATCTCAGGGGATTCTCCATCCCTTGTAGGTAAATCTAAGGATTTGGCCACAGCAGACAGTTCTCTCAGTTTCAACATAAAAACACATTAGATAAACAAATGTTGATAACAACACCTTTCACACCATCCAAAATGTGGAAACAATCCAAATATCCATGTATGGATGAATTAATAAACAAAATGTGGTATACCCCTAAAATGGAATATTAATAAGCCGTAAAAAGGAATGAAGTTCTGATACATGCTACAATGTGGATAAACCTAGAAAACATTATGGTAAGTGAAATTTAAAAAAAAAATGCTGTGGAGTCAATTTGGACTCATAGCGAACCTATAGGAAAGAGTAGAGCTACCTTATCGGGTTTTCAAGGCTAGAAATCTTTATGGAAGTAGACTGCCACCTCTTTAGGTTAGCAACCAAGTGCTTTAACCACTGCACCACCAGGGATCCTATAAAACTAGCATACATAACCTGAACAGGGACTTGAACCCTGGACCCTCAGATTAAAAGCCTGACATTCTATCAACTGAAATATCCAGGCGACAGACCTAAACTGAACCCTTTGCCGTAGAATCAGTCCAGACTCATAGTGCCCTTATAGGAAAAAACAGAGCTGCTGCTCCTTAGGAGTTCTACAGAACTGCTGGTGGTTAGCAGTTGAACTTTTAACCACTGTGCCACCAGTGCTCCTATAAGTAAAATAGCTGACACAAATGGTCACATATTGTATGATTCCATTTATATGAAGTGTCCACAACGGGTAAATTCACAGAGACAGAAAGCAGAGTAATGGTTGCCAAGAGCAAGGGAAAGTGGAGTCTGGGGAGGGAGTGATTGTTTAATGGATCTGAGATTTTTGGGGAAGTGGGTAATTGTGAATGATGAGTTTGAAAAGGAGACAGTAAGGACCACGGGTAGGGTAATTTTGTGAAAGAGTGCTTATAAAGTTTGAGGACCTGTGAAATTAATGTCTTCAAATTATCCATGCCAGTGCACTCCCTGGAATATCAGAGGTATGTGTCAATCCAAAGAGCACTGCTTTAAAAGAACATCTCTTTGTATCTTCTCTATCTCCAAAATAAGAGTGCCTGGGAGACTGAATAATTTTATAGTAACAACTTTATATACTTTTTTTCTATTTTCTGTAACAAACTTACAAAGATCTTGTAGTTTGTCCATACCACATTTATAAATGAACGTGTTTGTCTTGTCATAGTTAAATTCCTTGGAGTAATATTATGTTAATTTGATTTATCAACTACCGTAATGCTGCAGTTTAATTCAGTTAAACATATATTTGGGGGGTCATCTGTTGCAGCTTAGGGGCTACCCTCTCTTTGACTTCTTGTACATGTTTATTTATATTAAAAACATTACATGAACAATTACTACGCGATGGCATTGTAATGAATTGGTTACACAAACCTGAACTAGCTTCCCTCATGGAGCACTCAGCCTAGCGGTTCAATCTTTTGCAGACGTGTGTCTAGAGGTAACTTCCTTGCCCACAGATCTAATGATCTCATTCTCACACATTCTATCTAATAGTATGAAATACAACACCATCCCACAAAGAACATGGAGAGTTTCAACCACTGCATTAAGTACACTATACAAATGAGCTTTGAAAGAGATATCAATAAGGTGACAAATTAAGAAGCTCCTGTCTCTCAACAGAAATACCAAAAAAACAAGCAGAAACTGTCAGAACTAACCTTATCAGAACTCTGATAAACAAAGATTCACTGCAAGGAAGCAAACACTGAATCAAGAAAAGGGAAATATCAAAGACATGGAAAAACTCTCTGCTTTATTTACTGGACTATGTCTAATTCCCTTTCTAACCCACCAACCAAACTGAAGTGGCAGCCCTCATTTACGGCATGCTACCTTGGATCCTTGTTCCTGAGGGAGCAGAGTAGACCTTATTCAAAATTTTTGTGTTTGTCTTCTCAAAACTGCTGGGCGTCTACCTAAAGGATTGAAACGAAGTGCTAGGCTCTGTATTATACACCTCAAATGCATGTTATTGTTTTTGTGAGGTGCCATCAAGTCAGTTCCAACTTGTACAACAGAAGGAAACCAGGTTCTGCCCCAACCTCACAATTGTTGTAATGCTTGAGCCCATTGTTGCAACCACTATGTCAATCCATCTCATTGAGGGTCTTCCTCTTTTTCGCTGATCTTCTACCTTACCAAGCATGATGTCCTTCTCCAGGGACTAGTGCCTCCTGATAATGTGTCCACAGCATGTGAAATGAAGTATTGCCATCTTTGCTTCTAAGGAGTATTCTGGCTGTACTTCTTCCAAGACCAATTTGTTCATTCTTCTGGCAGTCCATAATATATTCAATATTCTTTGCCAACAACACAATTCAAAGGTATCAATTCTTTGGTTTTCTTTATCCATTGTCCAGCTTTCACATACATATGAGGCAACTGAAAACACCATTGCTTGAGTCAGGTACTTCTTAGTCCTTAAAGTGACATCTTTGCTTTTTAACACTTTAAAGAGGTCTTTTGCAACATATATGCCCAATGCAATGCATAGTTTGATTTTTTGACTGCAGCTTCCATAGGCAATGATTGTGGAATGAAGTAAAATGAAATCCTTGGCAACATCAATCTTTTCTCCCTTTACCATGATGTTGCTTATTGGTCCAGTTGTGAGGATTTTGTTTTGTTTATGTTGAAGTGTTATCCACACTGAAGACTGTGGTCTTTGATTTTTATCAGTGCTTCAAGTCTTCTTCACTTCCAGCAAGTAAGGTGGTGTCTTTGGCATAATGCAGGTTGTTAATAAGTCTTCCTCCAATCCTGATGCCCTATTCATCCTCATACAGTCCAGCTTCTCATATTATTTGCTCGGCATACAGATTCAACAAGTATTTTGAAAAGATACAACCCTGACGCACACTTTTCCTGACTGTAAACAACTCAGTATCCCCTTGTTCTACGGAAATGACTGCCTCTTGTTCTATGTACAAGTTCATCATGAGCACAGTTAAGTGTCTTGCAATTCCCATTCTTTGCAATGTTATCCATAATTTGTTATGATCCACACAGTAGCATGCCTTTGCATAGTCAATAAAACAAGTAAACATCTTTTGGGTATTCTCTGATTTCGGCCATTATCCACCTAACATCAGTAATGAAATCTCTTGTTCTATGTCCTATTCTGAATCCACCTTGAATTTCTGGCAGTTTCCTGTAGATGTACTGCTGCAGCCTTTTTTGAATGATCTTTGACAAAATTTTACTTAGGTGTGATATTAATGATATTGTTGCATAACTTCCATATTCTATTGGATCACCTTTCTTTGGAATGGGTACAAATATGGATCTCTTCCAGTCAGTTTGCCAGGTAGCTGTTTTCCAAATGTCTTTCACAGACTAGTTAGCACCTCCGGCAGTGTAAACATTTGGTGAAACACCTTGATTGATATTCTGTCAATTCCTGGAGCCTTGTATTTTTGTCAATGCCTTCAGGGAAGCTTGGACTTCTTCCTTCAGTACTGCTTGGTTCTTGGTCATACGCTACCCCCTGAAATGGATGATTGTCAACCAATTCTTTTTGGTGTGGTGACTAGTGTAATCCTTCCATCTTCTTTTGATGCTTCCTGTATCTTTTAACATTTTCCCCATAGAATACTTCTATGTTGCAACTTGAGGCTTGAATTTTTTCTTCAGTTCTTTCAGCTTGAGAAATGCTGAGCATGTTCTTCCCTTTTAATTTTCCATCTCCAGGTCTTTGCACACGTCATTAAAATATTTTACTTTGTCTTCTCGAGCTGCCCTTCAAAATTTTCTCTTCAGCTCTTTTACTTCATCATTTCATCCTTTCACTTTAGCTACTCTACTTTCAAGAGCAACTTTCAGAGTCACTTCTAATATCCCTCTTGGTCTTCTCTCTCTTTTTGTCTTTTTAAAGACCTCTTTCTTTCTTTATGAATGGTGTCCTTGATGTCATTCCACAATTCAACTTGTCTGATCTACGGTCATTAATGCTTAATGAGTAAAATCTATTCTTGTGATGGTCACTAAATTCAGGTAAGATATACTCAGAGTCGTACTTTGGATCTTGTGGTCTTGTTCTAATTTTCTTCAACTTCAACTTGAACTTGCATATGAGCAATTGATGGTCTGTTCCACAATCAGCCCCTGGCCTTTTTCTGGCTGATGATATTGAGCTTTTCCATCATCTCTTTCCTCAGATGTAACCAATTTGATTCCTGTGTATTCCATCTGGTGAGGCCCACATGCATAATCACCTTTTATGCTGTTGAAAAAAGGTATTTGCAATGAAGAAGTTGTTGGTCTTGCAAAATTCTATTATGTGATCTCCAGAGTTGTTTCCATCACCAAGGCCATATTTTGCCACTACAGAGTCTTCGTTTCCTACTTTTGCATTCCAATGCCTATTGATTGCATGTTTGATCATTTTTGGGCTTCAGAAGTTAGTAAAAAAATTCAATTTCTTCATCTTTGGCCTTATTGGTTGGTGTGTAAATTTGAATAATAGTCATATTAACTGGTCTTCCTTGTAGGCATATGAATATTATCCTATCACTGATAGCATTGTACTTCCAGATATTGAAATGTTCTTTTTGACAATGAATGCAATGCCATTCCTCTTCAAGTTCTCATTCCTGACAAAGCAGACCATATGATCGTCTGATTCAAAATAGCCAGTACCAGTCCATTTCAGCTCACTAATGCCTAGGATATGGATGTGTATGCATTTTATTTCATTTTTGATGACTTCCAATTTTCCGAGATTCACACACATTCCAGGTTCCGGTTATCAGTGGATGTTTGCAGCTGATCTTCTCATTTTGAGTCATGCTACCTCAGCAAATGAAGATCGCAGAAGCTTGAGTCCATCGACATCATTAACGCTGACTCACTTTGAGGAGGTAGCTTTTCCTCAGTCATATTTTGAGTACCTGCAAACCTGAGGTTCTTATCTTATGGCACTATATCAGACAATGTTCCGCTGCTATTCATGAGGTTTTCCTTAGCCAATTTTTTCAGACATAGACTTCCAGGTCCTTCTTCCTTGTCTGTCTTAGTCTGCAAGCTCCCTTGAAACCTGTGCACCAAGGGTGAACCAACCTGCTGAAACTTGAATGACCAGTGGCAAAGTTTCCAGTATCACAGCAGCAGGAAAACCATCACAGCAAGACAAACTGACAAACATGCGGTGGTTGGGATGCATACAAAGCATAAAAACAGAATTGCTTGAAACACTGTAAGGCAAACAAAAAACTTATACACTTGGGATGAAAGAGTGCAACTGACATATACAACAGAACGCTTAAGGCCAAATAGGAAAAGCTGAGGGGAGTGCTGTTTTGGGAATTTTGGACTTCCCAAAGCATTCTTTTATATGGGAAGATTTAGAAAGCCACTCACATGCTCAGGACAAGATACATGCTCAGAAAAATCCTGAGAAACCCTACACTTTCACCTCAGGCTGATTTCTAGTTTCATTGTAAGCCTCGTTAACCTTTAGCGTGACCCAGAACAGAGTCAATCTGGAATAACTGCAAGAAGTATTTTTTTTATTATTTATCATTTGTTTATTTTCATTTTTGTGGATTTTTTTTCTTTGTAACTCATGTAATTCAAGGAAATCTCTGTGAGAACACTAACTGAATACAAACTAAAGCAACGTAATTACAATGAACACACATGTCAAGGAATCTAGTCTTCATGAATATACTTTGGAAAATCACTAAACCAACAAACTAATACAGCCTTAAACAATTAAAAAAAAAAGAGTAAACCCTGAAGAAGTGGTATAACCTGATTACCAGAGTTTCCATATTATAAAGTTTAAATGTTTATTTTCCATGATAAAACCACAAGGACTACAGAGAAACAGAAAAGGATGTCTCATTCAAAGTAACACCATAAAGCAACATGAACAATACATTTGGTAACCGTATACTTGGTAAGGTTTAATATCCAGAATATAAAAACAACTCCTATAACTCAACAACAAAAAAGACAAACAACCCACTTTGGAAAAATGAGCAAAGGATATGAATAGAAAATTCTCCAACAAAGACATACAAAATTGCAAATAAGATTGTGAAAAGATGCTCAACGTCATTAGTCATTAGGGAAATGAAATTAAGCCTGCAATGAAATACCACTTCACCCCAATAGGATGGCTATTAGCAAAAAATCAAAAAATAAAAAGTGTTGGTGAGGACTCATAGAAATTGAAATATTCATGCATTGCTGGTGGGAATTCAAAATCGTGCAGCCACTGTGGAAAACAGTTTGAAAATTTCTCAAAAAGTTCAACATGGAGCTACCATAGGGCCAACACTTCCATTTTTAGGTATACATTCAAAATATTTGACAGCTGGGGCTCAAACAGATGTGTGTACATTTTTATTGCAGCATTATTCACAATAGCTAAAATTTGGGGAAAAAACACATATCCATCAACAAATTAATGCATAAACAAAATGTGGTAATATACAACAAAATGTTTTTTAGTCATCAAAAGAATGAAATTCTAACACTTGCTGCAACATTACACAGAGCAAAGTAAGCCAGGCACTAAAGGACACATATTGTATGATTCCACTCTTATTATATATCTCTTGTTGGTAGTTGTTGTTAATCAGCAAATCCATAGTGACAGATACTAGACTAGAGTTTACTGGAAACTGCGCAAAGAGGGGAGCCCTGGTGGCTCAGTGGTTAAGAGCTTAGCTGCTAAGCAAAAGGTCAGCAGTTTGAATCCACCAGCGGCCCCTTGGGAGCCCTAAGGGGCAGATTTATAGGATCTGTCCTATAGGATCACTGGAAACCCTGGTGGTGTAGTGGTTAAGTGCTATGGCTGCTAACCAAAAGGTTGGCAGTTCAAATCCGCCAGGTGCTCCTTGGAAACTCTATGGGGCAGTTCTACTCTGCCCTATAGGGTCACTATGAGTCGGAATTGACTCGATGGCAGTGGGTTTGGTTTTTTTGGTTATATGATCACTATGAGTCAGAATCTACTAGACTGCAAAGGATTTGTTTTTGTTGTTGTTTTTATTGTTGGGCAAAGAGGAGAATGGGGAGTTATTGCTTAGTAGTTATAAAATTTTTGCTTGCAGTGATGGAGAATTTTTGGGAATAGATGGAGATGGTTCACAACACTGCAAAAGTAATTAATGCCATTGAATTGCCTACTTAAAAGTGGTTAAAGTGGAACTTGTATATGTTTTTCCACAATAAAACATTTTTTAAATGTGATAACATTTTCTATAATCCTACTAATGTATTAGATATTAAGCTAAACTCTTAATTCAAGCTACCTGACTTAATACTCAAAATACATCTATAAAGTATATATCAATTTTCTCATTTTCAGTATGAAAGGACTGTATACTGGAGAGGTTAAATAACTTATATAAGATTCCATATGTATTCAGTAATAAGCTCAGGTCCATTTGACTAAAGATTCCAGCTTGTTGCCACCACCGATTCCAGTCCTCCAATGCAAAATCTTCCACAAAGGAACTCCTGTTTATAATGTTCTGCACTTTCTACTCCAGGATACTATTGCATTAGTTTACTGTGGCTAGAATACTTATTTTACATATGAACCCCAAATCTGGCCCAAATGTATTATGCTCTTCCTTTTAAAACTAGGATAAAACCCCACCTCCTAGATGAACTCATTCCATATTGTCTTCTCTCCCTTAGGCACTTGATATGTTAGACAAAAACAGGTGTAGCATGTATCACACCCATTTATCAATCCAGTTGCCAATACGAGGAACTGTGAATCCATTTCATTCATTATAATTATGAGTACCCTTTTACTTAATGTCATCATTTTACATACCTTCTACTTACAAAAATGTCCTTGTGTTCTTTAGCACGATTTTTTAGAATCCTTCCCTTCTATTTCAATCTGTTTTTTCTGTGTGCATCCTTCATTAGTTTCAAAATGATATGCTTTTTTCTATTTATTTGATAGAATATAAATATTTTAAAAGGCATATTTAACTGAATAATATTTAAAATTACCTAATACATCTATTCCCCGCCTGTAATAAAAGGATTACAGACTCCTATATTCTCCAAGGCAGTGCTCTTTAGATACCTTTACTTTTGCTCTAATCAAAATAATAAAAAAATCAATAAAAAATGATGAATTAAAAAATAATAAAATAACAATAAAAATAATAACTATTAAAAATAACCAAAATTAGGTTTACCAAATATTTTACTTATCTTTTTTACCCTTGCTTTTTGTGCTTCAATACTTCCTTTTGTCTTTAATTTTATTCTTGCTGATGGACATTCCACTATGGTTTATTCAGTTAGAATCCATAAGTAATAAATTCTCTTACTGTATGTAAATCTGAAAACTTAGCCTTCCTTTCAATGAAAGCTTAGTACTTTGTAGAGTTCTGGGTTGACTCATTACACCCACTCTTCACTTACTGCCAGGGTTAAGTTCCAAAGACTCGGTCTTTACATGAAAATCGGCTTTAGGCAAGTCCACTCCTCCTTTTTGTTCCAGTTCTTCTCCTTCTTTCCACTTGCTACAAACTCCTCCCCCGCCACCTCTTCTTCCTCACTTCTACTCCCTCGGTTTCCTCCTCCCTCTGCTCTCAGGTGCACCAGGTAGAAAGCTAGTTGGAGAGCAAAGGCTGGTCACAGAGCACAGCCCTGAGGTGTTGGGGGGGCAACTGCACTAGAGCGACCCAAGAGCAGCCGGCAAAGGACTGGGCTGAAATTGCACGGGAACCCCGAGATGGGGGCGAGAGATGTTCCTGCGTGGCTGCTCCATTCCCAGAAAGGTTGCCAACCCTCAGGCCTCACCTCGCTGTCCTTTGCCACCTGGAGCTGGGAGCCACCACAAGCCCCTGGAAGCTGGGCACCTGCACGTGCCAGCAGGAGGTGAGTTAGAGGAGCTCAGGCCACTTCCTCTAAGTGGGCTCTGGCTCCTACGGAAGGAATTTCATGGGGGAGGGGATGAGACCATAAGTTACTGCACTGGGCGGCAGACACCAACCCTAGTGACGCCACTGCAGCCAACGTTACTCTCTCTTGGCACCTCCGAGTTGGTTACTGCCGGAAGTGCACCCATAAAGCGCAAAATAGTTGGGTAGTAGATTTTTTACTATTGTCTTAAGTAAGGAGTAGGTGTATATATTCCAGATATCTCTGCCTTCTGTTGGTCCTGATAAGCCTGTAGTCAATCACAATCTCTCCTTTTTAGGGATTCTGTGTTTCGATCCTTGTAGTTTTTTTTAATTACATTTAGTTTTGATATCCTCAATTTTTACTACCACACCTTGAGGCATGGATTTAGTTTTATTTCCCCTGTTTGAGATTAGAGGTAATTTTTTCAATCTGACAGTTTATACCTTTTCTCTACTGTAAAATGACTTCAGACATTGTATTTTTCAGTTGTGCCTCTTCTATTTTGTGTCTCCTTCTGGAATTCCTATTAAACGCAGTTCAGAACTTCTCTTTATCTACGCCTTATCTTCCTGTGTTGTATTCTGGTAATTTCCTTAGATTTTCATGGATCCTAATTCTTTATTTAGTTTTGCCAGTTCACTCTTTTGCTCGTGTAATATGCTTTTAAACGACTATGTTTTTCATTTCAATTTTTTTTTTTTTTGCTTTCAAATCTACCTGTTGTCTTTTCAGAATATCCTGTTTTTGTTTTGATTCAATTTTTTTTTTTATTTTAACAGACTTACTGTAAAATCTGTTCTCCATTCTGTTCTATCCATGAAGTCTCACTCTCTCTCATGATGATTTTTTCCATCTATTATTTTATGATATTAATCCTTTTCCTCAGAAGTTATTTATTTCATGGAGTTCCATTCCATAGACACTGGGTTATATAAGCATTTTGTGGGGGAAATTTTCTGTTTAACTGTGCTGGAGCAGAGTTCTAGAGTACTAGTTCTAGGCTTTTTTTTTTTTTTTTGAAATGTCAATCTCATGAGTGTAGTGGCAATTTGGAAATGCCAACTATATCCACCTGAGGTTTAAAGATTTGTTTGCTTAGAGGTGACTCTACCTCAGTTCATTTTACCATGTTAACTGAGATCTCCTATCTGTATGTGTTTATTTTCTTCACTATGTCATCAACCCAAGTTATAGAAATATTTCATTTTCTTTTTGTGCTTTGCACATGATATGTACTCAATATGTTTACTTTTTTCAACTGAATTGATCAGTTAAAAACTGAAAATCATTCTACTTGTAGACAAAAGAAATTAATACCATGAAATGAAAGAATTTCTAAGAACATATTGTTCAAGTGGGAAATTTTGTCAGCTAAATAACGTTCAAACACAGAAGGTTAAAATGACGATCAATGTCTCCAATATTTTTGTCAGTTTTTTTTTTCTTTTATACAAATAGAATATTTTATACAACATATACTTGCATAAAAGCTTAAAAGTTAATCTATTTGCCAGGTATAATAGATTTGTTCTCTTAAGCCCTCATGCAAATATTTTTCCCCAAGAAAGCCATTATAGCACAGTACTTTTCTGTAATAACAAAATGATGGGCTTATACTGAGGAAAAAATAAAATTCCTGAAGAAGCAGTTTCATTGTAAGTAATTAATTATGAAACAGTTTTAAATGTTAATCTATGTACGAAACAATATCCAAAAATCAACCTTCTGTTACATTTGCCCTATTGTGGAATAATGCAAGACGTTAAAAGGAAACCAAGCTGTTGGTAATCAGGCTCTGAATAAAGGATGACATTTCTATGGTCTGGGTCATCCTAGAACACCTGCTATAATGTGCAGGACAGAAATATATCATAAAAATAATTTATGCTTTTGTATAATAAATGTGCAAACATTTAAGCAGATTTTTAGCAGGATAATAAGGCCTTTGCTGAAATTCCTTATGGGAAAGTCTATCCATCCAGAGAAGAACTAGATCCTTTGCCATGAAGATACAAAATAACAATTAATGACATTTATCTTCATAACAATAATTGGAGAGCTACTGGAAAATAAAATTATATCATATCAGAAACCTGAAATTTTGAAATGAACAGAGTATATTTTAGACCCAATCCAAGGGAGTTTATTTACAAAACTACTAGACTTGATATCAAAATAAGGTAGCTATTATTTGGGCTATAAAGGTAACTTAATAAGATACCAAGATACCTTCTTTAAAGAAAATAAGTGTTATGCTCTATGGACTATGGATGACTACAGTCATTTCCTTTAACTTAAAAAAAAGGGAAACACTTTCAAAGCTCTCCCTGTCCCTCTCTCACAATGCTTCATGTAAGTAGGAAATTAAAGCAATCCTCTAAGAGATAAACAGCATAGATTTGTATAAAATGAGGAACCATTTCTGGCTATGACGAATGTCTTGGTATAGTGTCATAGCTCAGACTCCTGAATCAAATCATCATTGTTCAATTCCTTCCTACCACTCAGTAGCTAAGGACTTGGAGAAATTTTACATTTGCCCTTCAATTTTCATATCTATGTCTATATATGTGTATATATAGATATGTCATGCTCATAGGAATATTGGATAGATTCAATTGAAGGAGAGATTGAGATCAAGAGAAAAAAAGTGGAGTTGGGGGAGAAAAGACAGAAAGAGAAAGAGCATTTTTGACAATGCTTGGCCCAGAGAAATCACTCAAATATTTTACCAACGTGTTATTTTTCCTTCCAATTATTATTATTAGTAGTAGTAGCAATTGTCAAACAATATCATTAATATCATGCAAGTAAAAATTTGCTGAAAATAATTCAAATACAGTTTGCAGGAGTACATCCACAGAGAATTACCAGAAATTCAAGCTGGATTCAGAAGAAGACTTGGAATGAGAGATATCATTGCCAATATCAGGTGGATCTTGGCCCAAAGCAGAGAATATCAGAAAGATATTTACCTGTGTTTTATTGACTATGCAAAGGCATTTGAATGTGTGCATCATAACAAATTATGGATAACATTATGAATGGGAATTCCAGAACACCTAATTTTGTTCATGTGGAACCTGTACATAGACCAAGAGGCAGTGTTAGAACAGATTTAAGTGGTTTAAAATCAGGAAAGTGTGCATCACGGTTGTATCATTTCACCATACTTATTTAATTTGTATTTTGAGCAAATAATCTGAGAAGCTTGTGTATATGAAGAAGAACTCGGTGTCAGGACTGGAGGAAGGCTCTTTAACAACCTATGCTATGCAGATGACACAGCCATGCTTGTTGAAAGTGAAGAAGACTTGAAGCACTTACTCATGAAGATCAAAGACTATAACCTTCACTATGATTGCACGTCAACATAAAGAAAACAAAAGTCCTCACAACTGGACCAATAAGCAACATCATGATAATGGAGAAAATATTGAAGTTGTTGATCTGGCCTAACTAACTTCTTTGAATTTTAATTAGTGGGTTATTAATTTATAATTTTTATTCAACAAATGCTTATTGAGACTTATGTGCCAGTCCTGGCCTGATGCTAGAGATGATGACATATTGGAGACCAAAACATACTGGACACATCTGCCATCATAGAGCTTATATTCTTGGAATGAAAGTGGATAGACAAAAAATACACAAACACATGCACACACATATGTATTTATCTACATACACATATATAAAAAAAAATACATGATATTAATTATATATTATATATAATGTGTAATATCTGGAGCCTTGTTTTTTGCCAATTTTCTTTTCAATTGCCTCATGTGTATGTGAAAGCTGGAAAACCAAAAAAAAAAGGAAGATGAAGGAAGAATGATGAGTTTGAGATTGGTGTTGGTGAAGAATATTGAATACACAGTGGACTGCCAAAATAAAGAACTAATCTGTTTAAAGAATAAATACAAATGGAATGTTACTTGAAGCAAGAATGGCAAGATTTAGACTCACTTACTTTAGACATGCCATCGGGAAAGACCAATCTCTAGTAGAAGACATCATGTTTAGTAGAGAGCCAATGAAAACAAGTGAAATCCAGAACAAGATGAAGTGACATAACAGCTGCAAAAACGGACTTGAACATATCAACAATCACGAAGAACGCTGCAGGATCAGGCAGTGTTTCATTCTGTTATACGTAAGGTTACCATGAGTTGGAACACACAGGATTATAACAAACAACATTTTGTATCTGTTATGGAATAAATTGTATCCCCCTTAAATGTATGTTGGAATCTTAACCCCTAAAGCTTTGATTGTAATTGTGTTTGGATCATGCCAAAGTAGGGATCATTTCTGAATTAGAAAAAGAGCTGATTAGACACAGTGATACACAAGAGTGGGAGCAGACAAATGCTATGTGAGGATTATCCACAAACCAAGGAAAGCCTGATACTACCTACAAGCAGGGAATTCTTATTGTGGAGACCATGATGTGGACTTTTAGCCTCCAGAATGGTGAAAAATAAGTTTCTGTTCTTTAAATCCATTCTACTTGTAGTATTTCTGTTATGGCAGCACGAGGTAACTAAGACAATAACATACACCCTCTCACACACACACACACATATATATATATAAAATTTCTGAGAGTGATAAGTGTTATAAAGTACAAAATATCAAAGATAATTTGTCACACATAAAGAGAATGTTGGGAAGTGAGGAGGGAAATTAATAGTGTGGTAAGAGCAATTCTCTCTGTGGAAGTAATATTTGAAAAATGAACCAAATGAAATGAGACAACAAATCATGAGATGACATGAAATAAGAGTAGAAGCCTTAATCATGGTTCATGTTTGGCACATTAGTTCATAACACCAACCTTGTAATTTGGTTGAAATTGTTAAATATGGTTTTCATAGGGTTTCACATAATGTCTGCCACATAGTATGTGATACAGCACTCACTATGCAATAGTTACTGTGATGGATGGAAGTATGAGTCATATGACTGTCAATTTTGGGTGAAATAGAAATATTCAGAGAGAGAAATTCTCTAGTTGAGAGCAGCTGATGGCTCTGTAAAGACAAGAAAGCACTAAAAGGAAATAACAGGTGATTACAGGGGGCCAAAAAAGCCAAATAAAAATTAATCACTTTAGAGTCTCACCAAATGAAGGGGGTACAAATGTCCAGCTTCCTGAGGTTTTTAGGAGTAAACCTATTATGTCTTCCCTAAGTTAACTTCTACCATTCTGTCAGGCAGCCTCCTAATTAAATCTTGCATATGCCTAATATGTTAAAAAATGTAAATGGTATTAATGTTTTATACCAGTTTAAGCATGTAAACATTTTATCTTTTCTTTTTTCATTCTCTTTTGCTATCTTTTTAAGTATTTAGAAAATAATCTAGAGCAGAGAATCTTGGCATCAATTTGTTAGGAGTAAGACTGAACAAATCAGAAAATGTGAAGTCAAATTGATTTACTTGTAAGTCTACAGAAGCAGGAGAAATCAAAGAATGAATTGCATTGGACAAATCTGTTCCAAAAGGCATCTTTTAAATTTTAGAAAGCAAAGATATCACTTTGGTGACTAAGGTGCTTCTAATCCAAGCTATAGTCTTTTCACTTGCCTCATATGCATGCAGAAGCTGGATAAATGAAAAACAAAGAAAAGGAATTGATGCATTCAAATTGTGGTGTTGGCAAAGAATTTTGAATATGTCGGGGACTACCAAAACAACAAACAAATTAGTCTTAGAAGAAACACAACCAGAATTTTCCTTAGAAATGACGGTGGCATAGCTTCGACTTACTTACTTTGGCTACATCATCAGGAAAGACCAATCACTAGAAAATGACATCGTGTTTGGTAGAGAGCCAATGAAAACGAGGAAACCCTCAATCAGGTAGATTGATGCACTAGCCCCAGCCACGGACTCAAACACACGAAGGATCATGAAGATGGTACAAGACTGGATAATATTTCAATCTGTCGTTATACATAATTTTGCCTTGAGATGAAGCTCACTCCACTAAAAACAAGTACCTGCAAATTAAAGCATTAATAAATTCACCTTCGTTCAAAAGTCATGTGTGTAATGCTTAAAAATACAATGTACTCTTCATAACTCTGAAACAGGGAGAAGGAGAGAAAAGGAAATACTTTTGTCCTAAAGGACTAACTATAAAAGTGGCATAAACTGGGTGATAGCAAAATCTACTGAAAGGGGTAGAGAGGTCCAAGACCTATATAAATTCTGACAGAATTGATTCATTGAAAAGATAATATATCACTGAGAAGAAGATGAAAGAAAAAAATGAGAAGAGTCAAAGGGGCAAATGACATCCAATGACACTCTCTTGACAACTGGTGTCCAATGGACTGAATGTGTTGGCCAAGGACTTCAGTATGATAGACCACTGGTTCAGTCATTACTCCCTTAGCTTGCTGCTAATGACCCTCAATTATGAAAGTGTCTCCTAGTGCCTACGATTCCATGTTAATTAAGATGCTTTTCATATGGTCTGACTCATCACATAGACTTGGCTATGAGGAGAGACTGTATGATCATGTTAATATGTATATATCATTCATGTGATTTTATATTTCTCATTATGGATTAATAAATAGTCATTCTGTTGTTTAACAGCCCCCGGGCTTGGATAATATAAATTTATCCTAAAAGATATTTCTGTTTTTCCATGTGTCAGGATATCTGCATCTGCATTATTGAGATCCATATCGGAAACGCGCATAAATTTACCACAGATGCAGTTCCCCTGTGAGGCTTTTTAGACAGCCAGCTGGCCTGTCCAGGAGATGCTCCACCTTGTCCAAATTCATTCTTCAGCACTTCTCCAGATGTATTTTTCTCCTCTGTGTATCATTGCCAAAATTACTTTCAAAGTTGGAAAGTTGCTTCCCTCATCTCTCAAAATTGTATTAGTTGTTTGCGGGCTTTAAAATCTTTTTAAAAGTAGTCCATTCTGTGGGAGAAAAGACCTGGCAATCTGCTCCAGTGAAGATGACAGCCTAGGAAATCCTATGGGGCTGTTCTATTTTGTCATATAGGGTCGCTATGAGTTAGAATCAACTCCATGGCACACAACAACAACCATCACTTACATATATATATAGAGAGAGAGAGAGACAGCCCTGGTGGTGCAGCAGTTAATAGCTTGGCTGCTAACCAAGAAGTTGGCAGTTGGAATCCACCAGCTGCTCCTTGGAAATTGTATCAGGCAATTCTACTCTATCCCACAGGGTCCCTATGAGTCAGAATCAACTCGATGGCAGCAGGTTTGGTTTGGTTCTGTAGCACTTAACCACTAGGCCACTAGGGATCCTTGGTATATGTATGTATGTGTGTATGTGTGTGTATATCATATACATACGTATATGTATGTATGTATGTATGTTTGGCTACTAACCAAAAAGTCAGCAGTTCAAATCCACCAGCCACTACTTAGAAACCCTATTGGGCAGTTCTACTCTGTCCTATAGGGTCACTATGAGTTGGAATCGACTTCATTCTGGTGCTATTTCTTATAAAACACATATTCACCATTAATATTCTTTTGTGTCAAATAATAATGAAAATAAAAATAATACAGTGTTCTTAAAAGAAAAATTGTTTACTTAATAGAAATAGGGCATAAGGTATCTCTTCTACAAAGAGGCAGGAATCATTTCCCCTCTGGGTGCTTGATGTTTGTGTCTAGCTACATGATTTTGTTCAGCACAGAGGTGCCAAAGGAATTGTGGGCAAAATAGGTGAGGGAGGTTTCACCTGGTTGAGCTTGGGCTTGTTTGTTTTAAATCTAAAAAATTGCCACTTAATAAAAGAAGGAGATAATATTGTTGAGCACAGCAGTTCTTCTGGTTTTCTTCAATGTCCTGCATGGCAAGTAAATAATTATCCTTTAGAAACTCCATACAAGATGAATTAGCCCAGCTCATAGATACAACCTGACACAAAAAGGAGGATTAAATGGTCTAAGACCACAGTAAGCATCAGTGTCAGAACTGGCATTAAAAACTCAGGAGCATCTACTGACAAGCCTGGGACTAAAAAAATAAATAAATAAAACACGAGCCCATATCAGTCTTAACTGAATGACACTAGTTACATAGAGTACTTTAAACTAAAGGAATTTCTAGGCTAATTACAACCTCCAAATCAAAGGAAACCCATGTTTCCTTGTGACAGGGAAAGCATAAATGATGTACAAAGTTACATTTAACATTTCTTCAGAACTGTTTTTAGGAGAATTTTTGTCTAAATAGATTTAAGCCACTAAAAATGGTATATACATATATATTTTATATCACCCAGTCATGCAGCATTATGCATTTTTCATGTTACAAGTATGAGTTATGAGCAGGAATACCAGCTTTTGTCTAAGTTGTAAAGGTAGTCTAGAAAAGGGTGATACAGGCCTAGGAGTAGTAGCTGAGGAACCTCTGGGTTAACATCCTACGCTAGGAGCCACTATAGGAGCTAAACTGATTTATCTGCAGTCAGCTTGCTCATTAAGACCATGTAATTGTGGAATATTAATCTCTTTATATATCCTAAGTCCCAGTGCTTGGGAGTCTCTGGGTGGTACAAATGGTTAATGTGCTTGAATGGTAACCAAAAAGCACCTTGGAAGAAAGGACTGGTAATTTACTGCCATAAAAATCAGCTATTGAAAACCCTATGGAGAACAGTTGTACTCTGACACACATGGGGTTACCATGAGTCAGAACTGACTCGTTGACAATTGGTTACATTAGCTAGTTCTATGACAGCATGGGACAATATGTTTAAAAAGTCAAATGTTGTTCCACTAGAAGATTCATAGCATGGCTTCCTCTCTACTCAGACACAGTTTAACACATAGGACTGAGCAGTGTTCTTTCTCAGTTCCCCACAGACCACCTTGCTCATTTGGCACTAAGATTTTAATTTATAAACAGGGGCATTTGGCAGACTGACAACAAACAGCTCATGGCAGAGATTGTGGTACCAAGGAAAGCAGGAATACATTAGTAGAGGCCCAAATGAGAAGCATGAAGATGAGTAGGGCAGTGCCAATGCCCAGAGGGAGACCACAGCAAAGGTAGTGGCAGTTGGCAGGTGCAGACTTGTTTGCAAGAAAATGTGAGACACCCTCTGAAATACAAGGCAGGAGGATTTTGTTCAGCACTAACGTACTTCCATCTGCTCTAGAGGTAAGCTGCCAGTGCGTTCCCTTATCTGTTTACAGAATGGTGAATCTTAGGGAAATAAGTTACAGGTAGATTTAGTATAGCATCGCTGGTTTCCATATAACTATTCTGTAACATTTAGAAGTTAACTGCAAGAATATTCACTTCTCAAATTTAGGAAGTCCCTGTTAACATCAGTATGCTTATGACTTTAAATGTTCCATAGGTGTCAAGAACAAAATTCCTGTAATGTTCCTAAGTTAAAGAGACTCTCTGGTCAATAGGAATCTCTCAGGAAACTTCATGATGTTGTTGTAGGTTCCATCCAGTCTATTCCCACTCTTAGCGACCCTATGTACAACAGAATGAAATACTGCCTGGTCCTACGCCATCCTCCCAATTATTGTTATGCTTGAGCCCATTGTTGCAGCCACTGTGTCAGTCCATCTCACTGAGGGTCTTCCTCTTTTTCACTGGTGCTGTGCTTTACCAAACATGATGTCCTTCTCCAGGATATCTCCTGATGCTGTTTTTGTTAGGTGCCATCAAGTAAGTTGCAACTTACAGAGACCCTATGTGCAACAGAAACAGTGATAACATGTCCCAGGAATGTGAGACGAAGTCTTGCAATCCTTGCTTCTAAGAAGCATTCTGGCTATACTTCTTCAAGAAAAAATTTGTTCATTCTTCTGGCAGTCCATTCAATATTCTTCACTAGCACCACAATTCAAAGACATCAGTTCTTCATCAGTCTTCCTTATTCATTGTCCAGCTTTTGCATGCATATGAGATGATTGAAAACACCACGGCTTGGGTCAGACCCACCTTAGTCCTTAAAGTGACAGCTTTCTAACACTTTAAAGAGGTCCTTTGCAGGAGATTTTCCCAATGTAATGTGTCATTTGATTCTTGACTGCTGCTTCCATGGGTGTTGATTGTGGATCCAAGCAAAATGAAATCCTTGACAACTTCAATCTTTTCTCCCTTTATCATGATGTTGCTTATTGGTTCAGTTGTGAGGATTTCTGTTTTCTTTATATTAATGTATAATACATACTGAAGGCTGTAGTCTTTGTTCTTCATCAGTAAGTCCTTCAAGTCCTTTTCACTTTCAGGAAGCAAGGCTGTATCATCTGTATATTGCAGGTTGTTGGTGAGTCTTTCTCCAATCCTGATCCCACATTCTTCACATAGTCCATACAGCTTGAATACAGACTGAATAAGCATACAGACTGAATAAGTGTAGCGAAAGGATACAACACTGACACTTTAGAGCTCACAATCATTTCCTTAGCAGAAAAGAGTCTTTCAACCCTGAAAAGATTTAGATTTAAGAATTAAAATGATGAAACAAGGGAAACTCATCTTTATTTACATTTTTTGTAAGGTAAATATTTAATTCATTTTGTGAGCTAAGCATTTTACAGACTTTGGGATAGAATTGTAAACAACAGAAAGTCCGTATCTTCATGGACCTTACAATCCAGAAGAGATGATGGGCAGTCATAAAAAAATGCATACTATTTATATGTATATATTGAATTTTATCAAATCTGAAATACCATCAGTTTTAATTATAAGATGTGTTATTTTGTACCATTAAGGGAATAAAAAAAAAAAAAACTGCCAACTAAATTATGGTACAATGTTTTCTTATCATTTAGATATTATGTTTTGAAGATTTATTTGGGCAGATTTCATCAATTAACAGTCACACACAGAAAAAAACACATGTAAGTAAAATCAAATAATGTTTTTTTTAACACCTTTTTGTATTAATAATCAGGCTCTTCTCATTTGTGTTGTTGTCACCCCTTCCAGAAATGCATATTGCTATACCCTGTGTTATCAAGAATATTAGTGTTGTAGGATTTTTTAAAAATGCACTATATTTTTGCTCCCAAAATTTTCTTCGAAGCTACCAAAACTCATTCTGTAATTTTGATGTCAATAATTTTCAGTTTAGCATGTAAAAGGCAATCCCGTGCACAGGAATCAATAATAAAATATAACTCATCTTCTCTTGCCAGTATCTTTCTTCTTCAAGTATCATAAAGAAATCTATTGTTAATTTGCAAGGCAATATTGAGTTGCAGTAATTCCTCCTTTGAGTTATACTTGCTGCACTATCAAATTCATTCTACACTACTATGCCCATGCATTTCTCAATTGGCAACATCAGTTTTGTGTTAATGCCAAAGGTTTCAAAATGACAATTAAATCAAACATATTTAATGCCAAAATGCACATTATTTCACAATTTCAAAGTTTGCTTTAGATTGACAAGCCAATAAAGGTGGCAGAAAAGTAGTTCTGAGAAGTAGACATGAAGGCCAGTTTAGCCAAGCGAACAAAGGACTTTATTGTATCAAAATGTACTGACATGTCAAGATAGAAGATATTTTTAAACATCTCATTTTCAGTGACAAAAGGCAATAATGAAATTAGAAGGGAAATGTTTTTGAGGAGTTGTAGCTATAGTATGCGAGTTGCAATGTGTTTGAGAAATAAATAACACAATAGAGTTAACAAGGGTAGACAGTTCCTGCATAAGTTTGGCTGTGGGGAGGAAAAGAATGTGGCGATAGCTTAGCTATAAGGGAAGATGGAATAGAAGGAATTACATTTTTAGAAAAGGGAGGCTTGAATACATCTTAAACATTATTAGTAAGAATGTAGTAAATTGGGAAAAGATGAAGACAAAACAAAAGGGATAATCAATATTGTACAGTGCCAGAGAAAGCACTAAACAATGGGATCAGATTAAGCCATTGTGAAATCTATTCTTTCGGTTAGGTATAGAGTAATAATTAAGGGCCCAGACTCTGGAACCAGGTTGCCTTTGTGTAAGCATCACTGCTTAGTTCTTTGCGTTCCTGAGCAAGTTACTAAACCATGCCCTGACTCAGTTCCCTCAGCTGCAAAATGAAGACAGATAATGGTACCTATGTCACAGGATTATTGTGAAGATTACATAATTTAATATTCTACAGCTCTTAGAATATTATTTAAGACATAGTAAGTGGTTATAAGACATTGCTATAATTATCATCATATTAAAAACATTTCAATTACTTACACTGAGAGAACTTGCCACTTCAAAGTAATGATTACTGTTTATAAAGTCATGGGATCAAACATGTGACTTCTGCAATTTCCTGCAATTTGTGGCACACCAGGTTTTTGATATTTTCAATTGACCTATGCTATTCTTCACCCTCACAAATGTATTAGATAATCTAAAAAAGAGAAAAGCAATTTAATAATCAGGCAACTCCAGTCCTCACTTTTGATCTTCTCTCCCTCTAGTAAATGTAAGCTTCAAAAAATGTCGTATTTGTTATGGTTTATAAAGCTGGATTTCTGGTATTTCTCACATTAAATTGGACAAATTTATCATGTATTCATCTATTCGTTCAGAAAGAGCTTGGAGGAACAGTAGGAGCACATATTTGTCATAAGACACAACTAAGTTTGAATTGTATGGTTTGGTCACTTGGTAATTGTGTGATACGAGATACTAAAAGTTATTAAAGTTGCTGAAAACGCTTAACCTGTATTTTTCACTTATAAAACTAAAATGAAAAGTACTACCACAGAGAGTTTTTGTTAGCACTGTGGGACCACATGTAAATCCCCTAGTAGGGAACCTCACATTGTAAATACTCGGTAATGTTAACTGACATTATAAATGTTTTTATTACCTTATAAGCAGTAATTTGATAAATTAAAATGTACGTTAAAATAACATAATGAAATATTCTTATTGTATATACAAAGAAGTTAAGTAATATGATACTATTGTCAAATAATTGACCTATAATAAGTACATGTAAAATAAAAGCAAAGTAGAAATACTTAAAGTCACCACATAGAGAGGTCCCAGTGGCGTTCTGGACTCTAATCCGTTAGATATACTTTAAAAAATAAAAGCTCAGAAGGAAAAAAATAAAAGCTCATGGTACTGACTAATTTCAAAAATCGTTACGTGTCTGTGCTCTGAATGCAATTTTAATTAACTACGAAATAGAATAAAATTCAAAATTTGGAAATACCATGTTTTTATTTACCTTTTCTCATCTTCAAACAAAAAGTAAAATGTGCTTTTGTACTTTTTCCAAGCCTAATCATTATACATAGAAATAATCAACAATATTCAAATATAACTATTTTGTGTACTTCTATTATCATAATAATATAATGCCATTTGAAATGTTTACTATATTAATTTATTCAATTATCAAATGGAAACTCAATCATAGAACTAAATTTTAAGATACACGAAAGACATATAGCTAGGTGGACAAAATCTGAATTCTTGAAAAATAAGATGAACATTTTAAAAAACAGTATTTCAAAATTCCTTCTCAAATTTAAAAGGCTATGATTTCATACTAATTCAATATTTCTTAAATTTCAAATTTATCTATTAAATGTTCTTTGCTTTTAATTTTCATACTGGATGACCTCAAAATTGAGTTTAAGTAATGCATAATAGTTAGCTTAGTTTTAACAGTACCATGAGAGATAAAGTAAATACTTCTTTTGCTGTATCTTTCTACTGTAAATTTTAGGTATACATTTGCATTTTCTCAACAGTTTTAATTGACAAATCGATTCTCTTGATTGTTTACTACCTACCTCCTTTAGTATTTGTAGGCTTGAACTCATAGGACTGTAGACCTAGAAAACACTGTTGAATAAATCGAGATCCAAAGAGGTAGAAATGTCTTTCTCAAAGTTATAATGAGCCTACAGTGGATATAGGATTAAACTTGATTCTTTAACTCTTATCCCAATATTCTATGCATTGTTCCCACATTACCCCTTGATATAATTTAACAATATCAGCAAATTTGGAAATGTCTTATTTGAATAAAAAATATTCTATGCTTTTAATTACATTTATTTTAATCCCTTTGTCATCAAGTCGATTATGACATACAGTGACCCTAATGGACAGAGAACTACTCCACAGGGTTTCCACTGCTGTAAATATTTAATAAAACAGATTGCTACATCTTTTTCCCACAGAGACACTAGGTTCACACACTGAATTTTTGGTTAGCAGCTGAGCACTTAGCCACTGTACCACCAGGGATCCTTTAAAAAAAAATTATTTTGCTTTAAGTGAAAGTTTACAAATCAAGTCAGTCTCATAGAAAACGTATACACACCTTGCTATGTACTCCTAGCTGCTCTCCTCCTGATGAGACAGCACACTCCTCCTCTCCACCGTGTATTTCCCATGTCCATTCAACCAGCTCCTATCCCTCTCTGCCTTATCTCGCCTCCAGGCAGGAGCTGCCCACAGTCTCATGCGTGTACTTGAGCCAATATGCTCACTCTTCACCAGTATCGTTTTCTGTTTTATATTCCAGTCCAAGCCCTGTCTGAAGAGTTGGCTTCCCTAATGGTTCCACTCTTTGGCTAGCAGAGGGTCCAGAGACCATGACCTCTGGGGTCCTTCCAGTCTCAGTCAGACCACTAAATCTGGTCTTTTTATGAGAATTTGAGGTCTTCATCTCACTGTTCTCCTCTTCCATCAGGGTTTCTCTATTGTGTTCCCTGTGAGGGCAGTCATCAGTGGTAGCCTGGCACTGTTTAGTTCTTCTGGGCTCAGGCTAATGTAGTCTCTGGTTTATGTGGCCCTTTCTGTCTCTTGATCTTATAATTACCTTGTGTCTTCGGCGTTCTTCATTCTCCTCTGTTCCAGGTGGGTTAAGACCAATTGGTGCATCTTAGATGGCTGCTTGCTAGCATTTAAAAACCCAGATGCCACTCACCAAAGTGGAATGCAGAACATTTTCTTAGTACATTTTATTATGGCAGTTGACTAGACGTCCCCTGAAACCATGGCCCCCAAACCCCCATCCCTGCTACTCTGGTCTTTGAAGCATTTGGTTGTATTCAGGAAACTTGTTTGCTTTTGGTTAAGTCCAGTTGTGCTGACCTCCCCTGTATTGTATATTGTCCTTCCCTTTACCTAAGAAATTCTTATCTACTAAAAAAATTTTTTTTTTCTATACAGTTAGTGAATACCCTTCCTCCCACCCTTGTAATCATCAAAGAATATTTTCTTCTGTGTGTAAACCTTTTCTTGAGTCCTTATAATAGTGGTCTCATGCAATATTTATCCTTTTCTGACTAATTTCACTCAGCATAATCCCTTCCAGATTCATTCATGTTATGAGATGTTTTGCAGATTTATAATTTTTATTTATTGTTGCTTGGTATTTCATTGTGTGAATATTCCATAATTTGTTTATCCATTTGTCCATTGATAAGCACCTAAGTTGTTTCCATCTTTTTGCTATTGTAAACAGTGCTGCAATTAATGTGGGTGTGCATATATCTGTTCATGTGTCGGCTCTTACTCCTCTAGGATATATTCCAAAGAGTGGTATTGCTGGATCGTATGGTAGTTCTATTTCTAGCTGTTTACGGAAGTGCCAAATCAATTTCTAAAGTGTTTGTACCATTTTACATTCCCACAGCAGCGTCAAAGTGTTCCAGTCTCTCCACAACCTTTCCAACATTTATTACTTTGTGTTTTTTGGATTAATGCCAGCCTTACTGGGGTGAGATGGTATGTCATTGTACTTTTGATTTGCATTTCTCTAATGGCTAATGATTGTGAGCATTTCCTCACGTTTCTGTTAGCCATCTGAATGTCCTCTTTGGTGAAGTGCCTGTTTGTGTCTTTTGCCCATTTTTTTAATTGGATTGTTTGTCTTTTTGTTGTTGAGGTTTTGCAGTATCTTGTAGATTTTAGAGATTTAAACGCTGATCAGATTTGTCATAGCAAAAATTTTTCTCCCTATCTGTAGGTTGTCTTTTCACTCTTTCAGTGAAGTCTTTAGATGAGCATAAGTGTTTAATTTCAGGAGCTCCCAGTTGTCTAGCTTCTCTTCTGGTTTTTGTGCACAGTTAGTAATGTTTTGTATTCAGTTTATGACACGAATTAGGGTTCCTAGCATTGTCCTTGATTTTTCTTCCATGACATTGTTTTAGATTTTATATTTAGGACTTTGATGCATTTTGAGTTAGTTTTTGTGCATGGTGTGAGGTATGGTGTTATTTCCATTTTTTTGCAGATGGATATCAGTTATGCCAGCACTATTTGTTAAAGTGGTTGTCCTTTCCCCATTTAAGGGACTTTGGGCCTTTGTCAAATATCAACTGCTCATAGGTGGATGAATTTACATATGATTTCTCAATTCTGCTCCATTTGTCTATGTGTCTGTTGTTTGTAGCAGTACCAGGCTGTTTTGACCACTGTGGCAGTATAATAAGTTCTAAAATCAGGTAGTGTGAGACCTTGACCTTTGTTCTTCTTCAGTAATGCTTTTCTTATCTGGGGCCTCTTTCCTTTCCAAATGAAGTTGGTGATTTGTTTCTCCATCTCATTAAGTAATGCCGTTGGAATTTGGATCAGGATTTTATTGTATTTATAGATTGCTTTTTTTGGGGTGGACTAGACATTTTCACAATGTTGAGTCTTCCTATCCATGAGCAAGGTATGTTTTTCTACTTATGTAGGTCTCTTTGGTTTCTTGCAGTAGTGTCTTGTAGTTTTCTTTGTATAGGTCTTTTATGTCTCTGAATAGATTTATTCCTATTTTATCTTCTTGGGAATTATTGTAAATGGTATTAATTTGGTGATATCCTCTTTGATGTTCTCTTTGTTGGTGTACAAGAATCCAACTGATTCATGTATGTTTATCTTGTATCCTGATACTCTGCTGAACTCTTCTCTTAGTTTCAGTAGTTTCCTTGAGGACTCTTTAGAGTTTCCTGTGTATAAGATCAAGTCATCTGCAAATAGAGATACTTTTACTTCTTCCCTACTAATCTGGATGCCCTTTGTTTCTTTATCTAGCCTAATTTCTCTGGCTAGGACCTCCAGCACAATGTTGAAAAGGGCATCCTGATCTGGTTCCCATTCTCAAGGGGAATGCTTTCAGACTCTCTCCATTTAGGATGATGTTGGCTGTTGGCTTTGTATAAAAAAAAAAAAAAAAAAAATGCCCTTTATTATGTTGAGGAATGTTCCTTCTGTTCCTACTTTCCTTAGAGTTTTTGTCATGAATGGGTGTTTACTTTGTCAAATGCCTTTTCTGCATCAATTGATAATCATGTGGTTCTTGCCTTTTACTTTAGTTATGTGATGGATTACATTGATTGTTTTTCTAATGTTGAGCCATCCCTGCAAACCTGGTATGAATTCCACTTGGCAATGGTGAATTATTATTAATATTATTTTTTGTGATATGTTGTTGAATTCTATTGATTAGAATTTTGTAGAGAATTTTTGCATCCGTGTTCAAGAGGGATATTGGTCTGTAATTTTCTTTTTTTGTGGTGTCTTTAGCTGATTTTGGTGTCAGGGATATGCTGGCTTCATAGAATGAGTTTAGGAGCATTCCATCTTTTTCTATGCTCTGAAATTCCTTTAATAGTACCGGTGTTAACTCTTCTCTGAAAGTTTGGTGGAATTCTCCAGTGAAATCATCAGGGCCTGTGCTTTTTGTGTTGGGAGTTTTTAAATTACCTTTTCAATCTCTTTTTTTTGTTATGGATTTATTTAGTTGTTCTACCTCTGTTTGTGTTAGTTTAGGTAGGTAGTGTGTTTCTAGAAATTTGGCCATTTCCTCTAGGTTTTCAAATTTGTTAGAGTACAGTTTTTCACAGTATTCTGTTATGATTCGTTTAATTTCAGTTTGTTCTGTTGTGATATTGCCCATTTCATTTCTTATTTGAGTTATTTGCTTCCTCTCCTGTTTTTCTTTCGTCATGTTGGCCAATGATTTATCAGTTTTATTGATCTTTGCAAAGAACCAGCTTTTAGTCTTGTTAACTCTTTCAATTGTATTTCTGTTCTCTATTTTATTTAATTCTGCTTTGATTTTTATTATCTGCTTTCTTCTGGTGCCTGAGGGTCTCTTTTTCTGTTTTTATTCTATTCGTACAAGTTTTTGGGTTAATTCTTTGATTCTGGCACTTTCTTCTTTTTGGATGTGTGCATTTATTGCTATAAATTGACTTCTGAGCAGTGCTGTTGTGTACCAAAGATTCTGGTAGGGTGTGTTTTCATTCTCATTTGATTCTGTGAATTTCTTTATTCTGTCCTTAATTTATTCTGTGACCCTGTAGTTTTTGAGCAATGTGTTGTTCAGTTTCCATGTGTTAAAGTTTTTTCCTTGCTTTCTCTGTTATTGATTTCTACCTTCTGGTTTATGGTCAGAAAAGATGATCCATAATATTTTGATACTTTGAATCCTGCTAAGCCTTGCTTTATGGCCTAATATGTGGTCTATTCTGGAGAATGTTCCCTGTGCACTAGAAAAGAAAGTGTACTTGGCTGCTGTTGGGTGGAGTATTCTGTATATGTCTATGAGGTCAAGTTGGTTGACTGTGGCATTTAGAATTTCTGTGTCATTATTGAGCTTCTTTCTGGATGTCCTGTCCTTCACTGAAAGTGGTGTATTAAAGTCTCCTACTATTATTGTGGAGCTGTCTGTTTCTCTTTTCAATGTTGTTAGAGTTTATTTTATGTATTTTGGAGCCTGTCGTTGGGTGTATAAACATTTATTATGGTTATGTCCTCCTGGTGCTTTGACTTTTTAATCATTATATAGCTCCCTTCTGTATCCTTTGTGGTGGATTTCACTTTAAAGTCTATTTTGTCAGAAATTAATATTGCCACTACTGCTCTTTTTTGATTGAAGTTTTGCTTGATATATTTTTTTCTATCCTTTGAGTTTTAGTTTGCTTGTGTCTTTCAGTCTAAGTTATGTCTCTTGGAGACAACAGATAGACAGATCATGCTTTTTTATCCATTCTGCTATTTTCTGTTTCTTTACTGGTGCATTTAGTCTGTTTACATCCAGGGTAATTATTGATAGATATGAGTTTGGTGCTGTCATTGTTATGTCTTTTTTTGTGTGTTGTTGACAGTTTCTTTGTTCCACTTAATTTTCTATGAGTTGTTTTTATTTATATATTTTCTTTTCATCTTTTTCATTGTAGCTGATTTTGTATATACTGAGTATGTTTTTCTTGTTCTTTATTTTGATATGTAGGATTCTTAGTTTCCTTTATGGTTACCTTAATATTTACCCCTATTTTTCTAAGTTTAAACCAATCTTTTATTTCTTAATATTGCCTCAACTTCCTCTGCATATGAAAGATCTATGACTACATTTTTTAATTTCTCTTTTTTGCTTTAATGTTGTCATCTTTTACATATTGACATCTTTATTTCCCTATTTTCAGCATTTTGGTTTTGATTTATTTTGTGATTTCCCTATCTGGGTTGATATTTGGTTGTTTTGTACTCTGTTCTTGACTTGTGTTGTTACCCAGTGTTATTGATTTTCTAATCAGAGGACTGCCTTTAGTATGTCTTGTAATTTTAGTTTAATTTTGCAAATTGCCTAAAATTTTTATCTGGAAATGCCCTAATTTCACCATTATATTTGAGAGACAGTTTTGCTAGATATATAATTCTTGGCTGGCAATTTTTTTCCTTCAGTGCTTTATATATGTCATCCCATTGCCTTCTTGCATGCGTGGTTTCTGCTGAGTAGTCTACGCTTAGTCTTATTGGCTCTCCATTGTAGATGACTTTTTGTTTATGCATTAATCTTAAAATTCTCTATTTTTGGTTTTGGCAAGTTTGATTATAATACGTCTTGGTGACTTTTTTGGGGGGATCTACCTTGTGTGGAGTTCAGTGAGCATCTTGGATAGATATCTTCTTATCTTTCACGATATCAAGGAAGTTTTCTGCCAACAAATCTTCAACAATTTTCCCTGTATTTTCTGTTATTCCCCCGTTCTGGTACTCCAATCACTTATAGTTTAATCCTTCTTTGTAAGGTCCCACATAATTCTTAGGGTTTCTTCATTTTTTTTAATTCTTTTATCTGACTTTTCCTCAAATAAGTTGGTGTCAAGTGATTTATTTTCAGTCTCACTAATTCTGAATTCCATTGCCTCAATTCTGCTCCTCTGACTTTCTATTGAGTTGTCCAGTTCTGAAATTTAGTTGTTAATCTTCTGGATTTCTGCTTATTGTCTCACTATGGATTCTTGCAGCCTGTTAAATATGTCATCGTGCTTTTCTGTAATCTTGTTAAGTTCCTCTCTTGGTTTGTCTGTGTGTTCCTTGGCTTGTTCTGAGTTTTGCCTAATCTTCCTGATCTCTTTAAGAGTTCTGTATATTAATCTTTTATATTCTGTCTCCAGTAATTCCAGGAAGTTCCCTTCCTCTGGAAGATTTCTTGATTCTTTGCTTTGGGAGCTTCCTGAAGCCATCATAGCCTGCCTCTTTGTGTGGTTTTATACTGACCGTTGTATCCAAACCATCAATAAGTTTGTATATTTATTTATTTTATGTTTGCTTACTGTGTTCTAACTTCTTGTTCTGTTTTGTTGTGATATGCCCAAATAGGCTGGTAGTGTGGCTAGTTTTATTATTGTCACCTGTGCAGCTTTCACATCCTGTCACCAGGTGGTTAGAGCTGTTACTAGGTATGTGAAACCAAGAGTCCATTTACTTTTCTTGTATGGATTTGGCTCAGGAATCCAGATAGTCAGTCACCAAGTGTGTGTGTTTCACACTTTTACCTACAGTCCTAGATTGACAGGGATGTTTGGAGTAGGCACAGGTATCTGGCTGCAATAGGGGATCACAAACTAAGCAAGGCAGGGGGCTGAAGACTTCTCCTGAGTATCTGAGAGGAAAGTGTGTCCCTGTTCCCTAGAGTGCAGAGGTGGGTGGGTTTTGCAGCCAGGCTATGGGCACCCAGTACTGTTGGTTGTAAGTACTGGGAGGACTACTTATTCTTGGACCCTTGTTGCAGGTAGCTAGGTGGTGTGGGTGAAGCCACCAGTCCTCAGGTCCCTGATGTGGGTAGGTGACAACCCTGCTTAATGGACAGAGCAGTGTCAAATGTCACAAACCTGCCACTCCACCATATAGCCAATACAGTGAAATTAGGCTTCAGGTATATACCCTGTTGTACTGTGCTAATGAGGGACTATGTTGTTGAAATGGGCCCACACAGGTATATGAAGAGGTGAAAGGCTTTCAAAGTCCATGGGTGCCTTATGCCTATGCCTAGGCAAAGGAGCTGTACTTGCCCTGAGTTCCCAGCTTAGGGGAGCTGGCAGATTATTTTTTCCTGTTTCTTAATATGTTCCCTCTCCCTGGCTGGAAGAATGGCTCATGGCATATGATGGGCCCAACTTGCGGCCCAGGGTAAGCGGCAATCAGTAATCTCTGAAGCTGGCCCAGGACCCAGTGCAGAGTAGGGAGGGAGCAGGGAGAGAGGTTCTTCCCAAAAAGGTTGTTTTTGATCCACGCAGTAGGTTAGACGCATGTACTTATCTTTTGCAGATTGAGGGCCGTTTCTGGCTGGTTCTTGTGGGTTGAGTAGACTTTCCGCTGCTCGGTCTCTCCTAATGTGGAAAATGCATGCCGAATGCTGCTGCTTACCTCATTATGCTTGTCAGCCGATCTGGCCTGCAGGGTGCTGGTTCTCGCTGGGTCAGGTCTGGAAACTCCTCACTGTTCTGAACCATCTCTGCTTCCCTCTGGCACTCAGTCTGAATCTTCAACTTTGCTTTGATGTTCAGGGCTCCTAAAAAAAAAAAAATTGCCATATATGATTGATTCACTTGTTTTTTCAGGTCTTTGTTATAAGAGGGACCACAGGAAGTGTCAGACTATTCTGCCATCTTGGTCCCACCTTCGAGAATAATTTAGACCAAAAAATAAACTGAATTTAATGAGTATTTTCAGTGATATCAAATTAACACCCTTCAATCTGCAGCATCCAAGTAAGAAAATTTGAACTTTTTCCCCATCTGTATGAAATTTAATTTCCTTCATTTTTAATTACCTCATGTCCCAAAAAAAAAACAGATCTGTAATTTATATGTCAAAAATTTCACGGGTTTTAAGTGTATAGATCAAAGATTAGTAGAACCTGCAGTTCAATACGGAATAGCAGTAGCAAGAGCTGACATCTTACTTTTTTCCTGGTCTTAGGTGGAAAGTAGTCTTTTACCATTAAGTAGGTTTTTAGGTGTAAGTTCTTCATAGGTATGCTTTATGAGGTTGGGAAAGTTCTTTTCTATTCGTAATTTATTGAGATTTCTTACCATGACTGGGAGTTGGATTTTGTTAAATGGTTTTTCTGTATCTATTTAAGTTATCATGTGGTGCTTTACATTGATTTTCAAAAATTAAACTAACTTTAAAAAAAAAAAAAAAAACTTTACAGTCCTAAAATAAAACCCATTTGGTCATGATAGTTAACGGCTATTACATATTACTAGATTTAATTTTCTAATATAGTTTGAGAATTTTTTCAACTGTATTTATGAAGGATATTAGTCTGTGTCATGGATTGAATTATGTCCCCCCAAAATATCTGTCAACTTGGATGGGCCATGATTTCCAGTATTGTGTGATTGTCCACCATTTTGTCATCTGATGTGATTTTCCTGTGTGTGGTAAATCCTGCCTCTATGATGTTAATGAAGCAGGATTAGAGGCAGTTATGTTAATGAGGCAGGACTCAATCTACAAGATTATTTTTGTCTTGAATCAACCCATTTTGAGATATAAAAGAGAGAAGTGAGCAGAGACAGGTAGATCTCATACCACCAAAAACAAGAGTCAGGAGAAAAGCATGTCCTTTGGACAGGGGTTCCCTGTGCTGAGAAGCTACTCGACCAGGAAAGGCTGATGACAAGGACCTTCCCCCAGAGTCAACACAGAAAGAAAGCCTTCCCCTGGAGCTGGCACCTTGAGTTCGGACTTCCAGCCCCCTAGACTGTAAGAGGATAAATTTCTCTTTGTTAAAGCCAACCACTTATATTTCTATTATAGCAGCACTAGATAACTAGAACAGTCTGTGTTTGATTTATTATTCTTGTTGTTGTTGTTAGGTCTTTGACTTTTGTGTCAGGGTAAAATTGGCCTCATAAAATATATTAGAAAGTATCTCATCCTCCTCTATTTTCTGGAATAGTTTGTGAAGGATTGGCTTTATTTCTTTTTCAAGTATTTGATAGATTTCACCAGTGAAGTTATCTGTGCCTAGGATTTTCATTGTGAGAATTTTTAAATTATTGGTTCTTAATTGTATTCAAACTTATAGAGGGATATTTTCTCATATTTCAGTTCCCCAAACCACCTAATATCATGGCTTTCATAACTTAAATATTAACAAAAGAATCAAAACTTTGAAAGAATAGTTCAAAGTATATTACAGTGAATAATTCAGGTATTTTATTTTTATAGCTAAGAATTCTTGTATGTAACAAGTAAAGATTTGAAAGTACATTGGCCCCAATTATTAAGAAACTCAGTTGTAATTTAGTTAAAACTTACAGAAAGTATCTATTACATCATCCCATAATCCACTTTTAGTTCTGATAATGTACATCTATATTGAATTGTATTTATTTTGATTTGTTTTTATTCTTGTGTGTGTTATTGTTCATATTTTGCTGTATATATGTTCTGTATGTGTGCTCTGTGTGTGTGTGTGTACTTTAACCATGAGCTATATATATTTTTTATGACCATAAAGAGATGTGAAACCTAGAGATCCTCATCCATTCGACAACACACTTCATGTAAGTCTTCTGTTTCTCAACTGTGGTGTTCTTGTAATTGTTATTTGTAAAAATTATTTATCCAGTATTCCATAGTGTTTTCTTTCCCCTAGATATCTGACAGACATCCCCAATGGAATTTAATTATAAGTCACTTGAGCCATGATAACTTTATTTTATAATACTTATGTCTCATATTATGAAAAAGAAATCACATATTTTTAAGGATGAATATGCCAAAAATGTTTCAAACATTAAAATTCCTGTACAGTTATTAAAATGTAGGACTAACCCAGAAACCCAGCACTGCTGTATATTTATTACAAAAGATAAAAAATAAGCTTTATTATTTAACGTGTTACAAAGTCTATCAACAAAATGACACATGTGCTGTGCTAATATTCTCCTCATCAGTTTAGGACTTCTTTCCAACTTAATCCTTTGTGATAACTCATAAGCCATCTTCCTTATGGGCTACTTTGATAACATTAATCAACTCTACAAAATTGCAGTCTTCAGCATCAGGGCAAATCTCTTATGCTTGAACTCCAGCTTTACTAAATATGCTCTAACATGTAAATCTTAAATTGCTTGTAGCTTTGCTGTCTCTAGTTAAACTTTGTGAGCCACTACATTTGGCAAAATTATTTATTTTAACTCCTCAGATTTAAAGCTCCAAGAATTTATACTCTATACTATATATTACTAGGGAAAAGGTTATGCATTCAAAATTACAAATATATATCTTTTGGTCTAACCAAACTCTAGGATTTGATTTCTCAACTGAAAACTTTTTACACAGACTTGTCCTTGGACCTATACTTCCAATTAGACCTCTGCTAGATCACAAGTAATTGAACAACAAAATAAGTCTCTGTACCACTTATTTGATGCTAATAATAAAAGCAATTTTGATTTCTTGAGTGCCAAGTATATTTTTATTGAACGAGCAGCATTGTTCAATGAATTTCATGTGCAACATTACAGTTAACCCCGTGATTTAGTTATTATATTCGTTTCATAGTAGATGAGGTAAGTCTTACCTAATGCAGCAGAGCGAGTAGTAACTAAGACAATCCCAACCAAAAAAGGAAAAAAACATAAACATTACTATCAAATTAATTCCAGCTCATAGTGACCTTACAGAACAGAGTAGAACTGCCCCATAGGGTTCCCAATGCTGTAACCTTTATGAAAGCAGACTGTCACATCTTTCCCTGCAGAGCAGCTGGTGGGTTCAAACCGCTGATCTTTAGATTAGCAGCTGAGCTCTTCACCACTGTGCCAAATTCTATTTCCTTTCCACCACATTGTTCTTTTCTTTTCTCGAACTTTGATTTCCATGACAGGAAGCAAAAACTGGACTGAATTCTAAAAATGTAATGTAAATCTCAATTTGTTATAACTTCTTTAAGAAAGCTAGGATTTCTTAAATGATAGGCTGGGGAATGATGAAAACAACTTTCTTTGATATGTACTAAATTTTATGAATATATTAAATGGTACAGTACTTTCAGTTTTCCAAATTCTCACTGCCACCTTTTGAGGTAGAAATATTTAATCTGATTTTAAAGTTAAATAAACAGGCTCAGAAAGGTTAATTGCTTTGCACAATATAAAAAAGCTAATAAGGTGGAACAAAAATACAAACCTAAGTCTCTCTAATACACAAATCTATTTGCCTTTTTATTCTCACATCTGTGCTCCTCTTGATTACCAACTTAGATTAAATAAGAGGTAACAATTTGAGATGGTCTTTTCCCCTATGATTTGCAGTTTTATTCTCCAAAGAAGTATCCTTTCTTAGCCTTGATTTTCTGAAATAACTGTCACCACCACCCATTCCCCAACATAAGCACACATGCACTCCATTATTTAACCCATATACTTCAACCTTTTTTTTTTTTTAACATTTCAACATGGAGAATTTCAAACATATTCAAAGTAAACAAAACAGTATAATGAACTAGAATGCATCAGTATGCATGATCAACACCTTTATTTAATCTGTAACCCAACCCACTAGACCCATTCCTCACTATCTCACCTAACTTTTCAAATAAAATTTGCATAAATTGAAATGCAAAAATATTGAATATATAAGTTTGATAAGTGGATATACATATAGTCCACATTTGACAACAAGACAGAATATTTCCATCACACCAAATATGTCCTCCTATACCTTGCCAGTCAGTTTCCCTAAACTGCAGAGATAAATACAGATCTCATTTTTTTCACCATAAATTAGGTTTTCTTGTTCTTGAACTTCATGCACATTGAATAACAAAGCATATACTTTCTTGTATTCAGTTTCTTTACCGTAGCATACAATCTATGATTTCATACCCATGGTTGTGTGTATCAGTAACTTGGTGTTTTTGTTGTGTTATTGAGCCATTGTATGACTATCCCACACATCTATTATCCATTCTGGGCATTTGGAGTACATATATTTTGGGAGCTGTTATGAATGAAGCTGCTGTGAACATTTGGGTGCAAGTCTTTCTGTGGACAAATATGTTTACTTTTCTTGTTAAGTACACGGAAGTAGGATTGAAGAACCAAATTTTGCGAGACATTCCAAAACTGCATATCCAAAGTGATTCTAGTATTTACTTTCCCATCCAAAAACCAAACCAAACTCATTGTTGTCGAGTTGATTCTGACTCATAGTGACCCTATAGGACAGAGAAGAATTGCCCCATAGGGTTTCCAAGGAGCAGCTGGTGGATTCTAACTGCCAACCTTTTGGTTATAAAAGTTCTAGTTGCTTCTCATCAACACTGACATTTGAGTGTTGTCAGCCTTTATGATTGTAACCTTTCCGATGGGTGTTTAGTGGTATCTCATCATGGTTTTAACTTGCATTTATTGCATAACTAATGAGGTAAGTCACAAAGATATTCTTTTAGGTTTGTTTCTAAAAGCTTTCTGATGTTAGCTTTTACAGTTAGGTATAGTATCTACCTTGAATTAATTTCTGATTGTTGTGTGCAGTAGGGGTCATAGTTCATGTAGTGTCCATATGGGTATATCCATTGGTTCCTGCATAATTTGTTAAAAAGATCCATTTAAGTGTGGCTGTATTTCTGGATTCTTAAATCATTATCACTGACCTATCTGTTTATTCTTAAGCCAACATAACATCATCTTCTCTTTGGCTTTTCCGCTGTACTGTTTTACATAATTTTTGGTGTTTGCTCTAGAAATTACAGTGTATACCTTTAACATACCACAATGTACATTGAGTTGAATTATTCACTCTGTGTGAAATACAGGAAACTTGCAACACTATAGTGCTCTTCCACATTCTATTGTGATATTTATATTTTATTATATAAATAAATAACACTATTTTGGTGTTTACATTACATGTAGACATAATATATATACATCTATATGTTTAAAACACATATAGATGTAATATATACATATACATATATATTATGTCTACATGTTTTGTAAACATATATATAATGTCTACATGTATTGCAAATACCAAAATAGTGTTACAAATAAATTTTTATTTATGAATAAGTGATAGATAAATAACACTTTTGTTGTGTAGATATTATATATATACAATGTGTATGTATGCATTATAAACATATATATGTATATAATGTCTACATCTACATGTATTATAAATACCAAAATAGTGTTATTTATTATTTATTCATTCATTCATATATGTGATCATTTATTTACTTTAAAGAGTCAAATGATTTTAATGAAATGTTAAAAACATATTCTTGGTCTTTTTTTTAACTGTTTTGTTTTCACCTCTTTTATTGAGGTATAATTGACATACAATAAACTACACCTATGTACGTACTCATGAAACTATTAAAACAATCAAGTTAATGAACGCACGCATCAGTTCCATGAATTTGCTTGTTCCTCTTTGTAATCCTCCACTCACCCATGCTACCATCCCCAAACAGGTGACCACTGATCTGGTGTATACATCTTACAAAATAATTTAGTTTTCATTTCTTTTTAATTTTATTTAAATAAATTCATATAGTATTCCCTTTTTTGGGGGGGGGAGGTCGGCCTTCTTTTACTTTTATCATTCATATATGTTGGTCTACCAAACAATTGTTTGTTTGTTTGTTTTTTCCATTTTGTTACTATGTAGTATGCCATTGTATGGTTTGTTTAACGATTCAACCCTTAAGGGCATTTGTGTTATTTAAAGTTTTGGCCTATTACAATTAAAGATGTTATGAACACTCATGTGTAAGTCTTTTATAAACATATATATATAAATATATATGTATATATTATATATATATATATATATTTATCCCTTGGATAAATCATAGTAGGGAAAAGGGTAGATCATAGGTTAGCTGTATTTTTAATGTGCTAAGAAACTACAAACTGCTTTCCAAAGTGGTTGATAATATTCCTTTCATCAGTGTATGAGAGTTACAATTGTGTACATCTTTACTGACATTTGCTATCTTCAGTTTCTTTTTTCTTTTTAGATACTCTAATTGCTGGTTTATGTCATTGTGATTTTATTTGGCATTTCCTTAATGACTGAAGATTTTGAGAATCTTTTCAAGTACTTGTCATCTAAGTTTATTGATGAAGTGTGTATTCAAATCTTTTGCCCATTCTTTTTTTTTTGTATTTATTATATTTTTAGAGTATTTTATATTTTCTTTTAAAAGTTTTAGAAGGTATGTGATTTGCAAACTTTTCCTCACAATCTGTGTTTTGTCATTTCACTCTTTTAACTGAATAGATCAAAGGGCAGAAATTCTTAATTGTGTTGAAGTACACTTTATAATTTTTTGTTTTATAAGTCTGCTTTTGTTGCAGTTTCCAAAACAGTCTTTGAAAAACCTCTAGTCACAAAAATTTCCTGTTTTTTTCTAAACATTTTATAGTTCTGGATTTTGCACATACGGCTATGATCCATTTTGAAATATTTTTATGTATGATATATAAAAATCTGAATTCATTTTTTGTGTATGAATACCCAACTATTCCAGTAATATTTATTAAAGTACTAATTTTCTCCAAAGATTCGACTCAACAGCACCTAACAATAATTTTCTCCACTGAATTGCCTTCATGCCTTTGTTGAAAATCAATAAAACGTATGATGCTGTTAGTTGCTGTCAAGTCAATTTTGACTCATATTTACCCCGTGTACAGCAGAACTAAATCCTGGCCTCTCCAGTGCCATCCTCACAAACACTGCTATGTTTAAGACCATTTTGCAGCTATTGTGACAATCCATCTTATTAAGGATCTTTCTCTTTTTCACTGACCCGATACTTTAACAAGTATAACGTATCCCCAGGGTCTGGTCCCTCCTGAAAACATGTTCAAAGTACATGAGGTGAAGTCTACCCATCCTTGCTTCTAAGGCACATTCTGGCTGTACTTACCAAGGCAGATTTGATGATTCTTCTGGCAGTCCATGAAATATTCAAAATTTTTACCCACAGCATAATTCGGATGCATCAATAATTCTTCAGGGTCCCTTATTCATTGTCCAGCCTTTAAATGTATCTGAGGCAATTAAAATACCATGGTTTGGGCCAGGTACAGCTTAGTCCTCAAAGTGACATCTTTGCTTTTGAACACTTTGAAGAGGTCTTTTGCAGCAGATTTGCCCAACAATACATCCTTTGATTTGTTATTTCTTGACTACTGCTTCCATAGGCATGGATTGTGGATCCAAGTAAAATGAAATTCTTGACAGCTTCAGTATTTTCTCTGTTTATCATGGTATTGCTTATTGGTCCAGTTGTGAGGGTTTTTGTTTTTTTTGTGTGTTGAAGAGTAATCCATACTGAAGACTGTGGTCTTTGATCTTCATCAGTAAGTGCTTCAAGTTCTGTTCACTTTCAGAAAGGAAGCTTGTGTCATCTGCATAAAGCAAGCTGTTAATGAGTCTTCCTCCAATTCTGAGGCCCCGTTCGTCTTCCTATAGTCCAGCTTCTTGGAGTATTTGCTCAGCATACAGATTGTCTAGGTATGATGAAAAGGTACAACCTTGACACACACCTTTCCTGACACTAAACCACTCAGTATCCCCTTGTTCTGTTTGAATGACTACCTCTTGATCTATGTACAGGTTCTTCAAGAGCACAATTAAGTGTTCTGGAATTTAAGTCCTTCACAATATTATCCATAATTTGTTATGATTCACACTTTCAGATGCCTTTGCATAGTCAATAAAGCACAGGTCAATATCTTTTTGGTAAACATCTTTCTGGTATATTTACAATATACAGAAATATTATTATTATTATTTTTGCATTTTGATCTGATAGTCTACAACTTTGATAAATTAATCTATTTTAGGAGGTTTTCTGTAGGTTCCATATGATTGTCTCCGTAGATGATCATGCGATCTGTAAATAATACCATTTTACTTGTTCCTTTCTAACATGGATGACTTTTAGTTAATATTTCCTTATCATATTATATAGGAAAAACCTACAGTACAATGGTCAATAGAAATGGTAACAGTAGCCCCCTTTGCATTGGTCCTTGTCTCACTCAGAAACAGTTATAGTCTTTCACCATTACGTACAATGACAGCTCTAGGATCTTTATTGATACCTTATATAAGGCTGAGAAAGTTTCCCTCTTTTCTGAATTTACTGAGTACATTTTTTTTCTTTTCTCAGGAATGCATCCTGAATTTTATAAAATACATTTTCTTCTATTTAAATGAAAGTGAAGATGGCTTGAAGCACTTACTGATGAAGGTGAAAGACTATAGCTTTCACTATGGATTACATCTATACAAAAGAAAATGAAAATCCTCATAAGTGGACCAATAAACATCATCAAGGTAAATGACAAAGAAATTGAAGTTATCAAGGATTTTATTTTTCTCGAATCAACAATCAATGCCCATGGAAAAATTGTCAAAAAATAAAATGATGTACTGCATTGGTAATATCAGCTGCAAAAGACCCCTTTTAGGCATTAAAAAGTAAAGATGTCACTGTGATAAGGTGCACCTGACCCAAGCCACGGTATTTCCAATAGCTTATATGTATGCAAAGAGCCCTATTGGCGCAATGGTGAAGCACTCAGTTGCTAACGAAAGGTTGGCGGTTCAAATGCACCCAGCAGTTCCATGGGAGAAACACCCAACAATCTCCTTCTATAAAGTTTACAATCAAGAAAACCCTATGGAGCAGTTCTACTCTGTCACATGGGGTCACTCTGAGTCAGAACAGACTCCATGGTTCCCAACAACAATGATATGCATGTGAAAGCTAGACAATTAAAAAGGAAGAATGAAGAGGATTGATGCATTTGAATTGTGATGTTAGCAAAGAATATTTAATATACATGGATTGTCAGAAGAACTAAAAAAATATGTTTTGGAGGAAGTACAGCCAGAATGCTACTTAAAAGAAAGGATGGCAAGACTTTGTTTCACTTAATTGGACATGTCATCATGAGACAATCACTGGAAAAAAACATTATGCATAGTAGGGTAGAGGGTAAGAGAAAAAGAGGGAGACCCTCAATGAGTTGGATTGACACAGTGGCTGTAACAATGTTCTTAAATATAGCAACGATTGTGAGATGGTACAAGACTGGGGAACATTTTGTTCTGTTATGTGTAAGATCACTATGAGTCAGAGGACTCAGTGGCACCTAACAAAAACATTGAAATGATTAATTGTTGTTGTTTTGTCTGTTAGTATGGTGTCCGAGTTACTCCTCTATGTTTCACAGCATAAAAATTTTCTCCAGGCTATAACCTAGGCAAATCGTATGGCTCACCTCATTTCTTGCCCATCTCTCAGGGATCACTTTTGTATTGCTCAATGTGATTCGTTGTTTCAGGTATTTTGTCTGAGTTTTTAGTGGCTTTTTTTTTTAGTGGCTTCAGGTCGTAAGGTATATTTCCTCCCTTTTACTCCGTTTTGGCTAGAACCAAAATAGGTCTTTTATGTTTACTCATATTTAACGTATATATTCCTTCATGTATATTTAGGTTACCATCTGATGTCATTTTCTTTCAGCCTGAGTATCTTCTTTTAGCATTCATTGTATTCAGGTCTTGTGGCAATGAATTCTCTCAGTTTCGGTTTACTTAAAAACATCTCATTTTTCCATCATTTTCGAAGGATAATTTCGCTGGGTACAGCGTTACAAGTTGACAGTATTTTCTATTTCAGCACAGTAAAGCTAAGGCTCCATTGTAGTCAGCCATTCTAGTTCCTGTCCCCTGCTTGTAATGTATCATTTATCTCTTTCCGTTCTTTTTTTCTCTTTATCTTCAGTTTGAACATGATATGGCTATATGGGATTTTTTTTTTTTTATTCTTCTTAGAGTTTGCTGAAGTTCTTGTATCTGTAGTTTTATGCTTTTTCTCCAAATTTATGAATTCTGGGCCATAATATAAATTCAAATAGTTTTCTGACCCATCCTCTCTCTCTTCTTCTTTGAGGACCCTATTTTACATACGCTAGTGTTTTGGAGTGTGCTTAATATTTCTGTTACTTAGGTTTAATAATTTCAATTGATCTATCTTTATTTATTTATTTTCTGTTTCCTCTTATCTGCTATCAATTTCAGGGATTTAATTTTTTTATTTCAGTTATTATATTCCTAGCGTTAGTACTTTTATTTCCTTTTTTCTTATACTTCTATTTCTGTTGATATTCATAATATGTTTATTCATTATGAACACATTTTCCTTTAAATCATTAAGCATATCTTAATAAAAAAAAAAATCTTAATAGCTGCTTTAAATTCCTAGACTGCTAATTGAAATACCTTAATAATTCTAGAAAAGTTTTCCATTGATTGCTTACTTCGTATTTTCTTCTTATTTTCTGCATTCTGCTAATTATTTTATTGTATGATGCACATTATAAATAATATATTGTAGGGACTCTGGATTTTATCATGAACTTCATCAGGGGGTTGATTTTTGTGTAAGAAGGGATTTTGCTTGAGTGAACCCAAAACCAATCTTGTGTCTCCCCTTTGTGGGCAACAACCGAAATCTCCAGTTCTTTGTAGTTTGAACTGCTACTTTTCTAGAGCCCTGCATTCCTCTTCATGCCTAAAAATTCCAGTGTTTTATTGAGATTTGTGCAGAGTTTTTATACTTTTGTTTTGTTTTTACCACCTATTCCATTCTCCCTCTTCCAGAATTCCTTCCATAAATGTCCAGATGTCTTCCTAGTCCCAAACCTTGTCCTCTGGCACTTGAAGTTTGTAAAGCTCTGATCTTCTACTGGAAGAGCAGTGATCAATTGTAAAGTGCCTTTAGGCAAAAATCGGTAAACTCACAAATCTCACTTGTTCCAGTTTCCATTTAAGAACAGACTTCCCTCCAGTTTATGCTAGCTTTTGATCACTCTACGTTTCCTTTAAATTTCAAACTTTGTAAAGATCAGATTCAGTGCTAATCATCATAAAACCTTTCCAAAGACAGGTGAAAGAAAATGTGTATGTTTGCCAGACTTTCTCCCTAAAATAAGTTACATACTATATATATGATTTTGTATATCCATGTAAATATATTTGGAGCCCTGGTGGTGCAGTGGTTAAAGAGCTCAGCTGCTAATCAAAAGGTCGGCAGTTCAAATCCACCAGCCTTTCCTTGGAAACCTTATGGGGCAGTTCTACTCTGTCTTATAGAGTCATTATGAGGCAGAATTGACTCGATGGCAACAGGTTTGTTTGTTTTTTTGGTAAATATATTTGCATTAAGTTGTGAAATATTTTTCTACATGGAATGGAATTATTTTGCCCCAATTTGTCTGCTTAAATGAGTGTCATTTTCTCTTTAATACTTTTTCCAGTTGACCTTCTCGAGGAATATTTCCTCAGACTGTCCCATTTCTATCATAAGCTGAGTTTGGGCAGCCTTTTCGTGTGGACTTTTAGGATGCTACCTCACTTTTTTTAAAGAAATTTATTGTATTATACATTAACAGTTGGGTTATCTTGCCTGTCTTGCTAGTAGATTGTGAGTTCCTGGAAGTCAGGTATTGAATCATTTATCTCTCAGAAGTAGGTACTTAAAAATATTTATTTCATTAAATTGAACTTTTAGTAGGTGGGATAATATCACTTGTTTTGTAATTTCTCCTTAAGTTTTATAGGTCCGTGCTGTAACTTACAAAGGCGTATTTGGATGCTTTCAGTGTTAGCCATTGGATTTTTTTTTTTTTTGATGTTTCCTTATCTCAAAATTCCTGAACCAGTACACTGTAATTTTTTCCCATTTTTAGCTCAATCAAGTCTATTCCTTATTCTAGTGTAGTTGATATAAAATAACAAAACCTACCCAATTTTCTTTTTAAAATTGTAAATGAATAATTTGGCAGGTTTTATTCTGCTCATCACAATCTGTAGTTATGTTTGTTTTCTTGCAGATAAATGCACAGTTGTAGCTGTTTAGTTCTTTAAATAAACTGTTTTACTATTAATTCCATTTTTTCCTTTAGTAGTACAGAGGTCATTTTAAAGATATTTAATCTTGTTTTATATTTTGATTGAAATTGTACCTTTTGTTCTCCCTTAAAATTAATCAGGTTTACCTTCCTTTGAAATGCAGAGTAAACAATAAATATAAGACATACAAAAGTTTAGAAAATAATAAAAATGTTTCTCTACCAACAATCCATTATAAACTGTTTAAATGGAGTCATTCAGTATTCAAAATATACTGTTTAAACAGAATCAATATTCAGTATTTGTTGCTTTTACTCCTTGTAAAACTTTTACATATCACAAAAATATATATACATATATATAAGGCAAACATCATAAAATAATGCCCTTCAAAAGAGGATAATTTCTGAATGACAGAGAACTGATTCTACAAATGTGTATCATTAAAGATAGAGAAATATTTACTTAAACTCTGTTTTTGATCTATATGCCTACGTATGTACACACATATACCTCATAAGATTTAAAATCACTCTTTTCAACCCAGTGTTTAAAAAATAAAGAGCAAAGGAAAAATTAAAAAATAATAATAAAATAAAAGAGAAAAACAACTTATTGTGGTCTTAAGGTTCATTCTTATTGTGAAACATCTGAATTGCTACCATTTTGGAGTAGGCTGTACCGTCTGCTGAGAACACTGCTGTTTTGTTGCCTGCAACACAGCTAACAGGTGGTAAATATGAGAAAAAGGCAGAAAATGGAACGCGTGCCACAGAAAAGGAAATGGCTTGCTCTAACTAGTTCTAAAAATAATTAAATGGCAGTTCTACAATATGTTGTTTGAGAAATTGATAGCCAATGTCCTAAAAAATTTAAAGTATATTTTACCAAGAGACTGTAAATATTGGTGTTTATATTCTCTACAACACTAAGCTAGGAACGTTTAATAATAATTAATGTTATTACTCAGAGCCTTTCACTCTGAAAAACTGTGTAAGCTGGAAGGTGGATTGGTGACACGTTTCATTTTTGTCATATTGAAGCTCTATAAAATGACTTATTCATTTCCTGCCTGAGTTGACTCAGTTCTTCATTTTTTTTTTAATATAGGTAAAATTGCTTACTGTAATGCTTACTGAGGTTTCTTCTTTAAATGATTCTTAATACTCAGTTTCTCTTTAACGTCCTTTTTTTTTTCCTCCTCAGGGGTTCCTTCAATAAGGCCCACTGATTTCCACCCTGAATCAGGGTTTATTTAAAGTAGGACCTAATCAATCTGTTACCTCACTAAGAATGACTCTAAAATGTCTTAAGAGGGAGTAACAGAAGGAGATGAAAATTTATATTTCAGTGCTTACCACTATCTATAATGTCAATCATTAGACCAGCTGCTCCTTTTTCTGTAGTCATGTAGAATATTCTTTATAATCCTTACGCTTAAATTTGTAAATAAAGAGAAGAGAGAGAAACAAAAAAATAAATGAAGGGAGGGCAAGATGATGGGAGGAATAAAGGAAGGAAGGAAGCAAGGAAAGAAGGGAGGAAAAGGAGGAAAGAAATGAAGATTAGGTGGAAAATAAGTACGCAAGATAGTTGCATATGCTAAAAATTGCTATGAGAGCAGATCCAAAGGTTAATGTGATTGAAAGCGATTAGGGGCCTGCGATAGCCATGGAGGTTAGGGGAGACTCTGAGGAGGTGACATTGGATATCAGACTGGATGATTATGACCAAGTGGCTATATAGAGATTTAGGAAGGAATGTATGAAACAAATGGCATGAGCAAAATGGGACCAATACAGCTATATGAGAAGGAAATCATTTTACCACTTCTCTTATATCTTATTATGTTAACCAAAAAAAAAAAAAATTGTTATGGAGTTTTTTCTAACTCATGGTAACCTCATCTGTTTTGTGGTGTAGCTGCACATAGCTTTGTCCATGGCTGTCATCTTTTGGAAGTAGATCTCCAGGCCTTTCTTCTGTGGTGCCTCTGGGTGAATTCAAACTGCCACCTTTCATTTAGCAGTAGAACACTTAATCATTTGTGCCACTCAGGATGTTTTATTATGTTAATAGGGCATTTATATCATTCCCAGACTTTAGTCACTTTTCCAAAACCCCCCACTGTTACTTTGCCTTCTGTGACTTTTCTCTTCATTAGTTTTCAAAGGCACTCAATATACAACCGGGGAAGAGCTGCCTCCTCAAAGTACAGTCAACCTTAATGACTTGGATGGAGTAAAGCTTTTGGGACCTTCATCTGCCAATATGGCACAACTCAAAATGAGAAGAAACAGCTGCAAACATCCATTAATAATAGGGACATCAAATGTACGAAGTATGAATCAAGGAAAATTGGAAGTAATTAAAAATGCAATGGAATACTAGAATATAGTTACCCTGGGCATTAGTGAGCTGTAATTGACTGGTTTTGGCAATTTTAAATTGGACAATCACATGTACTACTATGCCAGGGTTGTCAAACTGAAGAGAAATTGTGTTACATTCATCGTCAAAGAAAGCATTACAAAATCTGTCCTGAACTTCAACACCGTCAGTGATAGGAAAATATTCATATGCCTACCAGGCAGACCAGTTAATATGACTATTGGTCAAATTTATGCACCAAACTCTAATGCCAAAGATGAAGAAATTGAAGATTTTTACCAATTTATGCAGTCTGAAATTAATCAAACATGCAGTCAACATGCATGGATAATTACTGGTCATTGGAAGATGAAATTTGGAAACAAAGAAGAATCAGTACTTGGAAAATATGGCCTTGGTGACAGAAACAACACAGAAGATATCATGATAGAATCCAATGAGTTGAATTATTTGAAGAAGTAAGTGGCATTTGGATTGTAGGGAAAATCGTTAACAGCCTACATATGCAGATGACACAACCTTACTAGCTGAAAGTGAAGAGGACTTGAAGCACTTACTGATGAAGATCCTTCAGCATGGATTACACCTCCACATAAAGAAAACAAAAATCCTCACACCTGGACCAATAAACAACATCAAGATAAATGGAAAATATTGAAGTTTTTAAGGATTTCAGTTTATTTGGATCCACAATCAACACCCATGAAAGCAGCTGTCAAGAAATCAAACGATGTATTACATTGGACAAATCTGCTGCAAAAAACTTCTTTACAGTGTTAAAAAGCAAGGATATCACCTTGAGGACTAAGGTGCGCCTGACCCAAGCCATGGTATTTTCGACCATCTCATATGCGTGTGAAACCTGAACAATAAATATGGAAGAACTAAGAGGAATTGATGAATTTGAATTACGGTGTTGGCAAAGATATTGAATATACCTTGGATTGCCAGAAGAATGAACAAATCTGTCTTGGATGAAGTACAGTCAAAAAGCTCCTTAGAAGGAAAAATGGGGAGACTTCATTTCACATACTTTGGAGGGACCAGTCCCTGGAGAAGGTCATCATGCTTGGTAAAGGGTCAGCGAACAAGAGGAAGCCTCTCAACAAGACGGATTGACACAGTGGCTTCAATAATGGACTCAAACATAGAAAGAATTGTGAGGATGGTATAGGACCAGTGGTTACTTCTGTTGTACATAGAGGGTTGCTATGAGTCAGAACCGACTTGACAGCACGTAACAACAACAACTTTGGCTCTAGGAGACACAAGCCTATAGTAGAGCAGTGGCCAAGGGAACTTTTCTTTTTTGTTTTTTACTGCTACAATGAAATCCAGCCCCTATCTCTCTGGTCTTCATCTTTTTATAGGTAACTATCACTTTTATTTTCCAAGGTCCCCATTGACTTTAATTCCATTCGTGTTCCAGACTTGTTAGCTTCTTACCACCTCTACACAAACTATTTGTTTAGAATGTTTTTCACTCTAGTTTCCTCATGGCAGTGACTCCCTCTCTTCAGATCTTACCCCTCATAGAGTCTTTCACTGACTCCTCAATCTGTAGAATCCCTCCCCCCAATATTCTTTATTGTAATGTATAGCCACAATTGTGGACCATTAACTTAGTCGTTCAGTTCAAAAATCTGTAAATAATTTTTTGGGAACTTGCTTTCTCTCACACCCTACTCGCCATTTATCTGCATGCCCTGTGTCCTGACAGCTTTACCTTCACGATATATGCCAATTGTGCTATCTCACAGTGCCCACCTTGTCACAATGTCTTGCTTAGATTACACACTGGTGTCCTAACTCCCTGTTTTCATTTTTAACCCTATAATGTATGGTCTATACATAACACATAGAATGATCTTTTTAAAAAAATAGTTGACATAACTATTACTTCTTTCCACAGTACCTTCCAGTCTCTTTATATCACGTTTAAAATAAAATGCTGAAATGGACTGGTATTGGCAATTGGCCAGCCTTTCATCTTGAGGGCTACTCTCTACCTTACTCTAACCAAAAGCCACACAACAACCTTCTTAATGTTCTTTGAACACTGTGAGTTTGTTCTAACTGCTGAGTTTTGGCACTTACTGTGCCAAGATTCTCTGCCTAAGAGTTTTTTTTCCTCCTATCTGAATATAACACACTCCTTCTCATTATTTAGGTCTGTAAAAGTGATTTTGTTTTTTCTTCTTTTAGCCAGTATCTTTTCTTTATCAGAGTACTCTAGCTCTTCCTAAAAAAGCTCTTCCTAGATCTCATAAATGCTATTTAAAATAGTGTTAATGTTATTTTCTAGATTTAGAGAGTATTTTAAGAAAGGGATCAAAAATCTTATCTAAAAGTTGACATTTCAAATCCTAAGTAATAGAGGCTCTACTTAAATGTTATTTCTTCAAAGAAACCTTCCATGCATATCCCATCTAGAATAGTACACCCACGCCTGCTGCTAAGATTATCCCTTTTTTATGATTTTTTTCATAGCCATTGTCATTTTCTGAGATTACAGATGTATTTATATTTATTTATGACTGTCTTTCCCACTAGAAGGTCAACTCCATGAGGACAGAGATTTTCTCTTTTTCACCGTTGATGCTAAACGCCTGTGCCTTGCACATAAAAAATGTTGAGTAAATATTTGTGGAATGAATGAATAAATGAATATTCTTTCAGATTTGTTTATTATGTGGAGAATCTCATTGAGAGAGTTCCTTGAGATCACAGATAATCCCTTGATGCTTTATTTCATACCACAATTAAGGAAATCAAAAAGTATCTTTTTGACATATGTTTTTCTAGACTTTTTCTGAAAGGCAGTATATTCATCAACTTCATCATTATAGGCCTGAGATTCATATTTGGTATCACTTGGCATAGGCTGTTGCCATAATCTGTAGCCTTTTCTAGCCATTCTGAAAGTAGCCATAATTTTAGAGAAATCTTTAATCTATTCTCCACACCCAGGCAGTAATTACAGCTGGGTGGTTAAATTTTTATTCCAATTTTGATAATTTTCCTCCCTGCCGATAATGCAGTAGCATATATATTCAAAAAAAATATGTAAGAGTGGACAAAGCATGCCGTTTTTCCCACAATTTACTCTCAGATATGGTGCGGGGGGAGAGGGCAAAATCAACTGGACTTCCAGAGACAAAGAGCACATAATGCCAGATGTATTTTTAGTATCAGTAACTAACAATATCACTTGGCCTTAGAAACTTTCCTTCAATTCTCTTGACCAAAAATCTGGTAGGATTTGTTTAATTTCTGTACCCTTATTGTAGCTTATGGAATTACCTTCATAAATGTGTGATTCTGTGCAGAAACATTTCTTCTTAAATCCTAAAACCTATTTTAGCAATTTGGGGATTATTAATGCTAATATTTTATTATACAGCTGATTCTAATTTTGGTGTTGTTGTTGTAGTAGAACAATTATGACCATAAATATTTTATAAATAATGCAATTCACTTGGCTAGTGGCACCACTTACAGCCTTTTTTTTTTTTAACAGAGTTCTCATTTAGGACCCAACTTAAAATCTTAGAAAAAGCTCAAATTAAATGGTGCAATACTAATAACCAAAAAAAAAACAAAAAACAAAAACACCCATTGCCATCGAGTCAATTCCAACTCATAGCGACCACACAGGTCAGAGTAGAACTGCTCCACAGAGATCCCAAGGCAATAATCTTTAAGAAACAGATTGCCACATCTTTCTCATGTGGAGTGGCTGATGGGTATGAACCACAGATCTTTCATTTAGCAGCTGAGTGCTTAACCACTGTGCCACTGAGGCTCCTAATACACTTTGTTTATTAAGCTCACTGCAACTATTGGTGATGCCATATTATTTATTTTAATAACAGGACAATTAACAAATGATTCAGCGCTTTTATTAACCAGTAGACAGGATTTTTTCTCAAAAATGGTGAAGCGATGAGTTAGATGCTTGATTGGTGCCTACATTTTCTCAGATCTGCTTTTCTCAGGCTTACAAAAAAAAAAAAAAAAATTTTTTTTTTTTTTTTTTACTCAAATGCAAGCAAAGATTCTTAAACTTAGTAAATGTGTATGTTAGTCATCTAGTGCTGCCATAACAGAAATACCATAAATAGATGACTTTAACAAAGAGAAATGTATTTCCTCTCAGTAAAGTAGGCTAAAAGTCCAGATTCAGGGTACTGGCTCCAGGGAAAGGCTTTCTCTCTCTGTCGTCTCTGGAAGAAGGTCCTTGTCCTCAATCTTCCCCTGGTCGAAGAGCTTGTCAGGTGCAGGGACCCTGGGTCCAAAGGACGTGCTCTGCTCCTGGTGCTGCTTTCTTGGTGATATGAGGTCCCCAACTCTCTACTTGCTTCCCTTTCTTATCTCTTGAGAGATAAAAGGTGATGCGTGCTGCACCCTAGGGAAACTTCCTTTTCTCTGGAACAGGGAGGTGACCTGAGCAAGGGTAATGTTACAATCCTACCCTAATCCTCTTAACATAAAATTACACAAAATGGAGGACAACCACACAATACTGGGAATCATGGCCTAACCAAGTTGACACATATTTTTTGGGTGACAGAATTCAATCCATGACAATATGCACATGTACTGATGTGTTCATCAGTTAATGATGTGATGTGGGTTTCAACATTGATATTAGTTACAGTTAAAGACCTGAAAGCTAATGATTTTTTTCCATTTTACATGAATTTAAAGAGATTAATATTATTGCCTCAACAATGATACTGTCATTTTTTTTTCATTCTGACTCCTTTCCTTTAGTTAAAGGAGAAGAGAAGTTTACCTCTTGTGCTTGAAATTTTTCACAAATGAGAAAGCAATTGTGTCCCAGAGAACATTGCTCTAACACAGACTCAGTTCTTGAACCAATTTCTGAGCAAGCACGTTTTATTAGTATGTGATGCTAGCAGCATTTGGTCTCTGAAATAAACTTCATAGTTTATAAACTCCATAGTGTAAGTACCTTGACACTATGTGGCGTTATGCTTAATGAGTTCTAGTGAGCTCATGGGGTTCCTGCCTTCTTTATCTGTCCTTGACATGGAAGTTTCATTTGGATTTTTTTTCCTAGTGGGGATAGCCTGACCTTGAATTCCAGCTGACCCTTCTCACCCAGGGCTCAGAAAACCTTCCTGACCAAGCCTGAGAGCTCACTGAGAATTATGACAGGCAGATTCCTCTAATTCTGAATATCACAACTGCATAGGCAATTTGGCCACCTTACTACAACGGGTTGCTCAACTTTCTGGCTCACAATTCTAGTCCAAACATAGCCCACACTTTTAATCACCTAAAGCACGAATCAGCAAACCAAAATCTGAAGGCCAAGTATGAGCCTTCCCTTGTTTTTGTAAATAAAGCTTTTTGAACACAGTTGTGCTCCTTCAGTCAAATATTGTCTATGGCTTCTTTCATGTTACAATGGCAGAGCTGAGTAGTTGTGATACAGGCCATATGGCCTACAGAAATGAAAATACTGACCATTTACAGAAGTTTCCTAATCCCAGCTATAAAGTTTCTATTTGAACAGTCGGGGACCGTAGAGATGGCCTTTCTGAAAAGTAAATTAGCACCTCTACTACCAATCAAAATATTGTCGTTGCTCTTCCTGTCCAATGACATCCTGTGAATCCAGCATATCTCCCTAGGAAGCTCCTTGACATATAACATTATATTATTTCCTTATTGTTCTTTGCTTAATGTTTCCTGTTTTTTTTAATGTTTCCTGATAGGTACTCACAAGCATGATGATGATAATGATTTTGAGACCCGTAAGAGAGAATTTTTTTTTTTTTAAAGAGATAATACTCTCTTTTTTATAGGTACTCTTCTCTGTGAAACACAAAGACCATCAAAGTTAATTAATTACTGAATGTTAGGATGATAAAACCTCTAACAGAAATAACCTTGTGTCTTTTTTTACTCCCCCCCTTAATTGGGTTTCTGTTTTGTTCTCTCTCTCACTCTTTTTTTCCCTAAACTGAGTTCATTTGAAACTGATGATTCTGGAATTTGCAGATGAAAAGTCACAGCTTAAGAGCTTGGGCATTGGAAAACAATGAGACTGGGTCTAATGCCCTGTAAATTAATTATAATATTGCATGCTAAAATTGTAATTACTAAAATAAGTTCAAAATAAATGAATTATGCTTTATTTGTATGACCAACGACACTGGCTAGAGTGGGGCTGTTCAGCTTTATTTTACATTTTCTGAGGCTTATTTGAAACATACGATTTTATATTTTGAACACACGCACATATAGACTTTATGTAGGTATGAGTAGATATGACATTTCAAAGGCTGTAAATCATCAGTATGCACTTGCCATAATCAGTCTCATCATTAATATTGAGCACCTCCACAGGGCCTGGCATATAATAAAGTGCTATGTGGATGAATCAGAGTGTTCATTCCATGTTTGAAACCATGCCATCTTTACTGTCAGTAGTGCTTTGGTGAAGCATGTAAGAGTTCTTTTGAAATGTTGATTACATCCTATCTTGGTTTGTACTAGAAGAAACTATGCTCTATATTGTTGGACTACCCCAGAGTGACCTAATGTAGCCCATTAAGCAATGGCAATGTTCTGTGTGCACTTCTTAAAGCCTATGAGAAAATTTTATATTTTAAAAGAAAAGTAATTTCAATTGCCAATACTATTGACCTTGTAATTAAATGTTCTAAGAGAATGTTAAATTCAAAATATACAGCAACACAGATATTTAAAGAATTTTCAAAAACAAGAATTAAAGAAAAATAAAAGAAAAAATTCTCAGGTAAAACTACAAACATTTTTCGTGTTCCTCAGTATAAAAAAATATTAATGGTGTGACATTACAGATCCTTATTTATAGCACATGTATCTTCTAGATCCCACATTTGGCCTGATTATTTTTAAATTTTACCAAAAAGAACAAAAAAAGCTTGCTGTCAAGTCAATTCCGACTCAGAGCAACGCTATAGGACTGTGTAGAACTGCCCCATAGAGTTTTCAAGGAGTGGCTGGTGGATTCAGGCCATTGACGTTTTAGTTAGCAACCAAACACTTTACCACTGTGCTACCAGGGAATACAAATAAAATATTTACATTATAAATTTATGTATAATGCAGTATAACATATATGTAATATAATATTTACATTTATATATGTACTATATAGTGAACAAATAAATTATAACATATTCTTGATTGCACTGAGAAGGAAACCTTGTAAGATCAAGTAAATACAGTGTACCTATATGTCTATATATGTCTATATAATACAAAGAAATATCAGAAAGGATATTTCTCTAATTAATGTTAACCTGAGTGGTAGATTTGGACTAGTTTTCTTTTTTTTCTCAATATTTTTCTATATTTCTCAAAATTTTTATTGATAATGTATTATTTTTATGATTCCAAAAACTATTCTATCCAAGAATACATCTGATCAATCTCTTTCTTACACTACCACTGAGTATACTTTGAAAGTGCAAAATTCTTTAGTATGACAATTTTCTTCATGATGACTCTTCCTGTTCATCATCCAGCAATATATCTTATGCTTCACCAATATCAAAATTCTTAATATTTTCCAAACAGGCAATTTCTCTCATGCTTTCATGCACTTGCCAATCTCTTTTAAGTTTTATTCAACCCATTTTCACCCTTCAAACCAGTGCTCAAGAAATATGGTACAGTCAACTCAACCAAAGCCCAGAAAATCTAACCAGGCCACATAATAAAAATTAATACTGGCTCTTCAGTGTTCCCACTCATCCAGTTGTACATTGTTTCATTTCTCATTTCCCAGATGTAATTCCTATCAAAATTTGGATCTAGAATTTTTACTTTCTTCTCCTCATTCTGGTATTTCTGTAGACCGATAGTCATTAGGGAAAATAACAAACAAACGAACAAACAGGCAAGCACTTAAACAAACAAAATCTGTCCCTTTTGGTCATGGCCCAATCATCTCTGTCCCATTGAGTAGAACTGAAAAATCTTAGCCCTATTAAGCCTCTCTAATTTCCTTACTTCAATTATTTTGGACACTACTCTGTAACACAACAACTTGCAATGTATTGAGATGTGTCATGGATTGAATTGTGCTCCCAAAAAATATGTGTCAGCTTGGCTAGGCCATGATTCCCAGTATTGGGTGGCTGTCATCCATTTTGTGGTCTAATATAATTATCCTCCATTTTGTGGTATTATGTAACTATCCTCCATTTTATATGTTGTAAATCCTAAGACCCCTGAGGTAGGGTTAGTGTAGGGTGTGACTCAAGTCATTTCCTCACAGAAGTCACACCCTTGCTTGAGTCATACCTTTTATCTTACCCCACTGCCATCGAGTTGATTCCGACTCACAGCAACCCCATAGAACAGAGTAGAATTGCCCCATAGAGTTTCCAAGGAGTGCCTGGCGGATTTGAACTGCCAAGCTCTTGGTTAGCAGCTGTAGCACTTAACCACTACAGCACCAGGGTTTCACTTTTTATCTTACAAGAGATAAAAGGAGAAAGAGCAAGCAGAGAACAAAGGGACCTCATTACCACCAAGAAAGAAGGATTGGGAAAGGAGCGAGTCTTTTGGACTCAGGATCCATGTATTGACCCTGGGGAAGATTGATGGCAAGACACATGGAGATTTCCTAGGAATACTGGGTGTAGAGATGTTGAAAGGAGACAAGGACCTTTCTCCAGAGCCAAAAGAGAGAGAAAGCTTTCTCCTAGAGCTGGGCCCTGTATTCTGACTTCTAGCCTCCTAAACTGTGAGAGAGTGAATGTCTGTTTGTTAAAGCCATCCACTTGTGGTATTTCTGTTACAGCAGCATTAGATAGCTAAGACAAAATGTATCTTAAAATATATGGACTGGTGTGTTAGTATCATGACATTGTTTGATGGTTAACATAATTTTTAATTCTATAGTGGTGCATAAAATAATGGTGTGTCTTACAATGATATTTAGAATTTAGAAATTCTAGAAAGCATTGTCTATGTTAGAATTGACTATATATATGCATGAATGCATGAGTATATGAACTTCTTTATCAGAGTGCAGCTCTGTTTCCCTGGTATAGTTGGCACTTACTACCCACTCAATAATCATTAGTAAAATGATTGAATAAAATGCTACACACAGTAACATATGTGGATACATGTGGCCTCATTGGAATATTAATGATGATACTGGAATAGTCAAGTAAAACCTGGAACGTGTCCCAAGATCTCAGGACTGTAGGCAAGTCTCCAAAGCTGAATATGATCAGGGGAAACTAGGGTCAGCCTATGAAGTCTGATTAGAAATGCTGGTAAAAATGAGAAAACGTCAGTTAATCCAAATTCAAGTCTGCCAAGAATTTTGAAAAGAACCATGATCAGTATAATGAGGAAGCAGATGTACAAGGTCTACTCACAGTTGTGTGGAAAATGCTTTGTTGTGAATTCATCATCTTTGGTTAAACAAGGCAACAGTGTCTCCATTTTTTTAATTTTCCTCTGCTTCTTTGGATCCTCATTTTTTCAGTCATCTTAAAGAACTCATCTTCCTCCATTAGTTTTTGATATGTGTTTTAGACTGAATCATGACCCCCAAAGGTGTCAACATCCGAGTCTCCAGAATTTATGATTATGTTATCTTACATGGTAAAAGGGACTTCACAGATGTGATTAAGGTTAGGGTGATTATCCTGGATTATCTGGATGAGCCCAGTGTACTCACACATATTCTTATAATAGGGAAGCTGAGGGACATTTGACTACAGAAAAGGGCTGTGAGAAAGAAAATGGTAATGTGACAATAGAAGCAAAAAATGGAATGATGTGGCTACAACCCAAAGAAATTGGACAGCCTCTACAAGACGTAAGGAATGAATTCTCCCTGGAATCCGGAAAGATCCAGCCCTGTGAACACCTTGATTTTAGCCTTGTAAGGCTCATTTCAGACCTGACCTCCGTAACTCTTAAAGACTAAACCTGTGTTATTTTAAGTCGCTAAATTTGTGCTAATTTGCTACAGTAGCAATAAGAAAACTAATAAAACACATAGTTCTGTTATTAGCTGTCTCCTTACTACATACTCCCCTCTGAGATCTCTCTAAATGAACCTTTTTTTTCACAAATCACATTCAATCAATCACCAAATCTGAGTCCCGCAACTTAATTGCTCCTGATTAAGGCTTAATTTTTGCATTTTTTTTTCTTCTGTCAGCACTACTGCAATAAAATCTATCATTTTTTTTCATATTTCTTAAAATATTCCTTTGTGAATAATACAAAATGTTATCTATTTGATAAGACACTTGCACTTTTTTATAGTTTTATCCCAACCTGGAACGGGCTCCTTGTACATTGGAGAATGTTCTACATGCCATATTTGTATGATTCTGTCCTAATGGTGTTGCTGACCTTGTTCTTTTATCCCCTATGTTTCCTATAACTAAACATAAGACATCCAGCTTGTTTTATCATATTTTTACAAAAATAATGTGCACCTTCTATGTTGATTTGTCATCGGCAGCCTCCCCCATGAGGTATTTTCGTAAATGCTGCTATGCCAATTTCTTTTAACATGTTGCTGTAAAATAAATTAGCATAGCATATTTATAAAAATACCTCATGGGGGGATATCCAAGTTGGCAAACAAATGTAGAAGACACTCGTTATTTGTGTAAAAATACGGTAATCAGATTATACAGTTTGGTAAGTGCTGTTTCATAGATGATGCTGGGTACTTTATATTGTACCACTAGAAGGACCATGAAGTCAGAATGTAAGTCCATGAGTGATACTGATTTTAATTATTTTTACAGGTGCATTTGTTTTTATTTACAATTAATTAATGTGTGGAGTGAAACATGGGCATTCTGTTCATATCTTTTTCTCCAATATATTTCCATGTAATGATTTTAGGATCCACTGATGATATACACTTGAGTGGATTATAACATGGGGTGCATAAAACGGTGACTTTCAAATTCAATCATTTATTAACCCTCATTTTTATGCAAAGAGCTTTTTTCATTATTTTTATTTTCCTTTTTTGAGGGGAGTAGCAACATCTACTCACAGACATTCACTTACTCAATTCGCTATAATCAAAATATTATATTAATTTTTCTGCTTAAATCAATATCTGCTCTCTACCACTGAAAACACTGGCTCCACTAAAAACATTGACTAACCCATTGTTCTGGAATCAATTCTGACAGCGACTGTGATGGTTAAGGTTGTGTATCAACTTAGTTGGACCATGATTCTCAGTGGTTTGGCAGTCATATGATATTGTAATCACTTCCATGGTAAGATTTAATATAATGTGATCACTTCCATGATAGGATCTGCTGTGTGTAGCCAGACAGTTGAAAGGGAGTTTCCTTGAGTGTGTGGCCTGCATTGAATGTAAGTGGACCCTCTGGCAAGGCTTGTGGGCTTTTTCTGGCTCTGGATCCTGCAGCTGGCTCCTGTTTCTCTAGTCATCGATTCTTGGGACTTGAGTTAGCAGTTTGCCTGCAGATCTTGGGATTCATTGATCTTTGCAGCCTGTGAACAAGAGCCTTGCTCTCTGACCTACCGATCTTGGATTCATGAGCCCATGCAACTAAGTGAATCAGGAGAAGCCTCTATTCTGACCCATGGACTTGGGAAGTTCCAGCCTGTACAACCACATAAGCCATTTCCTTGATATAAATCTCTTTATATGTATATTTGGAAACCCTGGTGGTGTAGTGGTTAAGTGCTACAGCTGCTAACCAAAGGGTCAGCAGTTCGAATCCACCAGGCACCCCTTGGAAACTCTATGGGGCAGCTCTGCTCTGTCCTATAAGGTCGCTATGAGTCGGAATCGACTGAACGGCACTGGGTTTGGTTTTTTTGTTTTTGTGTATACTTATAAACCTTACTGGTTTTGTTTCTCTAGAGAACCCAGCCTGACACAGGAACCGCATATGACAGAGTAGAATTTCCCCATAGGGTTTCTAAGACTGTAATCTTTATGAAAACAAATCACCACATTTTTGTCCCATAGACTCGATGGCACTGGGTGGGTTACTGGGTTTAGAGTGGCTGGTGTTTTTGAACTGCCATCCTTTCAGCTAGCAGCTGAGCACTTAATCCCTGTGTCACCAGGGCTCCTTAACCAATAATTTAAGGATATCTTCAGAAATCTTTGATTCATGAGATGTACTAAAATTAATGATTTTAGCAAAAGTGAATCTGAGTGTTTATGAGTTTTCCGTATCATGGAAGAAAAGAGCATCTAACCACTTATTTATAAAATTACTGTTCTAGGAATTCTCATGCATTTTTTCCCAATCAATCCTCAAAACATACCGTGAATCTCTCTTGTAGTACCCTCTACTTTCCATCTCATTTTACAAACAAGGAAATCAATACTCTCAAAGACAAATGGAACTGCTCAAGAGCATATAGTTAGTTAATGATTCACAAAATCTAAACCCAGGTCTATTGGGGTTTTCCTTACACCACAGTGGCTCTCTGAAATTCCTGTCACATTTATTTTATTATCGTAATACATAATGGTGATATGTAGTGCTAACAATACTAAATTTCTATTTTATTTGTATATGTTTAGAGTATCAGACTTCACACATTTGATCTTCCCTGTGAGTCTAACTTTTCTTTTCACTGAAATAGATGCCTGAATTTAAATTCCTTAAATATTTTGCTCTTTAACCCAAATAACCCATTGCCGTTGAGTCCGTTCTGACTCATAAAGACTGTATAGGAGGAGAGAGTAGAATTTCCCCATAGAGTTTCCAAGGAGCACCTGACAGATTGGAACAGCTGACCTTTTGGTTAGCACCCACAGCTCTTAACCACTATGCCATCAGAGCTTCCATTTTGCTCTTTATTGGCTGCTTTTTAAAAAAAATAAATTTATTAAACTTACATCTGCCCATGTATCAATAATCTATTTAGTATTTATTAAGAAGCTTGATGCACTTTTAACTAGAAGCTATACTATAGGTAGACACTGTAAGTACAATATTTGTTTCCATTTGTTCATTGAGTCTCAAATTATATCAAACTCCTAAAATCCCCACTTTCAAGAATTACATGGAAATTCCCAAGAGTTCCCCTCTAATTCTCAAGTAGCTGTAAACCAAGGTGATACACCAACATGTCCAATAACTGAATAAAAGCAAATGATAAACCCTGTATATCCTTTCTTGGCTATAGCCCAGGTAGGAGTTCAATTTGTTTCTGGCCTACTTTGATTTCTTACCAGTTCTGCCCTTTTTAATTCCTAGGGAATTTTATTTGTACCTTATTTTTTTTTTAGTTCTCAGAACTTTGGTTCACATTCAGCCCTTTAACTTTGATGTTCTTTAGATAGATAATCCAGCTTTTCAAAATAAATCAGATGATTACATTTATGTGCAGATATTCAGATATCTTCCAGTCACTTGCATATATACACTTACATGAGACTTGTTCTAAAATAGCAAAACACATGGGGACTGGCAAAATAGGAAAGAAAGGGATCATCTGGACATATACACCACATCTGTAACAGCAGTTCATATCTTTAACGTGTTTTTAGGAACCACTGATAATTTTTTTTAAAATCCTTAAAAGCATTAGTTATTTATAATTGGAAGCCTTGATATTGTTTAGAAAAAGTAGATTATCATATTGATTATGAGGACCATAGAAGGAGTATAGTTACTTTTTATTTTCCTTATTTATATTAAAAGAGAGAAAAAAAAAAAAAAAGCTATGTGGAAAGTCCTATGGCTCATAGTAAACTTGTATCCAGAATCGGAAAAGACCTGGTGACATTACCTGTTTAGATTTGCCTCTGACCTTCAATATGTCCTAGAGTTTCAGAAAGTATTCTTTCACTAAAAATGAATGAAACTGAAGCAGAGAATTTCAGGGATGGCTTGGGGTCTCAAGGGATAGGCCTGTACACAGATTAGCATGACTAGAAGTTGAACAAAGGGGCAGCCGCAAGCTCTCAAGCTTTCTCCTGACCTTTTCCCTTCACTCAGTGGCATTTATATGAGCTTAGGCTGCAAGTATTCTAGAGATGGCAGAAGATCTGGACACAGTTCAAGCTTTACAGATTCTTTTTTGCTCCAAAGAAATGTAGTAAGTTATTATTTTTTTTCTATTTTTCTCCTGACCCCTGACAGAAACTAAAAAAGAAAAAAGAACTGTCTCAAAGTAAACATAGAAATCTAACAATATATTCTATATTGTTATACATAAAAATGTACTTTTTGATACTAAACTACAAGGTAATTAAATTATTATGAACTTAATCCTATTCATTTTGTGGACAGGAAATTCCTATGGGCATTTTTATAGAGAAAAATTTAAAGGACACCATGAAAAAAACAATTAAAATGAAAATGACTTTTATATTCAGTACTAATGTTTCCAGTAACCCTATTTCTGAGAAACTTCCCTATACAAGTATTGTACTTCTATGAAAGATGAAAATATTAATATGATATTTGCAAATTTAATGTATCAAGCACTAGTCTCATATGCTAACGTTTGTGTTGAACTCATTAATGTAGAAACTTTAATAGAGATGATGTTTAAGTTTTCACAAAATATCTGTGTTAAAGCGAAGTTAAAGTATACGCAAATCTACATAGCAAATATTGTCCTTAGTTTCAGGATTTCACATTGGAGATAACACATACACACACACACACACACACATACACACAGACATTAACCCAGATACATGCCACAAAGGACAAAAGTCATTGTACCAGGTGCTGTTGATGTCTACATATTCTTGCCTCATCTGAGTTCACCAGCAATTTCTGTTGACGATTTCCAGCACTTTCTTAGCTTTTTGTCTTAAGCTCTTCTTCCCTCCATTCATCTGTCTGAGGATTTTTTCAGCATCTTGAAAACTTGCTTGGATGCAAGTAGAGCAACTTAGAATTTCTAGAGAGTGAGGTAACCATGAGTCAGAGCCCACTGAACAGCAACTAATAACAACAATATCCCTAGGGTCAAACAGTGGAGGATGAATAAACGCCCAACTTCCCTTCCTCTGGAGAGATGTCTCCGAAGCCTGTTCCACGTGATTTCCCAGAGGGTCCTTAGCAGGCTGAGCACTCATTCCCTATAGTAAAAATACCATTAACAAAAAAATTTTTTAGCTTTCTCCCTTCTTCACCTCAATTTTCCTACTTCCTTACCTGTGTTTCCTGAAATCAATTGTCTCACACGTTACCTATCTCCGAGTTCTTGTCTATGAGTTTGTGTTTATGGCAACTCAAACTAGGCATGATAGATGATTTGGCACACAGCAAATATAATTTGTTCATTGAGTTATCTCTGTTTTTGGAATAATCAATATTAGAGATAGAAAAACTTATCAAAAAGAATTCTGACAGAAATATAAGATAACCAAAATATACTACTTTTCAATTTGATTATTTTTCAAATGTAGATCGAAATCCGCTTGTCTTAGTTATCTAGCGCACCTGTGACAGAAATACGACACACAGGTGACTTTAAAGAACAGAAATTTATTTTCTCACAGTTTAGGAAGATAGAAGTTTGAATTTAGGGCACTGGCTCTAGGAGAAAGCCGTCTTTCTGTCTGCTTTAGAGAAAGATCCTTGTATCTTCCAGCATTCCTGGATTCTTTGTTATTTGACAGATGACATCTATCTTCCCCCAGTTTGTGCTTGTTTGTCTCTGTTTACTCCTTGTAACTCTCAAGTGATTAGGTTTAGGACACACACTGCACTGATAGGGCCTCGTTAACACAACAAAGAAAACCCCACTTCCAAATAGGATTATATCCACAGGCACAGGGGCTAGGATTCTAATACATATTTTAGGGAACACCATTCAATCCACAAAACCTCTTATGATATATACTACTGCATTAAAACTCTAAATAAAATAGAGCATTTCTAAGTGTATTACACACTTATTTACTTACATGGAACTGAACATAATTCCACAACAACAAAATAATTCGAGATTTCCCCCAATTCCTTTTAATAGGATTTCAATTGTTCATATTTGCTAATTGTTAAAAAGAAGGGAAATAATCCTAGTGAATATGCTTATCACTATTGTAACTAATATGTTCTCTCTTGAAAAACCTATGTTTTGTTTAACTTTGAAAGTTACTTAACTATCTTCAGTGAACTCTGTTCCCAGTAAATTTTCTTGTTTCTTCTCTTCACAGAGAATAAAGCACTTTCCTAAGAGAAAATCCAACTGAGGTGTTTCATGCTACTTGTCTTAAAATAAATTTGTCTTTATTTCCTTTTAAATTAACTTGGAATATTTGTATATCCATAATACATAATCATTTACAGTATGTGAGAGTGAGATTGTACATTCAGGGTTGCCCACAGCCCAGCTCATTTCAAGTAAATGTAAATAGTAATTCGCATATTTTTTGTTATTGGCTAATGCTGTAAGGTGGCATCTGTCATCAGCATCCTCGTATAAACTCACCATTGCTACAGCATCTGTTCCATCACACAATGTTCTATTTCTGTGTCTCGCACATTTAACTACAGAGGAACAGAGAGACTATTTTAAAATAAGTTGCCAGTGTTTCTAAATGACAACTCAAAGCATCTTTGCCAGAAACGTATGTGACAGGATGGGAATAAGCTGACCTTAGACTTTATAGAATATAAAAAGTGACTTCATTAATTTGTTTAATTTAAAAATTAAGATTGTATAACTAAATAATTGGTGGAAAAGTTTATGCTTCTTCACATATTTTCTATTTTTTCTAATACGTGGACCTTAATTTTAATTTTGTAATCTAGGTTGGTTTGGGTGGGTATCAATGAGTAGCATACGAATGTGACAATTATTTTTGAAACTTGGTAAAGTTAATATAGTTAATTGTCTGTACCAAACACTTCTCATGGGACAGTGAATTAGAATCAAAATATGAATTCATCCATTCATCCATCCTTTCATTCATTCAATAAATGTTTATTGACCACATTATGTGCCAGGGCATGGGGATAAAATAACTATCAAAGGAGTGGCAAAAGTGCCTGGTTTCATGGAGCTCATCACTGTAGAGGAGCCCTGGTGGCTGCTAACTGAAAGGTTGCCAGTTCAAACCCACCACTCAGTGAGAGATAGATTTGGCAGTTAGCTTTCATAAAGATTTACAGCCCTGGAAACCCTATGGGGCACTTCCATTGTCCTATGGGGTCCCTATGAGTTGGAATCAACTCGGCAGCAGTGGATTTGGTTTTTGGTTTTGGTATCACTCCACAAGAGGAAGGCAGAGAATAAGAAAATAAAACTAACATTATATCAAGTGGTAACAAAAACTTTGAAGAGAATTAATGCAGGGAGTCAGAATCGACTCTACGGCATCCGTACAGGGGTAAAAGTAACAAAAGAAGGTATTATTTTGAGAAAAATTATCTGAGAATCAATGTTTCATTAAGTGTGAGATATCTCAAGTGGAGTTAATAATTAAAATAAGATTGAGCAAGTGCATAAATTGCCACATTCTCTTTTTAAATATGATGATTAGGAAACGTACTAATGGTTAAAATATATTGATGCACTGCTGGCAAGAGCTACTTAGGGAAGCCATTTCCAAGAAAGTAAAAAAGAACAGGATTCCCCAAACACATTTTTCAGATATCTCTGCAATCCGTAGGCAAAGGGTAAAAATACTTAGGAAAATCTCTAACAAGCCAATCCCTAAGAGGGCTTTCTACTTCACTTCAAAACAAACATTATATTTTGAGGCATACCCTATACATAGCTTACATGACTTAATGGAGGAAAGGCTACTTTTTCTTTGTTTAAGAAGTGCAGCATAAATTATTACCATGATGCAAAATTATTCTTCCTTCTGATTCACAACTATCTGAGAACATTTTGCATGAGAAAAATTATGTCCAAATATAACTGAAGGCCACCCAATGTGTGAAAGGTAGCAGCATTTTGGGGCACATGCCATGTTGCTCAAAGAAAGAAAAGACATGACAAAATTCCTTATAGTCATTTATTTACTCAATTATTTTATCTGAATAGCATCCACTTCAGACTAAGAAGATATGCCACAGACCAGGCAAGAGCTTTTGGTTTTTATTGCTGTCCACTGAGCATGAAACACTTCCATTTTTTTTCCTATTTGTGTGTTTTAATTAAACAAAGGCCTCTTTAAAGTGTTAAAAAGCAAAGATGTCACTTTTGGTGACTAAGGTGCACCTGACCCAAGCCATGGTATTTTCAATCACCACATATGTATGAAAAGCTGTACAATGAATAAAGAAGACTGAAGATGAATTGATACATTTGAATTACAGTGTTGGCAAAGAATATTGAATATACCATGGGCTGCCAGAATAATGAACAAATCTGTTTTGGAAGATGTACAGCCAGAGTGCTCCTTGGAAGGAAAGATGGCAAGACTTCATCTTATGTATTTTGGACATATTTTCAAGAGGGACCAGTCCCTGGAAAAGGGCATCATGCTTGGTAAAGTAGAGCGTCAGCAAAAAAGAGGAAGACCCTCAATGAGACAGGTTGACACAGGGACTGTAACAACGGGCTCAAACATAGCACTGATTGTGAGGATGATGCAGGACTACGCGGTGTTTCATTCTGTTGACATAGGGTTGCTATGAGTCAGAACCAACTTGAGGGCACCTAACAACAGTAGAAATATAGTACGTAATATTTAGTGCATATATTATATATTTTCAGGGAATTATATTTAATGTAAAAATTTAAATGATACTACATTAAACCTTGCAAACTTTATTTCCTAAATAAATATACACAATTTAGGCATAAATTGATGGAAATATTCTAGCAAATACAATCTCTCACTATCATATAAAGATAGGGCCTTTTCTTTCAAAAAAGTATGCAATCTAGTTATAACAACAGTACTATTAAAATATTTGCGAAATACTAAAGAGAAGATAATTGCGCATTATATTCATGACACTGAATCTACACCCTGTCTGACAGTGTATATATTGTCGTGGTAATCATACAGGGTCAGGAGTCAAAAGACATGGATTCTTATTCTGCCACTGCAATTTCTTAATGGGGGAAAACTTGAGCCTCATTTTATACACCTGTAAAGAGTCAGTTATGTGTGTGAGAGAGAGACAGACACACACACACAGAAAAAGAGAGCGAGACTCAAATGAGATAATATATGTACCAAGTACCTAAACGTTTTGATTTTAACCACCATTAACACAGGATTCCAGAAGGTAGGGTTTATGGATTCTTTCATCTCCTCATTCAACAGATGTTTGTAGAGCCCCAATTATATGGCAGGCATCATTCAAGATGCTGGAATTATAGCTCAGACAGACCAGTCCCCTGTTCTGGGCAAAGCTTACATTCTAGGGGAGGAAGAAGAAGATAAACAAATGAACAGACGCATCAAATATCAGATGTTTGCAAGCACTAGAAAAGAGATGCGGAGTGACAAACTTTGGGAGAACTCTTAAATAGGGTGATCCCAGAAATTACTTCTAAGAAAATGACATTTAATAAAAGATCGGAATGAAATGAGGATACAGGTTATGAAGTTTTTTAGGGAAAAGAGTCTTAGGAAAAGGTAAATAAATGCAGAAATACTGAGGGCAAATAAGTGTGGTGTGTTGAAGAAAGAACAGGAAGGACAATGTTAATGAGGGGCAGCATAGTAGAAGATGGGATTCGAGGTTTGTGGAGGAGGAGGGCTTAATATTAAAAGAGCATGGGCAAAGTCAGAAAAGGCTTAGAGAGAATGTAGAACTTTACCAGAATCTGGAAGGATAGTTGAAATTTCAGAGAGAGAGAAAAAGGCAGGGACTCCATGATGAGAGCAAAATAGCAAAGAAAGTGAGTAAATAAGAGTTACAAAATAGAGAGATTTAGCGGCATAACCAAAAAATCCACTGCCGTTGAGTTGGTTCCGACTCGTAGCAACCCTATAGGACAGAGTAGAACTGCCCCATAGTTTCCAAGGAACTGCCGATCTTTTGGTTAGCGGCTGTAGCACTTAACCACTACGCCACCAGGGTTTTCTTAGTGGCATAAGGGGGAGTATAATAAGGATATTGAGCCAAAGGAATAATGTAGCAATGGCAAGCCATCAAAAGGCTGTTTGATAGAAAAATTAATCTGATAATGGTAAGGAGGATGGTTTGAAATGCTAAGTGTCTAAAGTAAGGTTCTCTTAATCAGGCTATGGGTCAAACACACCTGCAAGATGATGTTTTAGCCAGAGTTGGGTAACGATTTAACAAGCATGCCACTAAATCTCACTCGTTTTACAGTTTATATCTTGCATATCTCAGTGAGAGCAGACCATTTACAGGTCCTGGGCTACTCCACAGTCTTCTGGGCACTCAGGATCCTTTCAGGTCATGGCCTCACTTACCTCTAAGCTCTTGAACTCCTTTCCATTCAGTCCTTAGATGGGAAGATCATGATCTGGGCATAGAAGGGTGCTCATTGTCCAGACGAGCAGGAGAAACATGTTGTTCACATTCAGTAAGCGAGACATGTGACCATACTTCACTGAGAAGGATCCTGGAATTGTAGTTCTAGTTGTGTGACCATGAAGAAAAAGTTCAGAGATGTACACGTATTAGATATAAGCAGGTAGCACATACGAAAGGCAGTGAAAGAGAAAGCCTAATTAGAAAGGGTTAACTGCACATATAAAATAAGAAGCACATAAGATATAAAACAAATTATCCAATATTATAGATAGTATCTCATTAATACATCTATTAAAATACATAGAAAAACTTGTTATCATTATAAAAATGCTTTTGGGTAACCATTACAGGACAAAGTCCATATAACAAAATGTTTCAGCTCTCATTAGAATATTACCTTTCAAATAGAATTTCTTTTCACATAGAGTACATCAATGACATTTGGGTAATAGAATTAATTTTAATCATTCATTTTCTCCTTGTTCCCTAAATGAATAATGCTGGTTCATTTTGTCCTCATTTTAAAATGCAATATGTGTATGCATCTGTGTGACATTTATTTATTGGAAAACTTACTTTCCTTCCCAATTAGGAACAAAGAGAGCTAAAAGTGAAAAGATTTTCCTCCTAATTTAAGGCAGAGATGTTTTGAAAACAGAAGTTTGCTATCTGGAAATATTTGGAAGCATCTTGATGTTCAAATATCACCATGTTCCTTACAGATACGGTAATGGTAATAAAAAAATAGTAATCAGCATATACAGAAAAGATGACCTTACAAATTTAACCTATAGATAGTCACTTATAATGACCTGTGGAAAATTGCTTAAATTCCATATGTCCAAAATATAATGAACCTGTGTAATAGTGGAAACGCTGGTGGCGTAGTCGTTAAGTGCTATGTTTGCTAACCAAAAGGTCGGCAGTTCAAATCTACCAGGTACTCCTTGGAAACTCTATGAGGCAGTTCTATTCTGTCCTATAGGGTCTTTATGCGTTGGAATTGACTCGACAGCCATGGGTTTATGTAGTAGTAGTAGTGGCGGTGGTGGTAGTTGTTGTAGTGTTATAAAGCATTATACAAAAAAAAAAAAAAAATGCTTTGATGTAGACTCATCTCAAATGCATAATCCATTAGATAACAATTCTCCCAATACAGAAGACATTATACAGAATTATTACTGATACCATTCAGGTGTTTGTTATTGTTATGTGCCTTCCAGTTGGTTCCTACTCATAGCTACCGTATACACAATGGAACAAAACACTGCCCTGTCCTGTGCCATTCCCACAAACATTGCCATGTTTAAGCCCACTTTTGCAGCCACTGTGTCAGTCTATCTCACTGAGGTCTCTCTCATTTTCAATGACTTTACCAAGCATGATGTCTTTCCCAGGGACTGGTCTCTCCTGATAACATGTCCAAAGTATGTAAAATTGAAGTTTAGCCATCCTCCCATCTAAGGAACATACTGGTTGTACTTCCTCCAAGACAGATTTGTTCGTATTTCTGGCAGTCCATGGTATATTTCATATTCTTCACCAAAACCACAATTCAAATGCATCAATTTTTTTTCAGTCTTCCTTATTCATTGTCAATCATTCGTATGCACATGAGGCTATTGAAAATGCCATGACTTAGTCTTCAAGGTGACTTCTTTGCTTTTTAGCACTTTAAAGAGGTCTTCTACAGCAGATTTGCCCAATGCAATACAGCCTTTGATTTCTGGACTGCTGCCTCCATGGGCGTTGACTGTGAAAGTAAGCACAATAAAATCCTGGACAACTTCAATCTTTTCTCCATTTATTATGATGTCCTTTATTGGTTCAGTTGTGAGGATTTTTGTTTTCTTTATGTTGAGATGTAATCTATATTGAAAACTGTAATCTTTGATGTTCATTAGTAAGTGCTTCAAGTCCTCTTCACTTTCAGCAAGCAAAGCCTACCTTTTAAATCTAGTTGAGTGAAATAACTTGGTTTTACATCAGAAATAAATATAAAAACCTCCTATTATCCTCTTGTATTCTCCCTCCTCTCTCTCTCAAACTTCCTGTCATTCTTTCGTTATCTATTCTCCTCTGTCTCTGGCTCTCATTCTTGCTCCCTCTCTCTGCCCCCAAAATGAACACTATTATCTGGTGGTTACAATCTGACGGGATATGCTCATCTAAACCAATGGCTATTAATTTGTTTTTTTTGTCTACATACCCTCTGTGAAAATTTAGGGGAGAAAAAGTATCTCAAGGAAATGTCCAGTTAACAATTATCACAATTTAAAATACATAAAAATGTTTAAAAAGAAAATTTGCCTATTTTAAATATTAGCATTTTAAAATGACAGGTTATATCAATCTATTAATTACGTTAGTCAGCTCTAGATATAAATATCATGATTTGATACTCTCCATCATAATTGAAAAGAAATACATGAATAGATATAATATCACATGTTTTTTTCTTCTTTAAATAATAATTCCATCCCACCCTCTCCATACAATTTTATTCAATTGTATAGAATACATTTAAGAATCTTATGAAGTCTTTTTTTCTTTATTGTGGTGAATGTACAAGTAACTGATTGTCATTTCAATGTTCTTCAAATTCAGTGACATCAGTTTCGTTCATTATATTGTTCAATTAATACCAAAATTCCCTATCGCCCTTAAAGGAAGCTCAGTGTCCCCTAAGCAGTGAGTCCTCCTTTTCCCTTCCCTGCAACTCGTTATTGTTTCTCTGCAACAAAAAATATGTACTTAAGTTTAAAATTTTTTAAATTCCCTGTGAACATAAGGCTCTAAAGAATAAAAATGTTCTTCTAGATTGACATATATTTACTATTTTCATAACAAATATAATGAACAATTGAAAAAGAAGATTATCGTATTGTGGATGAATATTATTTATTGTGAGACTAACACAGGGCTTTGTATCCATTCCATTCCTTAAAAAAAGGTCTGAGCATGACGAAACTGTGTTCATGTAAATGAGCCAATAGAAATAGAAAGACTTTTGTTACAAACATGTAACTCAACTCTTCGCACTTGGCACAAAACTCTTTGAACCCCCTCTGAGTTTTGTGCCAAAAAATATGCTTAATAATCTGTCTTGTCACAACTCAACATGATCCTCCTTCAATTTTACGTAAAGGTATAAATTGAAAACAACCTTATAAAGCATCAGTTGACTGCACTAGGGTGTACTCATTAGAGTAATTCATTTTTTCAATTTTGACACCCATATTTAGTTTGCCCTGTCTCAGAGCCCTGGTGGCTCAGTGCTTAAGTTCTATGGCTGCTAACAAAAAGGCTGGCAGTTTCAATCCACCATTTACTCCTTGGAAACCCTATGGAGCAGTTTTACTCTGTCTTATACGGTAGCTATGAGTCAGGATTTAGTTGATGGCCTCGGGTTTTTCTGTATGTGTGTGGGCTTGTGCACAACTCTGGAGAATTTTGTATCTTGGAACAATGCACCATATTTAGTCTTAGAATAGATGAGAAGTGTTCCTTTTTAGTATAAAGTGAGGATAAATGTAATTAAAGAAGGGAAAGAAGGAAAGGAGCTCCTTGACTCGGGAACATTCTCTGGTACAGTAGTCTTAGGACAGAACACAAATATCAGGAAATTAATTTTTATACAACTATCTGTGCTAATAGGGCCCTTGTGGCACAGTGGTTAAGAGTTTGGCTGCTAATCAAAAGGTCAGCAGTTTGGAAACCGCTCCTTGGAAACCCTGTGGGGCAGTTCCACTCTGTCCTGTAGGGTCTTTATGAGTAGGAATTAACTAGACAGAACAGGATTTTTTTTTGTGTGTGTGTGTGTGTGTTAATGTCTTATAATCCCAGTGCATGTGTATCCCAGTTGCAAAACAATTGGTATAAGCATGCTGCCTGAAACAGAGAGACAATTTTTTGGAGATTTAGAATATATTGACTGACTTGCCTTAACTCCTTGATTAGTCCTCTTTTTGGATGGTCACATGTCACAGATGATATGCAATGTATCCTGTGTAGAGAGTAGAAGGCCCACGACCTGGAGAAGTTGACAGTGACACTACTAATCTTTAATTTAACTCAGCGTTTTTTGTGTCTTATTGAAGTTTGCATGTACATGGTTGAATGGACTTAGACACTATATATTTTAGAGTTTTAATTAATAGTGTTCACAAAGTGCACAAGCAACTAACAAAGATTTCTACCAAATATACATGGATTAAGGGAAAAAAAGGAATAATAGTCCAAACATCTGCAAACATCAAAAAAGGGCAGAACTGACACTTATTACTCAAGTTCAATCTTTTAGTAGGCCACACTGCAAGACAAAAATCACAAAGATCTAAAGTGAAATAACGAGATGTATGCAAAAAAAGTCTAAATCATAAAAAAATTAATATGAAATTTGAATTATACATGTAAATAATAAATTATTTAAAATAAACTTATATCACCTTTAACGTCTCTGTATTTTGACATGATTTACAATGAAAGGAATATATTAGTAAAGATATAAGCATATGTGCTTTATAAATATATAACTGTACTTGGGGCTATTTATCCAAAAATGTTACGATGATATGGCGTGTTATTGAAAAACTTAAAGATTACTGATCTAGAGAAAGCATTAGTGTTAACTGTTCTATAAGATGGTAAAAACATTAGCTTAGTATCTGCTTGTCTAGCAACTTTATCATCATTTCTTCACTATATTTAGCACTAAATGGGAAAACGAGAAGAAGCAGTGAGGTTTTAGGACAGATGATCAATTACCAATGATGCTTATGACAACATAATTATGCTGTCCTTCGTGTGTGAATAGTATAGATGACATTATGATTTCCAGGTAACTGATATATAAAGAATTAAGGAAAAAAAATTAAATAATAGAATGTAAAGATTGGGAAACAGTGCATGTGATTAAACTCAATTTTCATTCAAGGTGAGCCTTTTCCATGGTAATATTTTTAGTCAATGCAAACTCCAATGCAACTTACAAAATTTTTTAATCCTGGGCTGAGCAGATCTTTGCCTCAGGTTTGCATCCCTATCCCAGGGAAGCAGAGGGCTCTGGACAAAAAAAAAAGAAGCAGCCTTTACCAATTTCATTAGTTGGTCCTGCTATTTTCATCAATTCTTTCACAGATACAAATTTTGCATGGAAGATATTTTTTGTCTTATAGATAGACCTTTGAAGGCACACGATTTTGTAATAACATTATCATTAAATTATGTGCTTCAGGTCAACAAACACTGAATAATCATTTACCTTTCACTGCTGAACAAATTGTAGATACTTAATTCCTAAAAGACGCATGACGTCAAACAGCACTGTATTTTAATATAACCAATGTGTATTTAAAATATCTTCTAACTGAGTTCCTTATGTAAGATCTGAGAACTGCACTCAGACAGGAAGAACACAAAGACAGTGCTATACAACTCCAAGCACAATTCACACAACTTAGAACACCTAATCACCTGAGAAAGAACCGGCATGAATAAATGAATTTATCTGCACTAATTAGCAATTCTCCAGCTAAGGCAGGTGTGAGCAAACTGGACGAGAGGCTGGGGCTGAGACTGATTTGAAAACAAGGAAAAACCTACTTCTGAAATAGCTGTAAGGAAGTATTAGAAAAAGTGTGGAAATGGCTCTTCATCAGACACTGACCTTTTTAAGCTGCACTTGCCAACACATTTGCCGCAATTTTACCAGTAGTTTTGTATGAATATGAAAAGTAATTCTATTAGATTCACAGAATTTCATTAGAAATCCAGTGCATGTCTCTCTAAGATATATAGCATTAACGGAAATTCAGTTTCTTTTTTTAGTTAAGTAAAATAGTGAGTAAAACACTTCAGTTTATAGTTACTAAAACAGTTTTCTGTTAGACTTTTACTATTGCTTTTAGATACCTAATTAAAATTTATACTTAGAATGGCATCTAAAATTTTTTGTTAAGGTAAAAGAACTTACTCCACACAAACAAACCAACAACAACAAGAAGTATACCCAGGACCAATCCTAATCAGAACTTAATTCTTAATAACATTAGCAGCTTTGCTTAGTGTAATACTAAAAAAAATGTAAAGCCATTCCCCTGAAATGATCACATTCTTGGTTTACTAATATTCCAAAACAGAACACATGAAGAGATCAGAAAAAATAATGTTTAGTAAGAATATAGGCAACAATGCCCATGTATGTCATTTTAATACGGTTTTGTGTTGCTAGAATGAAAATCTGTACGTTTTCCAAATGCAAAGGTACATGAAAAAGGCAGCATTTGATCTCCAACATTTTGCTAGTTATTATACTATGACCTTAGAGCTTGAAAATATCCTTAACAAATTTGATAAATGAACTAGACATAATTCTAATATAGAGTACCCAGACCCAGTGCCATCGAGGCGGTAGTTATCACAAAATCACAAAGTGTGATAATTTCTAAAAAGTTTTTACCTCTGAATAATAACGTGGGTTACATAAAAAATCAGTTTAATTCAACTCATAAATACGGGTTGGATACATGTAAGTCTCATCTTATTCTAGACTTTGGCAATTAAAAAAATTAATAGTGCAAGTTTTCTGTCATCAAAGATTTAATGTTCTAGGAAAAGAGCCACTACCACTACTAAGCCTAAAACAATATGTCAAATGACACCTTAGTAGTAGTGGAAAAATGCAAATGTAGAGGGTCATTCATTCTTTAAGGTTATGGCCTATTGGTAAATACTTCAGTAAGAAGTGATATTTGAGAAGATAATTATAGAATGAGAAAGAAATCCATAGGTAAAAAAATTGAGGTTATTGCATTCCACCTCATTGCTATTACATCGTTGAATTTTCTCTCCATCATTTTAAATGTTGTTAAATGCCATGGAGTAGGTTCTGACACTAGCAACTAAATGAATAATTTGTTTTATAAGGATCAGCACAGAGCTGGATCCTATGAGGCAGAGGTTAAAGACGTCCAGCTTTTCCAAGCTGCTGCACCCCTCCATCGTGTCTAACATCAACTACTCCTTCTCCCCTCAGTATTCTCCCTCCTGTCATTGGGTTCCCTAATTCACTGCAAAGTATCACAGAACTCACAGACCATGTAAAGAAAATGGCTCATGCAGTTGTGGAGGCTGTTATGTTGTTGTTAGGTGCCATCGAGTCTGTTCCGACTCATAGAGACCCTATGCATAACAGAAGGAAACACTGCCCGGTCCTGCGCTGTTCTTACAATTCTTGCTATACTTGAGCTCATTGTTGAAGTCACTATGTCAATCCAACTCGTTGAGGGTCTTCCTCTTTTCCGCTGACCCTGTAATTTGTGAAGCATGATATCCTTCTCCAGGGGCTGATCCCTCCTGACAACATGTCCAAAGTATGTAACATGAAGTCTTGCCATCCTTGCTTCTAAGGAGCATTCTGGTTGTACCTCTTCCAAGACAAGATTTGTTCATTCTTTTGGCAATCCGTGGTATATTCAATATTCTTCGCCAACACCACAATTCAAAGGCGTCAATTCTTCTTAGGTCTTCCTTATTCATTGTCCAGCTTTCATATGCATATGATGCAACCGAAAATACCATGGCAACATCCCTGCTTTTCAACACTTTAAAGAGGTCCTTTGCAGCAGATTTACCCAATGCAATGTGTCTTTTGATTTCTAGACTGCTGCTTCCATGGGTGTTGATTGTGGATCCAAGTAAAATGAAATCCTTGACCACTTCAGTCTTTTCTCCGTTTATCATGATGTTGCTCATTGATCCAGAAGGAAACACTGGGGGATCTTTGTTTTCTTTATGTTGAGGTGTTATCCATACTGAAGGCTGTGGTCTTTGATCTTCATTAGTAAGAACTTCAAGTCCTTTTCACTTTCAGCAAGCAAGGCTGTGTTATCTGCATAACACAGGTAGTTAATGAGTCTTCCTCCAATCCTGATGCCCCTTTCTTCTTCATATAGTCCAGCTTCTTAGATTATTTGCTCAGCATACACATTGAGTAGGTATGGTGAAAGGATACAACCCTTATGCATACCCTTCCTGACTTTAAACCAATCAATATTCCCTTGTTCTGTCCAAACAACTGCCTTTTGATCTATGTAAATGTTCTTCATGAGCACAATTAAGTGTTCTGGAATTCCCGTTCTTCTCAATGTTATCCATAATTTGGTATGATCCGCACAGTCGAATGCCTTTGCATAGTCAATAAAACACAGGTAAACATCCTTCTGGTAATCTCTGCTTTCGGCCAGGATCCATCTGATATCAGCAATGATATCCCTGCTTCCACGTCATCTTCTGAAACCAGTCTGAATTTCTGGCAGTTCCCTGTTGATATACTCCTGCAGCCATTTTTGATTGATCTTCAGCAAAATTTTGCTTGTGTTTGATATTAATGATATTGTTCTATAATTTCCGCATTCGGTTGGATCACCTTTCTTGGAAATAGGCATCAGTATGGATCTTTTCCAGTCATTTGGTGGGAAGCTGTCTTCCATATTTCTTGGCATAGATGAGTGAGCATCTCCAGCACTGAGGAGGCTGGCAAGTCCCAAATTTGTGGGTCAGGCATAGGCTTCTTCTGACCCACATGGCTGCAGGAGCTGAGGAACTCAAACCAGCAGTTCAGACCACAGGCTCCTGGCTCACAAGGCTGCAGAACCTGGTGAATCAGGTCATACAATAGGCTGCTGGCTCAAGGGGCTGTGGAGGCTGGCGAATCCCAGAATCATCAGGTCAGACAGCAAGCTTCTGGGAAGATCAACTGATCATGAACCAGGCGAAGTATCTAGACGCAGAGAGAGAGAGCCTCGACAACACATACATTTCTCTAAGATGTAGACCATACCACAAGGAAGGGCTTAATTTTAGTTAACAGTGGGGCTTGAGTCACACCTTCCTGTAAGGCTGCAATTCAAGATACACCTTATACCAATCCTGCCTCATCAACATGTAGAGGTCAGAATTCACAACACATAAAATGAAGGACAGTCACATAATGCTGAGAATCCTGGCCTAGCCAAGTTGACACATAACCTCAACCATCACAGGTTCAATATACCTTATTTGCATAGTCCCACTCAATCGTTGTGTGTGAGTCACAAAGACCATGGCTGGAAAGGCCATATTATGTAATTCATTGCACCACAGCAACCCTATGTACAAAAGAATGAAACACTGCCTGGTCCTGCCCCATCCACATAATTGTGGTTGTCCTTGAGCCCATGGTTACAATCACTGTGTTAATCCATTTCCTTGAGGGTCTTCCTATTTTTCCCTGACTCTCGACTTTACCAAGTATGATGTTCTTCTGTAGGGACTGATCCGTCCAGATAACATGTTCAAAGTATGTGAGAGGGAGTCTTGCCATCCTTGCTTCTAAGGAGCATTTTGACTGTATTTCTTTCAAGACAGATTTGTTTGTTCTTCTGGCAATCCATGGTATATTCAATATTCTTTGCCAATGCCGTAATTCAAAGGCATCAATTTTTCTTCAGTCTTCCTTATTCATTGTCCAGCTTTTACATGCATATGAAGGAACTGAAAGCACCATGTCTTGAATCAGGAGCATATTAGTCCTTGAAGTCACATCTTTGCTTTTTAACACTTAAAGAAGTCTTTTGCAGCAGATTTGCCCAATGGAATGCATCCTTTGATTTCTTCACTGCAGCTTCCATGGATGTTGGTTGTGAATCCAAGTAAAATGAAATCCTTGGCAAGTTCAGTCTTTTCTCCCTTTATCATGACGCTGCTTACTGGTTCAGTTGTGAGGATTTTTGTTTTCTCTTTGCTGAGGTGTAATTCATACTGAAAGCTGTGGCCTTTGAACTTCATCATTAAGTGCTTCAAGTTCTCTTCACTTTCAGCAAGCAAGGTTGTGACATCTGCATAGCACAGGTTGTTAATCTTCCTCCAATCCTGATCACCTGTTCTTCTTCATAGAGTCCAACTTCTCAGATTCTTTGCTCAGCATACAGGCTGAATAACTATGTTGAAGAGACACAACACTGACAAATACCATGTAAAAGTTCCTCATGAGCAAAAGTGAAATTCCTATCCTTCACTATGTTACCCATAATTGTTATGATCCACACAGTCCAATGCCTTTGCATAGTCAATAAAACACAGGTAAATTTTTTTTTTTTTTCTGATATTCTCTGCTTTCTGCCAAGATTCATATGACATCAGCAATGATATCCCTTGTTCGGCATCCTCTGCTGAATCTGGCTTGAGTTTCTGGCACTTTCCTATGTATCACCGCAACTGCTTTTGAGTGATCTTCAGCAAAATTTTACTTGTGTGTTGTGTTAATGATATTGTTCAACAATTTTCACATTTGGTTGGATCACTTTTCTTTGGAATGGGCACAAAAATAAATCTCTTCCAGTCAGTTGTCCTAGTTGTCTTACAAATTTCTTGGCATCAAACAAGCACTGCTTTCGTTTTTTGAAACATCTTAATTCCTGGAATTTTTTTTTTTTTTTTTCACTATTCCCCTCAGTGCAGCTTGGACTACTTTCTTCAGTATGATCGGTTCTTGATCATATGTTACCTCCTGAAATTGTTGAATATTGACTGATTCCTTTTGGTGATATGACTCTGTGTATCCCTTCCATCTCCTTTTGATGCTTCCTGCATTGTCCAGTAGTTTCCCCAAAGAATCCTTCAATATTGTAACTCGAAGCTTGAGTTTTTTCATTCAGTTCTTTCAGCTTCACAAATGCCGATCATGTTCCATCCATTTAGTTTTTCAACTCCAGGTCTTTGTACGTGGCCTTTACTTTGTCTTCTCAAGCCACCCTTTGGAATCTTTTGTTCAGCTCTTTTACTTCATCATTTCTTCCTTTGGCTTTAGCTATTCTATTTTCGAGAGCAAGTTTTAGAGCCTCTTTTGGTCTTTCCTTTGTTTTTTGTCTTTTTTAATGACCTCTTGCTTTCTTCATGTATGATGTCCTTGATATCATTTCACAACTTGTCTGGTCTTCATTAGCATACGATGCATCAAATCTGTTTTTTGAGACGGTTTCCAAATTCAGGTGAAATATACTCAAGGTCGTTATTTTGGCTTTCATGGACTGCTTCTAATTTTCTTCAGTTTCAGCTTGAACTTGCATAGGAGCAATTGATGGTCTGTTCTGCAGTTGGCCTCTGGCCTTGTTCTAACTGGTGTTATCGAGTTTTTCCATTGTCTCTTTCCACAGATGTAGTCAGTTTGATTCATGTGTATTCCATCTGTGAGGTCCATGTGTATAGGTGCAGTTTATGTTGGTGAAAAAAAGATATTTGCAATGAAGAATTGATTGGTCTTGCCAAGTTCTATCATGGGATCTCCAGTGCCATTTCTATCACCAAGGCCATATTTCCCAACTACTCTTCTTTCTTTATTCCCAACTCTCACATTCCAATCACCAGTAATTATCAATGCATCTTGGTTGCATGTTTGATCAATTTCAAGCTGCAGAAGTTGGTAAAATCTTCAATTTCTTTATCTTTGACCTTAGTAGTTGGTGTGTAAATTTGAATAATAATCATATTAACTGGTCTTCCTTGTAGGTGTATGGATATTACCCTATCACTGACAGCATTGTACTTCAAGATAGGTCTTGAAATGTTCTTCTTGAAGATGAATGGAATACCATTCCTCTCCAATTTCTCATTCCTGGCATAGTAGAATAGGACAATATGATTGTCCTATTCAAAATGGCCAATACAAGCCCATTTCAACTCACTAATGCCTAGGATATTGATCTTTAGGTGTTCCATTTCATTATTGATGAGTTCCAATTTTCCTAGATTCATACATTCCGTGTTCCTACTAATAATGGATGTTTGCATATGTTTCTTCTCATGTTGGGTCATGCCACCTAAGCAAATGAAGGTCCCAAAAGCGTGACTCCATCCATGTCATTAAGGTTGACTCTACTGTGAGGAGGCAGCTCTTCCCCAGTCTTACAATGAGTGCCTTCCAAACTGAGGCACTATATTTTCTGGCAATATATGAGACAATGTCAGGCTGCTATTCATAAAGTTTTTCAGAAGGAGGCTGCCATGTCCTTCTTCCTAGTCTGTCTTAGTCTGGAAGCTCAGCTGAAACCCATCCACCATGGGTAACCCTACTGGTATTTGAAATACTAGTGGCATAGCTTCCAGCATCAAGGAACATGCAAGCCACCAAAGTACGACAAAGTGACAGACAGGTGGAGTCATTTTAAATATCTAAATAATTTTTGAGTTTTCTTATTGTTCAGATTTTATTGAAAGGATATTTTTGAAGAAAGACCTTCAATTATCCAACAGTGCAAATGGTTTTCCTGTCATTGAGTTTGAGCATCTTCATTTTTTAACCTGGAGTTTAAGCTGGTCAAATTTATTTTCATAGTATTATATTTAGTCAAATGCATCACTTATGCTTTTTTGTGTGTTTTCTTTTTGATCCATTTTTTGTTTTACTTATTTCCTTCTGCAATGATTTAAAAAAAGGCACTAATTTCAAGCACTTAAATTTTTTTAACCAGTTTGTAAAAAAGTTATACTAATATGTAAATTAAACTTTATTTTTTACTTTTATTCATTTTCCTTATGTTGCTTCCCTACCATTGTTTCTAGTCCATACTGAATTTATCTTGAGGTCACAAACCTCATGTTTAAAGAAATACATTTATCTTTGAAGATTGTTTTAGACTTAAACATTCTATTTTGGAGTTATAATGACAACAGTTATTTGCATTCATTAACATACTACACATTCCTTAGAATTTAGTACTGTTATACATTTACCCCTGTTTTTAGTTGTGGAATGTCCGTAGCCATTCCAGAGCTCATATTTTGTTAATCTCATTGGTGGTATAGAAAAATTCTCCAAAAAAAATTTTTTTTGAGGAAAATATATTTGGTTGTTATCCTATTGAAACTAAGCAGAGTTGTAAATTTTTCATCAAATATAAACAATATCATGTTGGGTATAAAGTTTTTGAATTGTAGTCATTTTTCTATTAAACCTCTATTGACTTTGTTTCACTGTCTTCCTGCTTTTATTGTTGCATAGAAAAGAAAATTGAAAAAAAAAAAAAGAGACCCCATGAACTCCTTAGAAAAAAGGCCAGCATGGAAATTTAATAATAAAGTAAATATTACTGAGAAATATTTAGAAAAGAACTACTTTTTCCAGTCTTAGGGGAATGAGGTGCAACAGCATTCTTCCCTTGTCAAACTTCAAATATTATAATTTAAAGATTTTTATGAAATTTTGTAAACTTTTGGCAATGTCTAGTTAAGATTAAAATGTCTGCATAATCTTTCAATTCCATTTCTAAGTGTGTGTCCTTAGAGAGTTCTCACAAATTATGTACAAGAGTCTTCGTTACGTTGCCAACAGTGGAAGAATGGATAATTAAACTGAGCAGTAACCTATATATCATAATGCTGTAAACCTACATAAAAAAATGAAGGATAAGCATTTTTTTTGACATATATAGAAATTGAAAATACAATACTGGAGTTAAATCAAATCAAAGGATGGTACATGTATGTTAAATATTTAAATATTTGTAAAATATTTAACACCACACAAAACTATGGTTATTTTACTTTTATTTTTATCAACGTTACGTTTGCATATAATCTAAAGATTCATACAGTTTTACAAGATTTCTTGTAACACGTTGGTTCATTGACCATACCCTGGTACCCCATATACAAAGTCAAACATTTTCAACCCTTTAGCTGATATTTCTTTGTATTTAAAAAAGTTTTATTTTTCAAAATGTACAGTTGGTTAGACACGTTCGTGTATCTTCACCAGCAGCTGTGGTATCTCCACCTTTAATGTTTCTGGTGTAAATTACTTGAGCTCTGTGTTTTGAAACTAGGTTGATAAATCCTTTACTAAGCAGCTCCTGAAGGGCTGTCCTGGCGAGGGAATCACGAATCTTCAGTCTCTCAGAGATGACAGTTGAGGTTATAAGCAAGTGGTTGAGAACTTCCTTAGAGAGCATGTCATATGCGGCTTTGTCAGACAAGACCAGGTTATAGAGCTTGTCCTGCAGTTTCACTTTGGACCACTTCTTCTTTTTGGCCTTGTCCTTAGATTTGTTCATTGGGTCTTTGTCTTTCTTGGCAGATTTTCCAGGGTCTTTCTTCTTCTCGTTGTCCATGAGCAGCATTGCTAAGCTCACAGAGTAACTGTGATACCTGGTTATTTTTGTATATAACTCTACATTCCTAAATCGCATGTACATACTTTGTATCTTAATTTGAAAGGTTTCTATATTATATGCGTAATGAAACTCAAAAATTACAAATTTAAATTTAAGTAAAACAAAAATATTGACACCTGGACCAATAAGCAACATCAAGATAAAAAACCCTTTGCCGTCGAGTTAGTTGATCCTGACTCATAGCGACCCTATAAGACAGAGAAGAGCTGCCCCATAGGGTTTCCAAGGAGCGCCTGGTAGATTTGAACTGGTGAGCTTTTGGTCAGCAGCCATAGCACTTAACCACTATGCCACCAGGGTTTCCAACAACAAGATAAACTGAGAAAATATTGAAGTGGTCAAGAATTTCATTTTACTTGGATCCACAGTCAATGTCCATGGAAGCAGCAGTGAAGAAATCAAACGACATACTACGTTGTACAAATGTGCTGCGAAAGATCTCTTTAAAGTGTTAAAAAGCAAAGATGTCTCTTTGAGGACTAAGCTGCACTTGACCCAAGCCATGGCATTTTCAGTCACCTCATATGCATGTATAAGCTGGACAATGAAACAGGAAGACTGGAGAAAAAGTGATACCTTTGAATTATGATGTTGGCAAAGAATATTGAATATACCATGAACTGCAGGAAGAACAAATAAATCTGTCTTGAAAGAAGTACAGTCAGAAGGCTCCTTAGAAGCACGGATCATGAGACTTCCTCTCACATACTTTGGACATGCTATCAGGAGAGACCAGCACCTGGTTAAGGGCATCATGTTTGGTGAATTAGAGGGACAGTGAAAGAAAGGGAGATCCTCAATGAAATGAACTGACACAGTGGCTGCAAGTGTGGTCTCAAGCACAGTAATGAATATGACGATGGTGCAGGACCAGGCAGTGTTTTCTTCTGTTGTACACAGGATTGCTAGGAGAAGGAACAAATTCAGAGGTACTTAAAAACAATAACAACAACAGGTATTATGTAAGGAGACTGATAGCATAGTGGCTAAGCACTTGGCTGTTAACTGGAAGCTCTGCTGTTGGAATCCACCAGTCTAATTGGGAGAAAGATGTGGCAGTTTGCTTCTATAAAGATTAACCTCCCCTCCCCCCCCAAAAAATTGATGTCCAGTCAATTCCGACTCACAGCTACCCTACAGGACAAAGTAGAATTGCCCCATAGGGATTCTTTTTTTTTTTTTTTAATTGTGCTTTAAGTGAAAGTTTACAAATCAAGTCAGTCTCACACAAAAACTTATATATACCTTGCTACATACACCCAATTGCTCTCCCCCTAATGAGACAGCCTGTTCCCTCCCTCCACTTTCTCTTTTCAAGTCCATTTCGCCAGCTACTAATCCCTTCTACCCTCTCATCTACCTTCCAGGCAGGAGATGCCAACGTAGTCTCAAGTGTCCACCTGATCCAAGAAGATCACTCCTCACCAGCAACTCTCTCCAACACGTTGTCCAGTCCAATTCCTGTCTGAAGAGTTGGCTTCAGGAATGGTTCCTGTCCTGGGTCAACAGAAGGTCTGGGGGCCATGACCACCAGGGTCTTTTTAGACACAGTCAGACCATTAAGTATGGTCTCTTTATGAGAATTTGGGGTCTGCACCCCACTGCTCTCCTGCACCCTCAGGAGCTCTCTATTGTGTTCCCTGTCAGGGAAGTCATCGGTTGTAGCCGGGCTCCATCTAGTTCTGCTGGTCTCAGGCTGATGTAGTCTCTGGTTTATGTGGCCCTTTCTGTCTCTTGGGCTCATAATCACCTTGTGTCCTTGGTGTTCTTCATTTTCTTTTGATCCAGGTGGGTTGAGACCAATTGATGCATCTTAGATGGCCTCTTGCTAGCATTTAAGACCCCAGATGTCACTCTCCAAAGTGGGATGCAGAATGTTTTCTTAACAGATTTTCTTATGCCAATTGACTTAGATGTCCCCTAAAACCATGGTTCCCAAACCCCTGCCCCTGCTACGCTGGCCTTCGAAGCATCCAGTTTATTCAGGAAACTTCTTTGCTTTTGGTTTAGTACAGTTGTGCAGACCTTGCCTGTATTGTGTGTTATCTTTCCTGTCACCTAATGTAGTTCTTATCTACTATCTAATTAGTGAATCCCCCTCTCTCGCCTTCCCTCCCTCCCTCCCCCCCCCGTAACCATCAAAGAATATTTTCTTCTCTGTTTAAACTGTTTCTCAAGTTCTTATAATAGTGGTCTTATACAATATTTGTCCTTTTGCAACTGACTAATTTCACTCAGCATGATGCCTTCCAGGTTCCTCAATGTTATGAAATATTTCACAGATTCAACACTGTTCTTTATCGATGGGTAGTATTCAATTGTGTGAATGTACCATAATTTATTGATCCATTCATCCATTGATGGGCACCTTGGTTGCTTCCACCTTTTTGCTATTGTAAACAGTGCTGCAGTAAACATGGGTGTGCATATATCTGTTTGTGTAAAGGCTCTTATTTCTCTAGGACATATTCCAAGGAGTAGGATTGCTGAATCTTATGGTAATTCTATTTCTAGTTTTTAAGGAAGCACCAAATCTATTTTCAAAGTAGTTGTACCATTTTATATTCCCACCAGCAGTGTATAAGTGTTCTAATCTCTCCACAGCCTCTCCAATATTTATTTTGTGTTTTTTGGATTAATGCCAGCCTTGTTGGAGTGAGATGAAATCTCATGTATGTGTTAGCTACATAAATGCTTTCTTTAGTGAAGTGTATGTTCATATCTTTTGCCCATTTTTAATTAGGTAATTTGTTTTTCCGTAGTTGAATTTTTGCAGTATTATGTAGATTTAGAGATCGGGAGCTGATCAGAAATGTTATAGCTAAAAACTTTTCCCCAGTCTGTAGGTAATCTTTTTACTCTTGGTGAAATCCTAGGGTGAGCATAGGTGTTTGATTTTTAGGAGCACCCAGTTACCTAGTTTTCATTCTGCTTTCTTAATAATGTTTTGTATATTGTTTATGCCATCTATTAGAGCTCCTAACTTTGTCCTTATTTTTTCTTCTGAGATCTTTATCATTTTCAATTTTATATTTAGGTCCTTGATCATTTTGAGCTTGTTTTTGTGCATGGAGTGAGGTATAGGTCTTGTTTGATTTTTTTTTTTGCAGATGGATACCCAGTTATGCCAGCATCATTTGTTAAAAAGACTCTTTTCCCCATTTAACAGTTTTGGGGACTTTGTCAAATATCAACTGCTCATATGTGGATGGATTTATGTCTGGATTCTCAATTCTATTCCACTGGTCTATGTATCTGTTGTTGTACCAATTATACCAGGCTCTTTTGACTACTATGGCGGTATAATAGGTTCTAAAATCAGGTAAAGTAAGGCCTCCCACTTTGTTCTTCTTTTTCAGTAATGCCTTAGTTATCTGGGGCCTCTTTCCCTTCCACATGAAGTTGGTGATTTTTTTCTCCATCTCATTAAAGAATGTCTTTGGCATTTGGATCGGAATTGCATTAAATGTATAAATCGCTTTTGGTAGAATAAACATTTTTATAATGTTAAGTCTTCCTATCCATGAGGAAGGTATGTTTTTCCACTTATGTAAGTCTTTTTTGGTTTCTTGCAGAAGTGTACTATAGTTTTCTTTGTGTAAGTCTTTTACATCTCTGCTATGAATTATTCCTAAGCAGTTTATCTTCTTGGGGGATACTGTAAATGGCATTGATTTGGTGATTTCCTCTTCGATGTTCTTTTTGTTGGTGTAGAGGAATCCAACTGATTTTTGTGTGTTTCTCTTGTATCCTGATACTCTGCTGAACTCTTCTATTAGTTTCAGTAGCTCTCTGGAGGATTCCTTAGGGTTTTTTGTGTCTAAGATCATGTCATCTGCAAATAAAGATGCTTTACTTCCTCTTTGCCAATCTGGATGCCCTTTATTTCTTTATCGAGCCTAATTGCTCTGGCTAGGACCTCCAACACAATGCTGAATAAGAGCAGTGCTAAAGGGCATCCTTGTCTGGTTCCCGATCTCAATGGGAATGCTTTCAGTCTCTCTCCATTTAGGGTGATGTTGGCCTTTGGATTTGTATAAATGCCCTTTATTATGTTGAGGAATTTTCCTTCAATTCCTATTTTGCTGAGAGTTTTTATCATGAATGGTTGTTGAACTTTGTCAAATGCCTTTTCTGCATAAATTGGTAAAATCATGAAATTCTAGTCTTTTGTTTTATTTATATGATGTATTACCTGAATTGTTTTTCTTATGTTGAACCATCGCTTTATACCTGGTATGAATCCCACTTGGTCATGGTGAATTATTTTTTTGATATGTTGTTGAATTCTATTGGCTAGAATTTTGAAGATTTTTGCATCTACATTCATGAGGGATATAGGTGTATAATTTTCTTTTCTTGTGGTGTCTTTACCTGGTTTTCGTATCAGGGATGTGGTGGCTTCAAAGAATGAGTTTGGTAGTATTCCGTCCTTTTTTACGCTCTGAAATACCTTTAGTTGTAGTGGTGTTAACACCGCTCTGAAAGTTTGGTAGAACTCTGCGGTGAAGCCATCTGGGCCAGGGCTTTCTTTTTGTTGGGAGTTTTTGATTACCTTTTCAATCTCTTCTTTTGTTATGGGTCTATTTAGTTGTTCTAACTCTGTTTGTGTTTGTTTAGGTAGGTAGTGTGTTTCTAGGATTTCATCCATTTCTTCTAGGTTTTCAAGTTTGTTAGAGTACAGTTTTTCATAGTAATCTGATATGATTCTTTTGATTTCTGTTGGGTATGTTGTAATATCACCCGTCTCATTTCTTATTCAGGTTATTTGCTTCCTCTTCTGTTTTTCTTTTGTTAGTTTGTCCAGTGGTTTATCAATTTTGCTGATTTTTTTCTGAAACCCAGCTTTTGTTCTTGTTAATTCTTTCAATTGTTCTTCTCTTTTCTATTTCATTTAGTTCAGCTCTAATTTTTATTATTTGTTTTCTTCTGGTGCCTGTGGGTTTCTTTTGTTGTTCCCTTTCTATTTGTTCAAGTTGTAGGGATAATTCTTTGATTTTGGCCCTTTCTTCTTTTTGGATGTATGCATTTATTGGTATAAATTGGCCTCTGAGCACCGCTTTTGCTGTGTCCTAAAGGTTCTGATAGGAAGTGTTTTCATTCTCACTGGATTCTCTGAATTTCTTTATTCCATCCTTAATGTCTTCTCTAATCCAGTCTTTTTTGAGCAGGGTATTGTTCAATTTCCAAGTGTTTGATTTCTTTTTCCTGATTTTTCTGTTATTGATTCTTACTTTTATGACCTTATTTTGTAATATGTAATATTTTGTAATATTTCGATGTTTTGGATTCTGCTAAGGCTTGCTTTATGACCTAATAGGTGGTCTATTCTAGAGAATGTTCCATGTGCACTAGAAAAAAAAGTATACTTTGCAGCTGTTGGGTGGAGTGTTCTGTATAAGTCTACGAGGTCAAGTTGGTTGATTGTGGCAATTAGATCTTCCGTGTCTTTATTGAGCTTCTGGGTGTCCTGTCCTTCACCAAAAGTGGTGTGTTGAAGTCTCCTACTATTATTGTGGAGCTGTCTATCTCACTTTTCAATGCTGATAGAGTTTGTTTTATGTATCTTGCAGCCCTGCATTGGGTGCATATTTAATAAGGTTATATCTTATTGGTGTATTGTCCCTTTAATCATTATATAGTGTTCTTCCTTATCCTTTCTGATGGATTTAACTTTAAAGTCTATTTTGTCAGAAATTAATATTGCCACTCCTGCTCTTTTTTGATTGTTGTTTGCTTGATATATTTTTTTCCATCCTGTGAGTTTTAGTTTGTTTGTGTCTCTAAGTCTAAGGTGTGTCTCTTGTAGGCAACATATAGACAGATCTTTTTTTTTAATCCATTCTGCCACTGTCTGTCTCTTTATTGGTGCATTTAGTCCATTTACATTCAGGGTAATTACGGATAGGTATGAATTTAGTGCTATCATTTTGATACCTTTTTTTTTGTGTGTTGATAGTTTCTTTTTCCCACTGGAGTTTATGTGCCGAGTAGATTTTTTTATATATTGTCCTTTCCTCATATTTGTTGTTGTTGATTTTGTTTGTGGTGAGTCTTTATTTTTTCCTTGTATTTTATTTGGATGAGTAGGATAGTTGCTCTCCTTTGTAGTTACCTAATTATTTACCCCTATTTTTCTAAATTTAAAACTTTTATTTCTTTGTATCGCCATATCTTCCTCTCCGTATGGAAGGAGTGTTGTTACATTTCTTAGTCCCTCTTTAGTATTTTAATGTTGTCTTCTTTTATATAATAACATTGCTGTTACCCTGTTTTGAGGTTTTTTTTTTTTTTAATAGTCTTGCTTTGATTTTTTGGATTTACCTCTCTAGGTTGACTTCTGGTTGCTCTGCCCAATGTTCTAGGCTTGGGTTGATACCTGATATTATTGATTTTCTAACCAAAGAACTCCCTTTAGTATTTCTTGTAGGTTTGGTTTGGTCTTTACAAATTCCCCAAACTTGTGTTTATCTGGAAATGTCTTAACTTCACCTTCATATTTAAGAGACAGTTTTGCGGGATATATGATTCTTGGCTGGCGATTTTCTCCTTTCAGTTTTTTAAATATGTCATCCCATTGCCTTCTTGCCTGCATGGTTTCTGCTGAGTAGTCTGAGCTTATTCTTATTGGCTCTCCTTTGTTGGTGACTTTTCGTTTATCCCTCGCTGCTCTTATAATTCTCTCTTAATCTTTGGCTTTGGTAAGTTTGATTATACTGTGTCTTGGTGACTTTCTTTTAACATCTACCTTATGTGGAGTTCGATGAGCATCTTGGATAGATAACTTCTCATCTTTCACAATATCACGGAAATTTTCTGCCAACAAATCTTCAACAATTTTCTCTGTATTTTCTGTTATGCCTCCCTGTTCTGGCACTCCAATCACTCGTAGGTTATTTCTCTTGATAGAGTCCCAGATGATTCTTAAGGTTTCTTCATTTTTTTTAATTCTTTTATCTGATTTTTCTTCGAATGTATTAGTGCCAAGTGATTTAACTTCAAGTTCAGAAATTCTAGCTTGTACTTGCTCAATTCTGCTCCTCTGACTTTCTGTTGAGTTGTCTAATTCTGTAATTTTGTTGTTAATCTTCTGAATTTCTGATTGCTGTTTGTCTATGGATTTTTCCAGCTTATTAAACTTTTCATTATGTTCCTGAATAATCTTTCCTGATTTCTTCAGTTGCTTTATTTGTGTGTTCCTTGGCTTGTTCTGCATATTGCCTCATTTCCTTCCTGATGTCTTGAAGGGGTCTGTATATTAAACTATTGTATTCTGCATCTGGTAATTCCAGGAATTCACTTTCATCTAAAAGATCCCTGGATTTGTTTTGAGAGCCTGTTGAGGTGATCATGGTCTGTTTTTTTATGTGACTTGATATTGACTGTTTTCCCTGAGCCATCTATAAACTTACTGTATTAGTTTATGCTTGCTTACTGTGTCATAGCTGCTTGTTTTGTTTTGGCATACCCCTATGGGTTGCTTAAGTGAGTTAGCTTGATTATTTTCACCTTTGGAGCGCTGACGTCCTGTCCCCAGCTGGCTAGAGCTATTATCAGGTATATCAGTCTAGGAGTCCATTCAGTTTTCTTTTATGAATTCAGCTCAGGTTTCCAGGTAGCTGATCGAGTGTGTGGTACAGGCTCTGTCCCACAGTCTTAGAGGGCCGGGGTGATTGGCATATACACTAGTGTCTGATTGCAGCAGGGGGTCACATGCTGAACAAGGCAGGGGGCTGATAACGGACCCCCAAGTGTCTCTGAGGAAAACGTGTCTCTGTTCCCTACAGCGTGCTGGGGTGTGGGTTCTGCAGAGGGACCATGGGCACCCAAAGTTTTTGGTTGTAAGGAGTGGGAGGTACCAGTTATCATTGGACCTCTGTTGCAGGTGGCTGGGTGACCTAAGTGGAGCTACCAGTCCTTAGGTCCCTGTTGTGGGTAGGTGAGGATCTTGTTTAATAGGCAAAGCAATGTCAAACGTCAAACACCCATCTCTCCACCATACAGAGGAAATGGTTGGAGTTTGTCAACAAGGGCCTATTCTCCCGCAATAGGCCTACACAGGTCCATGTAGAAGGGAAAGGTGCTCAAGGTCCACGGACGGTTTATGCCTGGACAGGAGCCGCTTCTGTCCTGAGCTCCCCCAGTTAATGGAGCTAGCAAATTATCTTTTCCCCCAGTGGTAAATTTTTTCCTTCCCCAAGGCCAGAAGGATGGCTCTCGGTGCTCACCAGGGTCTATCTCAGGCCCAGGGATTCAGCCACTGAAGCCAGCTTGGGGGTGGGGGGGGGTGTGGTAAAATATAAGCAAGTACTTAGCTTTTGCCAACAGCACCATTCTCCTCAGGTCCCGGAGGTTTGAGTAGGCTGTGTGGCTGGCTTCTCTTCCCTGAGGAAACTGCGGCTAAACACTAGTACCAGCCTGCTGCTGTCACTGCTGCTCAGGGAATAGTGCCTGAGGGCTCCCCCCGATTCGGATCCATAACTCCTCTCCACTTCTGAAAGGCCTCTTCCTCCTCCTGCCCCTCAGTTCGGTGTCTAAGCTTACCTTTGATGCTCAGGACCCCCAGCTTGTCACAAATATACTCTTTTCACTCATTTTTTCGGGTCTTTGTTGTAGAGGGCTAGCCGGAAGAGTCTGTCTATTCCACCATCTTCTGATGTTTCTTTATGTGACTTGATATTGACTGTTGTCTCTGAGCCATCTATAAGTTATTGTATTAGCTTATTTTATGTTTGTTTACTGGGTCACGTCTTGCTTTGTTTTGTTTTGATATGCCCAAATGAGTTGCTTGAGTGAACTAGCTTGATTATTTTTGCCTTTGGAGCTCTGACCTCCTGTCCCCAGAAGGCTAGAGCTGTCATCAGGTATATCAGTCTAGCAGTCCATTCACTTTTCTTGTATGAATTCAGCTCAGGTTTCCAGGTAGCTGATCATCATGTGTGTGGCACAGGCTCCGTCCTACAGTCTTAGAGGGGCAGGCGTGATTGGTGTAAGTACCGGTACCTGGTTGCAGCAGGGCGTCACACTCTGAACGTGGCAGGGGCTGAGAATCATCCCCCACATGTCTCTGAGGAAAGTGTGTCCCTATTCCCTAGAGTATACAGATGGGTGGGTTCTGCAGATGGACTATGGGCACCCAATATTTTTGGTTTTAAGGACTGGGAGGTACCAGTTATCCTTGGTCCCCTGTCATAGGTGGCTGTGACCTGAGTGGAGCCACCAGTCCATAGGACCCTGATGTGGGCAGGTGATGACCCTGTTTAATAGGAAAAGCAATGTCAAACACCAAACACCCACCTCTCCGCTGCACAGCTGAAAAGGTTGGAGTCTGCCAACAAGGGCCTGTTTTCCTGAAGTAGGCCCACACAGGTCCATGTTTAGGCAAGGGTACTCAAAGTCTACAGACCATTTATGCCTGGACAGGAGCCGCTTCTGTCCTGAGCTCCCTTGGTTAGTGGAGCTGGCAAATCATCTTCTCCCCCAATTGCAAATGAATTCGTTCTCCAAGGCCAGGAGGATGACTCTAGGTGCTCAACAGGGCCTATCTCAGGGCCAGCGAATTCAGCCGCTGAAGCCAGCTTGTGGGGGGGCGGGGGGCAGTAAAATATATGCAAGTACTTAGCTTTTGCCGAGAGTGCCATTCTTTTCTGGTTCTGGAGGTGTGAGTAGGCTGTGTGGCTGGCTGCTTCTCCCTGAGGAATCTGTGGCTGAACACTAGTACCAGCCCGCCACCACCGCTCCTGGGAATGGTGCCTGATGGCTCCCCACATTTCAGGTTCGGTAACTCTTCTCCACTTCTGATCCGTCTCTTTTCCCCGTGCCCCTCAGTTCTTCTAAGCTTGCCTTTGATGTTCAGGGCTCCTAGCTTGTCATAAATATACTCATTTCACTTGTTTGTTCGGGTCTTTGTTGTAAAGAGGGCTTGCGGGAAGCAGCTGCCTGTTGCGCCATCTTGTCTCTGCCTCTCCCCATAGGGGAGATTCGAACTGCTAACCTTTTGTTTAGCAACTGACCTCATAATCACCTTGTCTCTGGGGCTCCTCCATAAGTATTGTAGCCTTGGAAACCCTTTTGGGGGCAGTTCTACTCTGTTCTATAGGGTTGCTGTGAGCTGGAATATTCTGGAAGGCAATGGGTTTGCTTTTGTGTTTTGTTTTGTTGGAAGTACTAGCTACTGATTGTGCAATAAAAAAGGTAAGGATTTAGCTCTCTCTCGTCATTCTCCTCAACAACCAGTCCTTTCTATCTTCCTATCATTCATACTTACTTTTTATTTATATCTACATTCACTATATACTTTGTAATTACTATGTAAAAGCTATTGACATCTGAACCAAGATTTTTCATACGATTACTTTTCCTTTCCTTAAAACATTTTTGTTTTCCTGACAATGCACCACTGTTTTATAAGAAACCTTATAGAATTTTGTGAATCTTGAAATTATTTGTATGCAAATTTGATAAAAATAAAGGCTAAAATAGTTACACTGTTCTTTTCTTCCTTTATGTAGTTTCCTATGTATCTCACTAAAATAACTCCACACTCTTTATCAAATAAATATATTAAATTCCTTTATTCGCATAAAGATGCATGAGGCATTCTATCAATTTTGTCTTCATAAAGAATCTAAGGGCTTTCTGATCTTTCCAATCAGTGTTGGTTGGTCTACATCCCTGATTTACATGTCCCACCTTGGGATCAATCCCTGACCATATTCTGAAAATTCTCTTCTCCTTTCCCAGTACTGGAGACACGTTTTTTGCATTCATGTGTTATTATTTTTCAGTTAATACAGTGGGTTTGGTACAGCACACCACCCAGCAGCTTCCTAGGAATGGTGGCATGAGAGATACTTGAAACCCGCACACATTAATTCAATCTTGATACATATTGGTAATTTAGCTGGGTGTCAAATTTAAGGTTGAAAGTATGATTTTCTTTTCTAGTATATTTAAAACATTGTATCCAGTGTTGCTATTGACACATTCAAAGCAATTGTGCTTCTTGTTTTATGTTTTCTATCTCTCTAAAAGCTAATAGCATCTTCTGTTTTTCAACATTGTTCTGACATGTCATATAGACATACCATGCTGTGAGTCTATTTTTATCCATTTATCCACTAGGAGTAGGTATGCACTTTCAATATACTAATGCAAATCCTTTATTTTTAGAAATTTTACTTTAATTACTTTAATGATTTTCCTTCTTGCCTTCTCTATTCTCTCTTGGAATTATTACAGCTCCTGTCATGTCCTATGAACTTTTTGTATTTGCTTTGCTGGGTCCTAGATTTTTGCTTTCTCATTCTATTTTCCTTCACTTTACAATCAAATTTTATTTTTTAATTTGTATCATATAATTAATTTCTAACAGCTATTTTTGGTGTGTGTGTGCCGTTCCATTTGCATATTCTGTTCCCATTTTATTGACTCAAAACTGAGTAGACAAAGAAGTCTGGCAATACTGGGGTTCAGCATACCAATGCCAGGTATGGTAGGCACACTTTTGAGATGTCCCTTATGATCCTGTCTCTGTATCTATACCCTTGTGTGATCTTCTTGTGTTCGGACTGACCTAATGAATCAAATAGGCAAAAGTTATGCAATATCACTTCTGAAATTAGATTGTAAAAGATTATAACTTCTGTTTTGCTCACATGCTCTCTCTCTTATCTTCTTGGCTTTCTCACTTTGAGAAAGAAGATGTGATGTTGAAGAGGCCCACGTGGCAAGGAACTGATGAGGATGGACTCTGACCAAGAGTCCAGAGGAACTGAATTCTGCCACAAACAAATTGAGTGAGCTTGGAAGCAGATCTGTTACCAGTTATTCCTTGAAGTAATTACAGTTCCATTCAACACCTTAATTTCAGCCTCTGAGAGACTAAGAACCATGGAACTCACAAAGGTGTGCCAGAGTCCTGATCTACAGAAAGTGTAAGATAATAAGTTTTATTGTTTCAAGCCAAAAACCCATTGGGTATTTGTTGAACGGCAATAGATAGCTAACACAGCAGGTAATCCTCCTATATTCAGGATGCAAATGAATAAGGAAGATGGAAGAAGAATTTATGCATTTGAATTACGGTGTTGGTGAAGAATATTGAATATACCATGGACTCTCAGAAGAACAAATAAATCTCTCTTAGAAAGTGCAGGTAGGATGCTCCTTAGAAGGGAGGATGGCGAGACTTCATCTCACGTACTTTGGATATGTTGTTAGGAGGGACCTGTCCATAGGGAAAGACATCATGCTTGGTAGAGGGCCAGTGAAAAAGAGGAAGACCCTCAATGAGATGGACTGGCACAGTGGATGCAATAATGGGCTTAAACATAGCAATGATTGTGAGGATGGCACAGGACTGGACAGTGTTTCTTTCGGTTGTACATAGGGTTGGTATGAGTAGGAACTGACTCGACAGCACCTAACAACAACAATCTTATCCTCATTCCCCCTGCTATAAATCAGAACAAAGGCCTTCTGTTTTATACGTTCCAGAGAATAAAGCTCAGTTTTGAATGGATTAGGGAAGAGGGCAACCCAGCTAATTATAAAGTTTAGAGAACAGGATCTGGGAATATAATTCTTTCTAATACACACTTTCCATCCATACTCTTGTTTTTATTCTTATCATTATTTCTCTTTCAGAGATATGTAATGCCATAAATTTCAGAGCCTTATGGGGCAGGTGACAATAAATATCAGGATGTTATTTAGTTTTTCCACCTGTTGATTTTAAATTAAAGTTTCTTAAGCCTGTTAAATCTTTTACCACATATCCACTTACTTTCCACCTTCCAAAATGTTTTTCTGTTATATACCTTTCCTATTCTCTTGGTCCTGTGGCGTTTTTTTTTTTTTTTTTTTATCTCTTCATTAATAATTTTAGGAGTTCCTGGGTGGAGCAAACAGTTAAGCACTCAACTACTAACCACAAGTTTGGCTATTCTAGCCCACCCATGGTTGCCTCAAAAGATGGGCCTGGCAATCTCTTCTGAAAGCTCACGACCTTGAAAACCTTATGGAGCATTTCTACTCTGCACACATGGGGTTGCCATGAGTCAGGACCAACTTGACAGCAACTAACAAAAACATTAATAATTTTAGTAAAGTTTCAGGAGTGAGCTAAGATGAATTCAGGTGGCCAATCTACTGTCTATACAATATTCAAATTTGTGTATATTTTAAAATTTTGAATATATGAGTTGTCATAATTATTTATGTAAGGTAAAGTGCACCAGAATGTTTTCATATCTTTTTTTTGCAATTTTCTCTTTTTAATTTCATATGTAAATTTCAAAAATTCTATTAAAATATTTAGTCTGCATCATACAGTTCTTGGGTTTTCGTACCATTACATTACTGACTGATAATAAGTTACAACATTTAACCTGTTTAAACCCACCAGCCAATCCAAAATGAGAGAACCTATAAGGGGACTTGAAGTAGAACTCTCAGATACAAAGTAATTAAGATGGTTGGTTTATGCTTTTTTAGTTTTTTTTTTTCCCCTGTACAGAAGGATTTTTTACTTAATCATGACAATCTTCCCATCATGTTCCTGGAGAAACCAAGCCATAATTCTATCCCCACATGTCTGACGATGTTTAAAAAGAGATCTGTTTCCATTTTTCTCAGACCAAACACCTGACATTTCCAAAGATAAGAAATACAGCTCAGATTGAATGAACTCAAAAACTATCTTTGCAAATGTATGTGAACTCATTTTTTGAAATGTCAGTTTGGGACCAAGTGATATGAGTTACTTGTTTGCATACCAGAATATAAGAGTTAAGACTCTAGCAAAAAATAAAAATGAGATAGATTGAAAATGAAGAATATATTTTGAATAAACCAAGGAAGTAAAAGTTTGTGTGGCTATTTAATTTTTCATTAAGATAATTAGTTATCTATTATAGGATATGTAGGTGCAAGTATTATAGACTTTATCAAAATATTCATTTTCTGAATTTTCCCCTTTTAATTTTCTTTTCACTTACTAAATATTCTATTCAGCTATTTCACATACTGTTTTTTGAACATGTTAAATAATTTTGAATTTTTTTTTTTTTTTTTTTTGACACTGAGTCAATTCTGGCTCATGGCAACTCATACATGCAGAGTAGAATTGCTCCATGGGGTTTTCAAGGCTGTAACTTTTAGAAAGCTGTTTTCCAAGCCTTTCTTCCAAGGTGACTCTGAGTGAGTTCGAACCACCAACCTTTCTGTTAGTAGTCAAGCATTTAACCATTTTTACTCAGTCCTATAGTGCTGCTATGAATCTGAATCGCAGACTCCTCTTAATAGCACACAATATTTTTTTAATCAAATTTATTATACAATTGGATTTGATAACTGCATTTTTGGTTGATAAGTTTAGGATGTAACTGAGAACCATAAACATATATTATTAAAAATTCATGAGGAAAATGGACTTACCGTGTTATTGTTGTTGAGTTGCTTCTAAACCATAGTGACCTCATGTGTGCTGAGTAGAACTGCTCCATAGAGTTTTCAAGGCTGTGGCCCTTTGGAACAGATTACTAGGCTATTCTTCTGAAGCACCTTTGGGTGGGTTCAAACTACCAGCCTCCTGGCTAGTAACAAAGCACTTAGCCATTTCTGCCACTTAGGGACTCCTTGGACTTACCATATGACCCAGCAACTGCATTGTTAGGCATTTATCCCAGAGAAATGAAGACTTGTTTTCACACAGGAACTTGTACACAAAAGTTTGTAGCAGCTTTATTTGTAATAGCCCCAAACTGGAAACTACCCAAATACCCTTGAGGAGTGAATGGTTAAACAGACTATCTGCCACAAAATACTACTCACCAACAAAAAGAAATTAACTATTGATATACCAACAACTTGGACGAACCACAAGAAAATTATTCTAAGTGAAAAGTTAATGTCAACGAACACATACTCAATCATTCTATTTATCTAACATTTGTGAAATAGCATACCAAATGGAGAATTGATTAGTGGTTTCCAGGGTTTAGGGGTAAAGGGGTGGAAGTGGCTATAAAGGGGTAAGATCAGAGAATTTTTTCGTGATGATGTAGTTGAGTTCTTGATTGTCCTGGTAGTTGCATAAGGCTATGTGTGTGATAAAATTTCATAGGCATACAAACACACACATCTGAATAAGCTCTATAAATTTTACCAATGTCGATTCCTTGGCTTTAACTTCATCTTATAAATGTTAACATTGAGAAGACTCGGAGACTGGGACACAGGGCTTCTTTGTATATTTCTTTGCAACTTCCTCTGAATCTATAATTATTTCAAAATAATTTTTTTTCTAAAAACCCAAAGTAAATTAATTTTGTGAGGCAAAATCTTAAGAGAAAATGTGATGTTACAAAAATTTATATTTTGGGAGCCTGTCATGTTTTTTGAGAACTAATGTTCACTTCTATTGATTATGCAAAGGCATTCGACTGTGTGGATCATAACAAATTATCTATACCATTGTAAAGAATGGGAATTTACAAACACTTAACTGTGCTCATAGAGAACCTGTACATGGACCAAGAGACTATCATTCTAACAGAACAAAGGGATACTGCAAGGTTTAAATCAAGAGAACTGTGTGTCAGGGTTGTATCTTTTCACCATACTTATTCAATCTGTATGAAGAGAAAATATTTCATAAACTGGATTATATGAAGAAGAGCATTGTATCAGGATATCAAGATTGGAGGAACAGTCATTAACAACCTGTAATATGCAGATGACTACCTTGCTTCCTGGAAGTGTATACGACTTGAAGCACTTACAGATGAAGATCAAAGATTATAGTCTTGGGTATGGATTACACCTCAACATGAAGAAAACCAAAATCCTCACAACTGGACCAATAAGCAACATCATTATAAATGGAGAAAAGATTGAGGTTATTAAGGATTTCACTTTACTTGGATTTCTTTCAACACCCATGGAAGCAGCAGTCAAGAAATCAAAGGACATACTACACTGGGCAAATCTGCTGCAAAAGACTTCTTTAAAGTGTTAAAAAATAGTGATGTCCCCTTGAGGACTAAGGTGCACTTGATCCAAGCTATGATCGACTCCAAAGCACTGGGGTTATGGTGCTTTCAATAGCTTCCTACACATGTGAAGCTAGACAATGAATAAGAAAGATCAAAGAACTGATGGCTTTGAATTATGATGTTGGTGAAGAATATTGAATATATCAAGGACTGCCAGGAAAAGGAACAAATCTGTCTTGGAAGATGCATAGCCAGAATGCTTATTAGAAGCAAGGATGGCGAGACTTTGCCTCACATACTTTGAACATGTTATCAGGAGGGGCCAGTCCCTGGAGAAGGACATCGTGGTTGGTAAAGTACAGGGTCAAAAAAAAGAGAAAGACCTTCAAAGAGACAAATTGACACGGTGGCTGCAACAACAAGCTCAAACATAGCAACAATTGTGAGGATGGTGCAGGGCCTGGCAGTGTTTCTTTCTGTTGTACACGGGATTACTGTCAGAATTGACTGAACAGAACCTAACTACAACAACAGTGTTCACTTTTGTTGTGATCCATAGTCAGGAAAAGGAAAAAATAAGTCTTGGAATAAGTAAAACCAATGTTCCTTAGAAGTGAGAATGGTGAGACTTCGATTTGCTTACTTTGGACATATCATCAGGAAAGAGCAATTGCTATTTGGTAAATTCTAGGGTAAGCAAAAATGAGGGAAACCCCTGGTGACATAGGTTGGCGTAATAGCTGCAACAGTGGACACAAATATACCCGTGATCATGAAGACGGCACAGAACCTGCAATATTTCTTTCTATTACTCATAGATCGCCATGAATAGGAGCTGACTCCATGGCAACTAACAGCAGCAATTTTTAATTTTATTCACTTTCACTTGGAGGCCCACAGAAATCTTTGTCCTCATCATAGTCTACCATTTAAGTTTGCAAGAAGGCCTCATATACATGCCCGTGAGCAAGAGCAATGACAGGGGCTTTTCAAATACTGAAGAGTGCATTCCCAGTCTGTCTTTTTTCTTTTGGCATTTTAAATTTTTCTTTGTAAACATCTAATTGAGCCTTCTTATAGGACACAATATAATCAGGCTCAATTAGATGTTTACACACCTCTGTCGGTATGTCGTACTGTGGGGGCTAGTGTGGTCCTGTAATGCTGAAAGCTATACCCCTGGTATTCAAATATCAGCAGGGCCATTCACGGTGGACGGGTTTCAGCTGAGCTTCCAGGGTAAGACGGACTAGGAAGAAGGACCTGGTGGTCTACTTCTGAAAACAATTAGCCAGTGAAAACCTTATGAATAGCAGCAGAACATTGTCTGATATAGTGCCAGGAGATGAGCCCCTCAGGTTGGAAGGCACTCAAAATACCACTGGGGAAGAGCTGGCTGCTCAAAGAATAGTTGACCTTAATGACATGGAGGGAGTCAAGCTTTCGGGACCTTCATTTGCTGATGTGGCATGACTCAAAATGAGAAGAAACAGCTGCAAACATCCATTGATAATTGGAACCTGGAATGTGCAATGTATGAATCTAGGAAAATTGGAAATCGTCAAAAATGAAATGGAGCACATAAACATTGATATCCTAGTCATTTCTGAGCTGAAATGGACTGGTATTGGTCATTTTCAATCAGGCAATCATATGGTCTGCTATGCCAGGAATGACAACTTGAAGAGGAATGGCATTGCATTCATTGTCAAAAAGAGCATTTCAAGATCTAACCTGATGTACAACACTATCAGTGATAGAATAATGGTCATACACCTACAAGGAAGACCAGATAATATGACTATATTCAAATTTATGCAGCAACCACGAAGGCCAAAGATTTTGAAGATTTTTACCAACTTCTGCACTCTGAAACTGATTGAGAATGCAATCAGGATGCACTGACAATCACTGGTGATTGGAATGCAAAAGTAGGAAACAAAGAACAAGGGTCAATAGTTGGAGAATATAGCCTTGGTGATAAAAATGATGCCTGAGATCGCATGAATTAATTTTGCAAGACCAGCGACTTCTTCATTCCAAATACCTTTCGTCACCAACATAAATGGGGACTATATGCATAGACCTCACCAGATGGAATGCACAGGAATCAAATCGACCACATCTGTGGAAAGAGACGATGGAAAAGCTTAATATCATCAGTCAGAACAAGGCCCGGGGCAGACTGAGGATCAGACCATCAATTACACATACACAAGTTCAAGATGAAACTGAAGAAAATCACAGCAAGTCCATGAGAGCCAAAGTATGACCTTGAGCATATCCAATCTGAATTTACAGACAATCCCAAGAATAGATACGACGCACTGAACACTAATGACCGAGGACCAGACGAGCTGTGGAATGATATCAAGGAAATCATACATGAAGAAAGCAAGAGGTCATTAAAAAGACAGGAAAGAAAGAAAAGACTAAAATGGATGTCAGAAGAGACACTGAAATTTGCTCTCGAAAGTCGAATAGCTAAACAAAAGGAAAAAATGATGAAGTAAAAACACTGAAGAGAAGATTTCAAGGTGCAGCTCAAGAAGACAAAATACCATATTACGATGACATGCATGAAGACCTGGAAACAGAAAACCAAAAGGGAAGAACACACTCAGCGTTTCTCAAGCCGAAAGAATTGAAGAAAAAATTCAAGCCTCAAGTTGCAATACTGAAGGATTCTACAGTGAAAATATTAAAGTACACAGGAAGAAGAAAAAGAAAATGGGAGGAATACACAGAGCCACCATATCAAAAGATACACAGAGTCACTATACCAAAAAGAGTTCGTCAATGTTCAACCATTTCAGGAAATAACATATGATCAGGAACTGATGGTACTGAAGGAAGAAGTCCAAGCTGCACTGAAGGCATTGGTCAAAAACAAGGCTCCGGGAACTGACAATATACCAATTGAAATGTTTTAACAAACTTATGCAGCACTGGAAGTGCTCACTCATCTATGCCAAGAAATTTGGAAACTGGGCCAACCGACTGGAAGAGATCCATATTCATGCCTCTTCCCAAGAAAGGTGATCCAACCTAACGCGGAAATTATCAAACAATATCATTAATATCACGTGCAAGCAAAATTTTGCTTAAGATCATCCAAATATGACTGAAGGAGTATATTGGCAGGGAACTACCAGAAATTCAAGCTGGATTAGAAGAACATGTGGAACCAGGGTAGCATTGCTAATGTCAGATGTACCCTGGCTGAAAGCAGAGCAAAGAATATCAGAAAGATGTTTACCTGTGTTTTATTGACTATGCTAAGGCATTCAACTGTGTGGATCACACCAAATTATGGATAACGTTGCGGAGAATGGGAATTTGGGAACATTTAATTGTGCTTATGAGGAATCTGTACATGGATCAAGAGGCAGTCATTTGAACAGAACAAGGGAATATTACATGGTTTAAGAAAAAGTCAGGAAAGGTGTGCATCAGGGTTGTATCCTTTCACCATACCTGTTCAACATACAGATTGAACAAATAATCTGAGAAGATGGACTATAGGAAGAAGAACGGGGCATCAGGATTAGAGAAAAACTCATTAACAACCTGTGATATGCACATGACACAACCTGCTTGCTGAAAGTAAAGAGGACTTGAAGCATTTACTGATGAAGATTTAAAGACCACAGCCCTCAGTATGGATTACATCTCAACATAAAAAAAACAAAAATTCTCACAAGTGGACCAATAACTAACAGCATGATAAATGGAGAAAAAACTGAGGTTGTCAAGGGTTTCATTTTACTTGGATCCACAGCCAACACCCATGCAAGCAGAGGTCAAGAAATCAAAAGGTGCTTTGGACTGGGCAAATAGGCAGCAAGAATCTCTTTAAAGGGTTAAAAAGCAAAGAAGTCGCCTTGAGGGCTAAGGTGTGCCTGACCCACGCCATTGTGTTTTCAAATGCCTCATATGCATATGAAAGCTGGGCAATGAACAAAGAAGACTGAAGAACTGATGCCTTTGAACTGTGATGTTGGCAAAGAATACTGAATATACCTTGGATTGCCAAAAGCAGGAACAAATCTGTCTTGGAAGAAGTACAACCAGAATGCTCCTTAGAAGCAAGGATGGTGAGACTGTGTCTCACATATTTTGGACATGTTGTCAGGAGGGATCAGTCCCTGGAGAAGGACATCATGTTTGTTAAAGCAGAGGGTCAGCGAAAAAGAGGAAGACCCACAAGGAAAAGAATTGACACAGTGGCTGCAACACTGGGCTCAAGCATAGCAACAATTGCGGGGATGGCTCAGGAGTATGCAGTTTCGTTCTGTTGTGCATAGTGTTGCTGTGAGTTGGAACTGACTTGACGGCACCAAACGGCAATATAACATAGGACACAAATGATACTGAGAAAATAGTTTGTAAAAACAGTGGAAAATAATTTTCTCCCTTAGACTTTTTGCTTTCTGGAAAAAGAATTATTTGTGTAATATTTAAATATACATATTTTATGAAATAATATATTAATCCATGTTCATATTTCTAAATAGTTCCCCTTTGGTAACCAAATTCAGATTTAATGATAAAAATTGTTGGTAGATTCCAAAGCATGGTTTGTATTTTTGACTTATGATTCATAGTCGGGCCCTTTGTTGAGTCATGTTCTTCCGCAGAGGGCATCAAGTTTTGATGGATGGATTTATTTTCAATCACCAAAGAGTCCTGATAGTACCTTTAAATTTAATCAACCTGTTTTAGTAACATTCACCAAAATTTTTATATTTTCCTCATGTCCTTTTATCACTTTAAAGTTAATGATATATTCGTCCTATCTATATAAATTTCATTTTTTATAAAATTTTAAGAATCTTATATGGAGAAAACATGAAGGAAAAGTGTTTTTTCCAAAACTGGCTCCATTTTGAGCCAGCAGATCTTGGGACAGATCTTTATGGATTTTTTGAGCTATCACTGCTGAAGATGTGTGGGCATAGCCACAATGAGAGAGATTGGGCAAAGAAGAGTTTACTGAAGAAAATGATTTTGGAAATCTTTGGCTGCTTTGTTTGGGAAGATAAAATTTAGGTGCTTGAAGAAGGGAAAGATGGAAAAAGATGTTCAAAAAAGGAGAAAGACAGGAAGATGGAAACCAGGAATGAATTTGATGAAAAATATTTCCCTTGAGAAATTATCTGTGCTATTTTTTTTATCAGGTCATGACACTTGAGAACACTTGAAGTCAAACATCAGTTTTCATTAGTTCTGTGATACAATCCTCCTCTGTTTTCACATGTTAAGACAATAAGCTATTTAAAACCTACACATTAATTGTAGCAAAGGAAGAGAGACATTGACTATTGTGGGATAAATCGGTGTGGAAAGAGAAGACCATAACTGCAGTCAACAAAGTAAGGTGTTGGAATCATGAGGTACGCCACAGAAATTATCCACCTCAGAATTTTCAGAATACTTGGAAAATTTATGGACATGCCACAGAAAACCAGTAAGCCTAACAAGTAATTACCCCTGTTTCTAGAATAAGGGGCTAATTTGAAATACTTTTATTTTACTAACTTATGTTAATAGATTACTCATCAACATCTTTCTACTCCTTTCTCTCCTTCCCTATCTCCCTTTCTTTAACTTTTCCTGGCCTGCTTTTGTTTTGTATGTGCGTGAGGGCATACACATTTTCTTTTAGATTTCTTTAATACATATGTTCTCTTGTTATACAAGTAATAAATGCTAAGTGTAGAAAATATAAAGTTAAAAAGTTGAAAGAGAAATCCTAAATATCCCACCAGCCACATACAAATATTATTAATGACATATAGCTTTCCAAACCTAAAAGAAATCATTTAAACTTATATTGTGTCTTCATAACTTGATATTTTAGAATTATCCTTTTATGTACATCAACATGCATCCAAGGATTTCAATGGTTTCATTATATTCTAATATACAGATATCCTATATTTGAAATTTCTTATTGAACATTAGCGTTCTTCCAATTTTTGTAGATTAGAAACATATTATCTTAAACTTTTGGCTCACCTTAATTAGTTCATTTGCTTATACTTTTAAAGTGTAATTGCTGGATCTAAAACTTCCAACATTTTAAATGATGATATAATGCAACTCCCCACCCTAAAAAGGATGTTCCAGATTAATTTCCCGCAAGTAGAGTGTGAGAGGATATGAGATTTTTTAAATTAATTAATTTATTTATTGTGCTTTTAAGTGAAAGCTCACAAATCAAGTCAGCCTCTCATACAAACAGTTGTACACACCTTGCTATGTACTCTTAGCTGCTCTCCCCCTAATGAGACAGCACATTCCTCCTCTCCTCCCTGTATTCCCCTTGTCCATTCAATTAGCTCCTGTTCCCCTCTACCTTCTCACCTCCAGACAACTGCCCACATAGTCTCCTGTGTCTACTTGAGCCAAGAAGCTCACTCCTCACCAGAATCATTATTTACCCTACAGATCAATCCAATCCCTGGCTGGAGAGTTGGCTTCAGGAATGGTTCCCATCTTGGGCTAACAAAGGGTCTGGGGACCCTGACCTACATGGTCTCCCTAGTCTCAGTCAGACCACGTAGCCTGGTCTTTTTACGAGAATTTGAGATCTGTATCCCTCTCTTCTCCTGCTCCATCAGGGATTCTCTCTTGTGTTCCAAGGACATGAGATTTTTATTGCTAAATTTACCTAATCTGTTCCATGGACAATCAACAGTGGTCTCCAAGGCTGGTCGCATGTAAATTTCTTTTTTATTTATACCATTGAGCAAATTTATCACCTCTCAGCAAATCAAAGCCAGTTATAAAATATATGCTTGTATAGGTGGATTGCCTATGGATTTCATGTCAGTATATGAAGTTTAATAAAAAAGTCCTCCTCTGAATATGAAAAATATTATAGTTTATTCTTCACATATTATCAAATGACTCCAGAATCCAGAAGATGGATTAGAACAAGTGGAATTTTTAGCAAAGTGAACCACTCACACAATAGCGGCATCTGTATCTTCTGACTCTTGTGTACTTATTTCTACTTCCTCAGCCATGAAAGTCCTTTTTATTTCAATGCCCATATTTGTATAATGCTATTTGTCTAAGATGCTGGGGGCAAACAATAACCAAAGAACTTCCCAGAAAGTTAATTTGGCTCATCATAAGCTACAGCAATCTTGGCCTAATCAATGTTGCAAATTTGACAATCCTAAAAAAAAAAAAAAAATTTTTTTTTTTTAACTCACTAGTATAAGAATGATTAAAGAATAAACCACCATCAACAACAAAATCTGTTATTGGTTCTTTGGTTAACTATAATTGTGCTGAGCATTTTGCTCCCTTTTCTTTGCTATAAAATCATCTATTAATAATCCTGAATACTGTGAGAATTTTATTCTGTTCTCAATACTCATAGAAAAAAGAAGAAAACAAGTGCTATGATATGAGCATTTTTAATATGCGAGGTTTCTGATGAGTACTACTGTAACATACTGTTAAGTAATGGAATAATTTATATAATTAAACCTTTCTTACCTTATAAAATGGTATTATTATTTTTTAAATTAAACATGCAACTGATAACTGATTAAATTTAAATAAAATTAACATTATTAGTCAAAATATGGGTCATTAGTAAAAAGAGGATTTTAGGAAGTCAGAAAAAAATCTTAAAAAAAAAATCCTGAATGAATATTAAAATAAAATAAAAATGTTTGTTTTTATGTTAATAAATTAAAATTAAACAAGTTAAGTAATGAATATATTGACATTATCTCAGTTGTAAACTTGAAGAGCTATTGATTGCTTAAATATAGTTTAGTTAATATTTACCTTTGGGATCAAGATATTTTGATATTCTCTGTGATCAAAATTAACATTACCATGTATCTAGCCTCTTCTATAAAACACGGACCTGAAAAATTTACTTCTTTGAGTATAATACCTTATAGAAATTATTATATCTTCTTTGGATTAAATTTTTTCTTTGCCTTTTTTTCCCCCTCAAATTGTTCCAAAGAGAGAATGTAACTAGGTGACAAAAACATTGAACACAATTATATATTAAAAAGAGCTAAAAAACCAAAACCAAACCCAGTGCCATCGAGTTGATTCCGACTTATAGCGACCCTATAGGACAGAGAAGAACTGCCCCCATAGAGTTTCCAAGGAGTGCCTGGCGGATTCAAATTGCCGACCCTTTGGTTGGCAGCCGTAGCACTTAACCACTACGCCACCAGGGTTTTCAAAAAGAGCTAAGATTATAAAATAATTTAGGGAAAAGTGATACATGAATTAAGGAGTTTTGGCTTTTTTGTAAACACTGTTGCTTATGTTTTTTACCATGCTTTTTTTTTTTACATGGGCTTTGTGCCATCTGTTTATTCTAATATTACCTGTTCACAGACCTAAATCTTGTTATTTTTTTTAATTGGTCCATTATGTCCATTGTACACAAACCACATATGTATGTCTTTTTCTCTAAGTAATGCTTATTTTAGGATGCTTAGTTTCTTGTTTTCTCCTATTAAATTATTTGGTCTGTACTATATTATTTTTTTTTATATTATTTAGTTGCTTTTGGATTTAAATGAACCTGAAAATTATAATATTTATCTATTAATTGCTCATATTAACGCAGAATTTTTGAGTAGACTTTTTTCTTTCCTTTTTTTTTTGACCAACTGGTTATTAAATGTATTATTTACTTTTGTTTCATTATAATTTTCTCAATTTATTTCTCAAATAGAGTCAGCACCAGCAATGGATTAAAATCCTCAAGTCTTACCAGTTATGAGATCACTCAGAACATCTAATCTTGTTTCTTCAGAATTTTCATTATTAACATGGGGGTAATAATTACACCAATATCATGGTTGAAGGGTGAGCATTTAATACAATAATGTAAAAAGATCATCAAATACCTTTCACATTGCAAGTCTTTAGTAAGTACTAGCAAGTCCTCCTGTATTTTGTATTTTTCTGTTTTGAATACAATGAAGAGACATCAAAGCTTATTAATACATTGAACTTACTAATAATATTAAAACCTTATATAAGATAGTAAACCTTCGAGGTGCCTAATCAAGGTGACTCTGAATACTCTTTCTTCATGAAATGTTAGTACTAAAGCCAGATCCAGTCAGAAACCTAGGAAAACAGCAGCCATGTTGAACTTTCGCTGCCATAGCAGCCATGGCAAACAATGAGAAATGAAAACAATAGCACACCCAAACCACTACTGATGTGCAAAGCAGTAAGTATGGAGGAAAAAACACATTTAGTTTTCATGCAATTCCAAGGTACAAGGTAAGTATAATACATACATTCACATGCCAAGAAATCAACACATGTCCAAATAAAAGATCTTAGAATTTGAAGCTCAAGGCAAACCTCCTTCGCTGTCTTCTTGATAAATTCTCATTAGAACAAAAAATAACTTTTACTGGGCTTCATTTTACAGCAATTCGTTTTTTTGAAGATATGTAATAAATATTTATTAAATAGCCAAGTGAAAGACGGCTGCTATTTAAGGTGGCAAATACAAAGGATTTTTTTTTTTTTTTTATTCTGAGTCACTTAAGGAGTTAGTAACCTTGGATAGGAGATCATACAATTACTTATCATAGTCATCAGTGTCCCAGGTTTTCTTTAATATTCCTAGTTTAAATTCTCTCACTCTCTCAGATATATATAACCAACTGCCATCGAGTCAATTCCAACTCATAGCGACTCTATAGGAAAGAGTAGAATTGTCCCATAGAGTTTACAAGGAGAGGCTGGTGGATTGAAACTACCAACTATTTGGTTAGCAGTCGAGCTCTTAACCACTGCACCACCAGGGGTCTAAGATATATATATATATATATATATATATATATATATATATATATATATACACTATCTTTCATATATATGTATATATATATATACACACACACATATGTGGAAGTTGAATACTTTGTTCAAGTTTCCCATTCAGAAATATTTCATTGTTTTAATTGACATAAACCATAAATCTTTGGATACTGAGGAGGAGGGTCAAGTCATTTCCTCCCGGGAAAAGCAGGAATCAGGCTTTAGTACCATTGGGCTGTCCTTGGAAACTAGGTAAGAAGATGGGAACAATGTGTATGTATTAAATATTTTCTGGAGGTGGAAATTCTGCAGAATGGAGAGGCATGAGTAAAAAACAGAGGTATGAGGCAGTTAATGGGAATATTGAGCTACAAATTTTAATGAAACTAAAAAAATTAAGCCCTTTGTAGTGGAAGGTTTTAAATGCTAGGCTAAAGAAATTCATTTATTTTGTAGTCAATAGTAAATAACTAAAGATAGATGAGCAGGGCAGTAACATAGAAATGTACAGAATAGAGAAGAAGGGAGCTTGAAAATAATTTTCTTTAAAGTCTCAATTTTATTGATGAGGATACTGAGGCCTACCGAAGTAAAGCAAGTAGCTCAAAGGCCCATTGAACTGCCTGTGTCTCATATTAGCTTTATTACATATCACTAGGCTTTAATTAAAGTAGTTGGTATTCTATTTAGATATTGTTAAGTAACTCGGCTATAAATGTGGGGAGAGGGGCTTACATTCTTAATGGTCTTCAAATAGAAACATAAATTTTAACTTTCCAACTTACTGTGAGGCTTTTTGCCCAATTGAAAGACCGATTCACTGCCATTCCTCTCAATTTGCCTCATGCATTTGGAGCACATTAAAACAGAAAAAAGCTGCTTTCAGACTTCTGATGCCAAAACATTTAAGGAAAAAAAAAATCAAAGATGAGCTGCTGCCTCTTTCCAAAATTGCATCTTTGCTGTTTTATTCTTCAGCTTTATTGCAAATATTTAAACAAACAACAAATGTCATCAGCTAAAGATTATGAGAATTTTATTGTGGAGGCAACCACACTCTAGATGTCAAGCTGGTGACTGTTCACCTCTTTTAGGTGAGAATGCAAGATCAATCTTTACAGTAGTTACCACACACCAAAATTAAATGAGATAGCCTTATTTCTACAATGACACTTTTTTGTAGATGCTTCTTTTGCAGTCTCTCACTCTTCCCTCAATCTATAAAACTGCCCTTCAGATTAATTTCTTTGAAAGAATGAATGAGACAGTTGAGGAAAAAATATTAAGGCAGAAGACACAGTAGAGGCAAAGCACAGAAAGTTTAACATTTTAAAGTGTTTTTTTTTTTCCTTATCAATTTGAAAGACTTTCCATGTAGAACACAAAAAAATATACTTACACCAAAAAAAAAAAGGAAACAAACAACAACAAAACACTGAAATCATCTGACCCATGTTTTTAACTGGAATTAATTGCATGTACCTGCATACCATATAATTTCTAAAATCCTAAAACATCTCAATAAAATTAATGAATTAAATCGTGACATCTTAAAGTACCTAGCACACTATAAACCTCAATAGCCAAATTCTATTTATTCCGTTAAACCTAAAACATAGCTAACGTCTCTGTATTTAGATATTCTGCAATTTGGTTCTGAAGAAAATGTTGCGTAATAATCCCGTTCCAGCCGCAAAACTACAGGAAGAATAGAAATGGTCATTAACAGTGAGCGATATGGGGTGTTTAAGAAACTAGCCACGGACCAGCAAAGCCCGCGAAAGCGCGGCTATGTGACAACAAGGTTGTTGGTGCCACAAGCTTGTGATGGGGAGCAGGCAATGTGCCAAACCAAGGGATCCGCTTCTCTTAAGTGCTGCGGGGAGAGCCAGAGCTGTTTTCCCTTCCGCCTCCCGGGAATCCCGGTCCTCGCAGGCGTCGTCAGGGGGATTCTTCGCCCTAATTATCCGGGGAGGAAGACGTGCCTTTCCCGGAGACCGCTAGCAACACTCACCACGGCAGCCTTCAGATTACTTCCCTCCGTGGGTGTGTGACTTCGTCTAAGCAACTCACACTTAGAGTAGATTCTCACTGGCGAGGCTGCGAGCAGCAGAGGGCGGTGGAGCTGGGAAGAGGAGGAGGGAAGGGGGTGGGAGGCGCAGAGTGGAGACGACGGAGCTCCAGACACAGCAGGAGCGCGCAGCGGCGGTGCAGTTTCCACCTCGCCTTCCCAGCCGCGCACGCACCGCCTCCCCCTCGAGCAGAAGGAACGGCAGCAGCTCCGGGCCGCTGCAGCCGGGCTCCGCGCTTCTGCGCGCTCGCCGCCGTCAGTACCTCCCCCTCGTCAGCACTCAGCCCGCAGCTCTTGCCTTCTGCCAACCGCTTTGAACTCTCGGGATCTTTTTTTCTCTTCTCGCCTCTCTCTTCTTTCCCCACACCAAAATTCTCAAGTCCTCTCCCTTTATCCTTAGCCACCTTCCTCGTTTCTCCTTTTTACTGGGGATTTCGTCTCGACTTCAGATGACTTGTCTTCCTTACACTCGTCCACTTCAGTCCTAAAGACTGAAAAGGAACCTTTACCTTTTCCTCCCAGTGGCATTTTAAAAACTTCAATCCTTAAAAAGTCTTAAGAAGCAAAGGCACGGGACGCGAGACCTTCTCGACACCCTTGAGCCCCTTCCGGCACTGCCCGAGCAACCATAACTAGCATTTTATTGAACCCTCCTGGAGGGGAGGGCTCTTCAGAGAAGCCAGGAGCAAACTTCAGCCGTCTCAGCGGATCCGTTGTTCCCGCATTTGGAGGAGCTGCGTGCCAGTAGGCGAAGGACCCACAAGGGACAAGGAGGAACCCTGCGTCTCCCTCGCCCTCTCCCGGAGGCCGAAGACTGGTACTGAGCCGCGCCGGACAGCGGCGGAGGAGGCGAGGAGAAAATGCGGGGCTCGGGGCCCCGGGGCGCGGGGCGCCGGCGGCCCCTGGGCGGCGGTGGCGGCAGCGACTACCCCAGCACTCCTGCGTCTCTGGCCGGCTGCTACTCCGCACCTCGCAGGGCCCCTCTCTGGACTTGCCTTCTCCTGTGCGCCGCGCTCCGGACCCTCCTGGCCAGCCCCAGCAACGAAGGTAGGGAGATGGGGGTGGGGGGGGGACCGCGGCGACCAGGGTCGGAGAGGCAAGGCGGGGCCTGAGAGCACAGGTCGCGGCTCTCTGGACGCAGCTGTAGCCGACTTAATCTCACTCTTCGCCTCGAATTTACATTTATGGTTCGCTTTCTACTGTCTCTGGTTGCATTGTTTGACATTAGCTGCGGGAGTGGTGGAGGAGGAACCTGCATGTGGACAGGGACTGGTTGGGGGGCTGAAAGTTGGAAGCCAGGGGGAGAGAGGGGACTGAGACCAGCACCGGGAGGCTGGGTGCGGCTGGGTCTCACTTGAAGCGCGTGGGGAAGTGATATTTCGGGCTTGAAAGAGTGGGAGCTGTTTGGAGCACAGCTACAAGGATCGAGGGAGCGGTGGGGCTTTTAGAAACCGTTATTTGAGGCAGGTGATGAAAAACGTTGTGGGGGCGGCCGAATGCTTTTATTTTGCGGGAAAGTTCCCACTGAGAGTTGTTATTTAGGGCATCACCAGCTGCTATTCTGGGGTGGGTGGTATGAGCATTTATTTTTCTTGGGAGGTGGATGGCGAAAAACAGAAGGCACCCCACACCGTTGGTTTGGGAGGCTCTTGATCACACCAAGGAGGGGAAAAAAAAAAAAAAAAGAAAAAAAAAAGGAGACTGCCCTGAAAAGGCGGGAAGGTGGGATGCGGAGGGTGAGGGAGAGAGTGTCGCTGCCAGCAAGTTGCCGCTGGAACCCATGGGGGAATGTCTCCCGGGTTTCAGAGAGGAAAAAGCTCAGCTCCGGATTCTGGAGTCCCCAGCCGGCCTTTCCCACCCCCAATCCTGCGCGCCGGACCTGGAAGGCTGTCCCCGCCTTCCTCTGAGAGTGCGGGGCTGACAGAGGGAGCGACACCTGTATGGCGCTCGCTCCTCCTGGGGAGGTGCGCAGTGCCTCCGCCGGCGGGTGGCAAGGTCCTCAGCCTTTGGCCTCCGGGTCTCTAGCCTAGCTCGCTCTTTGATCACACGGGACTGCGCTCGAGTCTCAGCTCAAGGGCGCATTCCTATGAGGGTAGGAGGTCAGCATTTTAGATTCGGATCAGGGCTATGATTGAGGGGTCAGCTACACAACGAAAGCTCTGAAAACCCTATGCTCTAGGGTGGTAGGATGGGGTTTCAATTTGAGGCTCGGATGGGTTGTGTGAGGAGCAGAACCTAGTAGAATTCCTTTCATTCGTAGAGCAGGGGACGCTGGAACGAAAAGATGAAGCAGCCGCGGCAGAGTCCTGCATGTCCCCGTGACTTCCACGGGTTCAATCTAGGCTGTAGGGTAAGGCGCTGAGCTGATTTCGAGCGCTGCCAGTTTCCAAGAAACGGTGCAAAAGCAGAACAGAGACGCCCGCCCACCATGAATTTTCTCTTTAACGCCTAAGTTTATTTTGTAAAATCTGATTTAAGGAGGATGCATGTAAGTGTGTAAATATATATGTGTGTGTATGTGTGTGTATACATATATCCCCATGCCTAAACCAAGCAATTTACATTCCCTTTCCCAATAAAATTAAGTCGAATAAGTGTTTTCTGAAGTCGTAGTCTTTATATTAACATCCCTTGTTTGATTCAGTCTTTTAGTGCCAACCCGTACAAGTTGCCGCCCAGTCGGTTCCGACTCATACAGACCCTATAGGAGAGAGTAGAACCTCCCATAGGGTTTCCAGGGAGTTCCTGGTGATTCCAACTGCCGACGTTTTGGTTAGCAGCCATAGCTCTTAACCACTACGCCACCAGGGTTTCCCTTTTTTATGCCAGGAGGGTTTTAATAGGTTTGGGGTCTTTTTATTAAATGTCCTATTTAACGGAAGGGGACAGATATCCTGGTTTAGATTTAAAGAAGTTTAATAGTGATAATATGATCCTTGCGTGTTTCTGTTATATTTCAAGTCTGTTTCTCCAGGTGTGATGGGGGCGTGGCATTTATGTAGAGATGAAAGGGAGTCGCTCTTGGTGAAGTGAAGAAGTAAAGGCTCAGGGTTGGTGATGCTGATTAGAAACAAGGGCGAGGGTGTGCGGGGAGGGAAAGAAGCCAGAAGGAACTGGAAGGAAGGAAGGGAAGAGCATTGGTCTTCTAAAGTTGTGTTAAGTACGGGATACTATGGCAGGTAGGCTGTTTGATACTACAGATTTAACGCAGATTGCCTGACCTCCAGCCAGTCAAACACAGCAGAATTCAGGCTAACGTGAAACAGGATTTGGGGAGATACCTAACCAAAATTGAGCACAAGTTTACCTCTCAGTATTCTGAAGTCACCAAGAATAAAAATGTGCCTGCTGTTTGGGGCACGTTTTGTAACATGTCACTCTTTTACATAATTAACAATAAAATCTTACTAATATCTGTGGCTGTGCTGCCCTCATCTCACCAGTGTTGTACAGTTTTCCGTCTTTCCATTAGTGTCATCCAGGACCTGTGTTTCTGTTCCTCTGTAAAATTGACGTTCTTTTTATTTCTCCATGCCAGTGCTGTTATAAATCAAACAGCGAAAATATATTGATGTATTTATAAACAGCAGTTAATTTGTTTATTTAGGGAGTGGAGTAGAGCTTTTAAACTAGTTTGTAAATTTTGGGGATGATCAGGGCAAGAGAGATGTGATGTATCCATTGTATTCATTAGTACTTGCTCTTGTAAACTTCGCTGTCTGCAACCCATAGATGTTTAGTGATTTCTTAGACTGTACTGTGTGTATATATATATGTATGTTACATATATGTATAATAAGAATATTCTTGAGAAAAAATCTTTCAAGGCAAATGAAATAAATTTGAGTTTACATACAAAAATTAGTATTCTAATCATTTTTAAAGTGTACTTTGGTAGTCATAAATGAGAAAAATTAAACAGAAAAAGCCAAACATACATATCAACCTTGTGCTGATATAACTTGACAGTTAGAATATTTTGGATAAGAGACAATAAGAGGAAACTTTACTCTTTAGCTTGAATTCTAAAGAATTTACAAGAAGAGAAATATGTATTCTTAGTTGTCTTATTACATTAGGAATAAATTACATGCAGAAGAAACCTTGAACTACATTATAATACACAAAATTTAAAACATAATTCAGAGGCATATTTAGGAAGAAATTTGTTTCATATTGATGGCAGGACAACTATTAGCAAGTATATCAACAAATGAAAATTTTAACAGATTTAGTAAGTAAAAAGGCATGTCTACTGTTATGAAATTTAGTGGTGGCCCTGAACTTAGTCAGTAACTGCCACTTTTTTACTGTCTGGAGATATATTTGTAAACAAGCATTATTTGACAAGTGCTTTTTGCAGCAGGGATTCTTGGCCAATTACTGCTGAACAGCTCTGCATTGAAAATGATTCCCAAGCAGTGAATCAAGCTTAATTCATTGAGGCTACAGTCGGTAATGTCCCAATAAAGTGCTTCTGACAGTTGTCAGCAGTTTGTTTATGAAAAGTCCAGTTTCTTGTCTCCGCATGTTTGTGTATTTGAGAAAAAGGGATAGAGGGGCTCTGGGAAAAACCACGTAAGGGTAAAAACAGCTAAACTGTTAGAAAACAATCATAAAATTGTATATGTGTTTTCACGGGAAAGAGAGAAAAGGAAGAAAGTTTGTTTTAGGGTTTTCTTTCTTTTGGTTTATAATAGGACCGGGCCCATAAAACAGACTGGATGACATTTTACATTTGTAATACTAAATGGCTCAGTTTTGTGGCCTTGTCATCCTGTTGTAATTCATTTCCTTTCAGATAAGCCTGGAGGACCCCACAGAAAAGAGACGGTAAAATCATTCCCTCACCAGGATGCTAGTGAACAAAAAAAGAGCTATTACTCCTGTTGAAATTATAAATTGTTGGAATTAAAGGAGGCCATGAAGAGTTTTGGCTTTTTGCTTTACAAACTATCAAAAGGGGGACTGGGTTTTGAGATTTTAAGATTTTTTTTGTTTTGTTTTGAGGTACACAAAACCTTAGGTATCAGGGTGACAGGTAAGATTATTTAATTTCCTCATATAAAGCAGAGAAAAAAGTAGGAAATGGCTTACATTTACAATGGAGATTTCTCCTTTGATTAAAATTATCCTTGTTGTAGTATCATCATCTATAAATACTGTTAATATTTTATTTCAATCTTGTTAGTTGCTCTGGAGTCACAGGCCTTTCTTCCTAGTCTGTTTTAGTCTGGAAGCCCCACCTTGGGTAATCCTGCTGGTATTTGAAATACCAGTGGCATAGCTTCCAGCGTCATAGCAACATGCAAGCCACCACAGTATGAAAAAGTGACAGATGAGTGGTGGTTATTTCATTTCAATCTACATAGAATATAATTGGTATGTGAAAAGAGTTCACTTTTTATATTTAAAAATATCATTTTTTATCTTATTAGTGCTATACAAAACATGACCAGTTGGCTTATGTGCTAACTTTTCAAAATTTTTTTTTATCTTTTTTTAATCTTTACAGAAAATATCAAACTGAGGTAATACAGATATTTATAGACAAACATTATCAAACTATTTAATTAAATATTACCAAAAAAAAACCCAAACCCAGTGCCATCGAGTCGATTCTGACTCACAGCGACCCTATAGGACAGAGTAGAACTGCCCGATACGGTTTCCAAGGAGCGCCTGGCAGATTCGAACTGCCAACCCTTTGGTTAGCAGCTTAGCACTTAACCACTACATCACCAGGGTTTTCATAATTAAATATTAGACTTTACAAAATAATGCTACTGGTAGAAAATGCCTATGCTTTACTTATTCAAACTACATTTTTGTTGCTTGGTGCTGCCTCATAACTCTCCTTTGTTTAGAGTGCTTTTTAAATGTATTTGCTTCGATGGCTAATTTATCTTTCATTTAGAAGAAACTTTTCTACTTTTGACTGTATAAAATATAGTATCATGTGTATGATTATTTTAACTTATATTCCTTTTAGAAGGCAAATTTAATGTTCTTTTCTGAAAAAAACAAAGAAATGTTTTGTTTATATCTTTAAGAAGAGATTATATTGTGCAAAGTATTCATAACTGTTTATACATTATTTTTTCAGTTTACATTAGAAAATATACTTAATTACTAATGAATAGATTGAATTTAAATTAGTAGAGGTACCTAATTATTTACAGACTTTTGGGAATTTTTAAAATCTCAAAAGAGTTATAAAATGGTTTTCATAAAGTGTCAGAATTAACTGAAACTTGAATATTCAGTGCTGCTCATTGATTATTGAAAACTATAGTAATAAGTTCTACCTCAGTCTAATTGGTATACATATGTATGAATATAAAGATAAATGAAAGCAAAATGAGTTCTAAAGGCTTTGTGAACAGAGTCTGAAATGGTTCATATATTCTTTAAATCTTTAGTAATATATGTTTTTAAAATAATCAGCAAAATCTTTTTATTCTGTGAGATACAGGAAAATAAATGCATATCTTGGGAGAATTTCTGATATATTCTTAACAATTTTGAAAGCACTACCAATTGGAAAACTGGAATATTTGACTATTATCTACTGTGTAAATTTTGACTGAATTATTGATTTGATTTGAAATGTTTAAGTGTTTCATTTAGAACATCCAAAACAATTTGGTTGAGTACTTAGAGATTACACCTAGTTTTTTAGTTTCTGACTTTCCAGACATTTCTACACTCAGAGTTATTGAAATATGTTTTAAAATGTTTGAAGAAGGCAAAAATGAACTCCAATGTAAAAAATTTAAATCCAAATTTTGTACAATAGCATGTTTTTGATAATGCATTTATTAGTATATGCAAATTATTCTTGCAATGAAAAATTTTTGACCAAAATAGTGGGATCACTGATGCCAAAAATTATACTATGAAATAGCTATTTAAAAATCAAGTTACAAATTCATGCTACAAATATTCTTGAAGATTAAATTTTGATTGGAATTTGCATCTGTCTCAAGACAGTATCAATTTAATGTATATAGGATTTATTTATTCCATTTACTCTGATCCCGTAAAATCAAGGTACAGCTCTAATTTAAAATTCATATCATAATAACAATAGAAAATATTTAATTGGAGGTTTTAAAACATAATTCTAATAATGGATTTGAAGAGAGTAGATTTTTATATTCCCACGTATCTTTCTTTACCATCTTAAAGAAAAAAGAAACTTACCCTACATAATGTGATAGTCTAAAGTAAAAAATAAAGGAAAAGAAAAAAAGAAAACCAAAAAAACCCCATCAGACACAAATCTAATTCAGAATTAGATTTGTGTCTGATGAAATGATGAAAGGTGCAGTAATTTATGGTCTTGCTCGTTTTTTTTTTTTTCCCTTGAAAGCTTAAATTTTTCATCTACCATCCCTAATTAGAATCCCAGGTGTTCCAAAATCATGAAATGAAATCGTGATTTAGAAGGTGTCACATTTAGAGCTTTTAAAATACTCTGTGGTTCAGTATGTTGACATTTATTAACTGTCATTTAATATTAGTATTTGAAATTATTTTTTATCTGTAGTGATTGAAAGGAAACATAAGGGGTCATTTCTGCTGTTTAAAAATTGCCTGAGAACCCTCTAAAATGTGTGTGAGCTTTGCCTTTAGAGTACAATTTACATTGTATTCCAGTTAGAGAAAACTTAGTACGACCTGTTCATAATCAAACTTTATTCTACCATGTCTTTTCCTACAGAGTCCACAGCCTTTAGTCATTGCTCAGCTCGTGTGCTATTTTACTAATATTATTTAAATTGTTTCTTAAACTGTGGGAGAAAATAGAAACCCCTGTTAATCAAAAGTAGTCTTAGGTCATACATATTTTTCTTCTGCAGCTTGATTTGATTCAGTCTTGATGACTTTAATTGCGGTGCATTTATTAAGCAGAGGGCAGTAACTTGGCTGGGATGTCTGTGTGTATGTGTGGGCACATGGACAGGTGTTTAGGTGTGTGTAAAGATTGTGGTGAGGCTGGAAGAAAGGGTATGGAGGAATATCAGGGGTATCACCATACACTAGATATTAAAAAGGTGTTTGGTGTTATTTTTATCTTATATAAAAAATACCGTACCCACACACCAATGCACATACCTACACACACGCACACATTCTAATTTTTAGTCTCACCATGATTCTGATAATATGAAACCCAAGCTAAAGAGAAAAATAATAGCTCTTCAGTTATGTTTTGTCCATTTAGTTTTTCTTCTTCTTCTTCTTCTATTTCCCTATTAGGCCTACCATTTTGTTGATTCATACCAAACACTTGTGGCTTTAGACACCCCACCAATTAAACAAGTAGGATTAAAAAAGTCTGTGAAAATTCTGATTGTGTTTTAGTTGTTGGATTCTTCCTCAAGCTATCTTCTCCATCCACCACACATCTTCAGCTCCAAATAAACTGGGCCCCTAACTCTCTTAAGTAAATGATTTCATTATAAAATCAAAGAACCAAACTTGAGGACTGAAATATTGTGCATATGCTTTTAGAGAAAATGTTCCCACTTGGAAACATGTTTTGGGCTAAGTATTGGAAGATTTAGAGAAAATACAGTCTGTTCCCTTACTCTGTGGTGGGTAACTTCTTCTCTTATATTAATTCCTCACCCTTGTTTTAATGTCTGCCTAGCTCTCTGTCTTTCTCTCTACCAAACAAAACCAAACCCAGTGCCATCGAGTCAATTCCAACTCATAGCGACCATATAGGACAGAGAAGAACTGCCGCATAGAGTTTCCAAGGAGAGCCTGGCAGATTCGAACTGCCAACTCTTTGGTTAGCAGCTGTAGCACTTAATCACTACGCCACGAGGGTTTCCTTTCTCTCCACACACACATATATATATATGTATATATATATATATATATATAACCAAAACCCAGTGTCATCGAGTCGATCCCGACTCATAGCGAACCTATAGGACAGAGAAGAACTGCCCCATAGAGTTTCCAAGGAGTGCCTGGCGGATTCGAGCTGCCGACCCTTTGGTTAGCAGCCATAGCACTTAACCACTATGCCACCAGGGTTTCCATATATATATATCAGACATTCCCTTTATACAAAATCAAAAAACAAGATCAGAAGGTAAGAGCCCATGCCTGTAATTTTCTAAGTACCAACACTCCAGAGAAAGTCATGATTTCAAATCAGGTGTTAAAACCATACATTCTTGCTTAAATAAATCATGGGATCCAGTCCCTAAGGGTAAATAATAGATTGTGTCAAATCCAGTCATATATTTTCACTTAATTCATAAATCAGAAGTACAAGAGTTTACGATGTTTCTGCAGTTTCGCTTTTCTTATAAGATAGCTCACTTATGTACTTGCCGAGGCTGTACCTTCCAGTTCCAGGATGCTTGCTGATGTCTTCTCTGTGGTAAAACAAACTCATCAGGTAGATCTGGCTGGCACCAGTTCAGCCCACAGTCCACAGCGGGAGCTCTCTCTGTTAGCTAAGTTTTAGCTTTCACCCAAAGTCCTCACCTTGTAGACTGACATGAATGGTGAGGCCTACATCACAGTCCTGTGGAAGATGGTAGTAGACATTCTTTTTACTCAAGAGTTTCACTCTAGACAATGTAACACTCCCCCAACCCACACACACACACACACACACACACACACACACAAACATCAGTTGCCTTAGATGGAGACTCCTAGTGTGTCAGAGTAGAACTCTGCTTCCTAGGATTTTAACAAGTTTCCTAAAAGGGTTAGAGCCAGACTTCCTAGGTAGAAAATAGTTGGAAACTGCTGTGTCTGAAGGATTTTAAACATGTCTAGATTCTATCATATTTGGTTTCTCTGGAAGAGAGAGAGGCAACAACAAAATAACAGCAAAGAACCTCCTTAATTCCACAGGTTTGGAGTCACTCTTTGACTTAAACCTGTAAAACAAGGTTGGGAAAGGATTAGACACTATAGTATAAAAGAAAAATAAATAAAGCAAGACCACAAAGAAAATCCTCTGCCTTTGGAATTTAAAAACAAATTAGTTTTGTTTTTTTCTTGTTCTCCATAACACAGTAACACTGTGTTAAGCTCTGTGGATACTTGTCATGTATTTTCTTTTAACCTTAGTTCATTTACCTATAGTATGATGATAAAAGTACCAACTACTTCATTTAATTATTGCAGAGATCAAACTAAATGAAAAAATTTTCTAATTGATAGTGCACTATGCAAATGTACGTTGTAGAAGGGCAGGGGAGGTGTCCAGTGAAAATTAGGTGATGAATGCCCTACATAATCCATGTATGTTAATGCCTCACTTGCTGGGTAAGGATCAGGGAATAAGAAAGCACTAGGTGCAGCAGTTTTGAGGGTCTAAGTAATGTTATTTGGAGGGAACTTCCTTAAGAAAAGGAAGACAAAGATACCTTTTAAAAATTTAACAGAAGCATGACTTTGCAAAACACTTTGCTAATGTGTCAATGGCTTGGAAGTAGCCCATGTCACTGAGGACCCTGTTGCTTTATATTCATTGACTCATGATATTTGTGCCTCTTACTGAGTATGTAATTCAGAATGCACCAGAATGGGGGCGGGGGGGAGGGAGGATGTGAGGGGTACATACCCTTCTCTGCCATGTACTTGGGTTGTGGTCTTGAAGCACTCACTTCATGTTCCACATAGTTAAAATGGGGATATGAATGCATGCTCACAGGATTGTTGTGAAAATAAAGTAATAATGTATATGGTGCCTAGTAACATTCTTATAGCAACATGGGTACACACAATAAATGCTAGTCCCCGTCTTACCCTCACTAGTAAATATGGGGGTGTTTGGGATAAGATTTGGCAGTCATAGGTCATCATCTCCCTTGAACTGAATGATTAAGGGCAACCTGGACTGGGGGAATGATCTAACAAGAGCTGCATATGCAGATTTTTCACAGCACTATCCAAGATAAAAACCAAACACATAACATTGTCCTGATTTTCTGCTGATTTTCCTCATTATTTAATATTGAATGCTGGCATTTGATTAGGAAATAAAGGAAAATCATCAGTACAAAGATCATGGTTCTAAATATTTCATTTACCTCATCTTTCCTGGGGTAGGGGGCAGATGTTTCATATTAGCCACAAAGCACATCAGGAGATATCTTCAAATATTTTGGATCTATCATCGTATCATAGCATGTGATCAGTTACTGTTTTTTGTTTCCTAACTTCAGGAAATTCAAAATTCAGAATAGTCATGAAAATGACCATGAGATGCTGCTGAAAATGGATAATTGGAACAATTAAATCCTTAAAAGTTTCCTGAAAGAGGTGCCTGACATTATAATTTGACACCTCTATTTTAGTTTGAAATATACAGTTTTTCTTATCTGCCCAATCACATGTTGAGGTTAAAATAATTGGATATTCATATTTTCAGAAAGAATTCAGGATAAATCTGTGAGGACTTATCTTTTTCTGGATGTGAACAGATTGTTGTTAGGTGCTGTCGAGTAGGTTCCAACTCATAGTGACTCCATGTACGACAGAACAAAGCACTGCCAGGTCCTTTGCTGTCCTCACAATCGTTGCTATGTTTGAGTCCGTTGTTGCAGCCATTGTGTCAGTGCATCTGGTTGAGGATCCTCCTCTTTTTTGCTCACCTTCTGCTTTACCTAGCATGATATCCTTCTCCAGGGTTTGGTCCCTCCTGATAGCATGTCCAAAGTACCTAAGACAAAGTCTTATCATCCTCGTGTCTAACGAGCATTCTGGCTGTACTTCTTCCAAGACAGATTTGCTGCTTCTTCTGGAGGTTCATGGTATATACAGTATTCTTTGCCAACAACGTAATTCAAAAGTTTCAATTCTTATTTGGTTTTCTTATTCATTGTCCATCTTTCATATGCATAAGAGGTGATTGAAAATACCGTGGCTTGGGTCAGGTGCGCCTCAGTCCTCAATGTGACATCTTTGCTTTTATGAGGGCTATATTAAATATTTTTAGTTACTTTTACATGTTTTATATTATTAAAGTGCTTTGTACTTTACAAAATTTTTAAACCTACGTTATTCCACAAGTGTCTCATTAAAAAAGACTGTAGGAGAGATTAGAGAAGATCATTATTGTAAGAGAAGGAACTGAGACAAGAAAGGTTAACTCATCAAAAATTAGAACTAGTCTCACAGTTAAAGTCTTGGGACTGCAAAATCAGTGCTAGACTTTGCAGGGGTAGTATCGCCTCTGGACCCTGACTTCACTTATAGCTCTGTCACTTTGAACTAGATAGAAAAGCTTCCTGTGCCTACATTTTCTGATCTATAAAATGGGGATATTAATACATTTTAGAATTGTAAAGATTCACTGAGTTAACATCAGTAAAATGCTTTGAAAAAGTTCTGGTATGTATTAAGCATTATGTAAGTGCTAAGCATTGCATGTGCTAAAAAATAGTGTGTCTTGGCATTCTGACATTTAACAATGTCTAATTTTTGCATTAGCCAGTGAGTACTGTCTAATGTTTATTGTAAGTGGAAATACCAGAATAAAACCACTTGAATTCAGTTCAATAGCTCAAGGAGTCCTTGTTTACTCCCTGGGTAAAATTCTCAATGGTCTTTCATTGTCCTCAGGATAAAATCTAAGCTCCTTGAACCTGAGTATAAAGCTCTCAGTGATTTGCTTCTGGCCCACCTCTCTTGCTGCTTTCCCACTACCCCTGTACTCCAGGCTCTGGTGGTAGAGAACTGTGCCAAGTGGCTTAGTCAGTACCTTTGACTCTTTGTGCTCAGTCTGAAACCCTCACCATTTTTCTCCTGGATACTTTGATATTTATGCCTGGGTCTAGACAGAAGACTCTTCCTTGATTTCTCATAGATGGTGTGCCCATTTATATTCTGGTTGTAGCATATCACCACTGAGCCATAATTGTGTTTTTACTTATCTGCACCTTTCTGATATTCAATCTGAGTAGAAATCCCAGTAAAAGTTTAACCAGGGAACAAGTTCTCTTCTGAACTGAGAATTCCGTACTTACAGAGATAGTGTGATTACCAACCAAAACAAATTAATTCCAAGAAATCTGGCAGTAGAATGTCTTACATTGCATTTACCAAGCACGTCAATATAAAGAAAGCTTTGCCTGTTCGTAATCTTATTGATAGTTAACCCCGATGCCTAATACTGCTTATGGAGTTTCTATTAAATATGTTATATTCCATAAATTTATATTTAATGAATGAAAGTTATAGTTACTGCTTTTAACCATACCCAGTCTCACCTCATTACCATCTTGCTGGTGGATCCAGCATAGCCCTTTTCCTAAATTTACAGAATCTGTGTTATTATATAGTATGTTCTAAGCTGGGAGGTTGCCAGCTCATGGATTTTATGATTTGCCAACCCCAGCAAGATAATATCAAGAAATTAGGCAGTAAAATATTTTATTTTAGATTTACAAGAAGTATCTGTATGAAAAAAAAAAAAAATTCTACTGAGGTTAGGAGACCCTAGAAAATAATTAGTGCATATCCTGTGGTTATTAACTCTGTGATTTAATCAACTACTGTTTTTTTTTCTCTTTTCTTATGCTAAATTTTTAAAACTCATGTGAATATCAGCCAACAAAAAATAGATTTTTCTGCTTTATGCATGACTTATTTATTTATTTACCTCTTGAAAACAATTAATATAAAACATCTGTTTTATAAAGCTTTAAATTTCTTGGAAGGGGATGGATTTATTCTTTCATTTATTGTAGATTTCCTGTCACTTACTTTATGAAGCTCTTTAGATTTATAACTTCGTAGGAATTCTTATTTCTGCAGGGAAAATAGGGAAATGAATACAATTAACAATATGAATAAAATAGCATTAAAATAGATATACAGGGCAGAAAGTTTAAAATGTAATGATAAATGATTTTTTAAATTTTGTTTGGTTAGTGTCTCTTTAGTGTGCTCCATTCCCTATGAAAAATTCGAGTGTGGATTCAATTCTTATTTTTTTTTCCTCTATATATTATTGATCATGGAAGTTCTCTTGAGTTCTTTTTAGACTTTGGGAGATAGTAGCAATATTTGTTGCATGGCTCCCTGTATCTTTTCTCTCATGTTGTTATGTCATTGTCCCGAATATGTTTTTATTTACTCTAAAAATAATGGAAAATTTATCAGCGATACCAAAGGGTTACTATTAGATTCTACTAAGCTATAAGAATTCATTCAAATCCATTTTGTTATAGGTGGAAGGAATAGTAATAATAACTGCACAAAGACTATTGTCACACATCTCCTTTAATTCTCCAAACAATCCTGCAAGATAGTTATTATTATTCCAGTTTTACTGATAGGAAATTGAATTGGCAGAGGTTAAGTAACTTGCACTAGGTCATACAACCAAGATGACAGCATAGGAATCAGGTATGTCTGAAGCTGAAGCCTTTCGTTGTACCCACTAGAAGTCCCTGGGTAGTGAAAAAGTTAAGTGCTCGACTACTAGACAAAAGGTTGGTGATTCGGACATACCCAGGGTGACACACCCAGAGTCGAAGGCAGGCCTGGCAATCTGCTTCCAAAAAGTCATAGTCTTGAAAACCCTATGGAGCAGTTCTACTCTGACACACATTGAGTCACCATGAGTTGGAATCACTTCTATGGCCACTAAAAAGAATAACAAAGTTAACAGCTGGAAGTTCTTAGGTGGTGCAAATGATGAACACACTCAGCTTAGAGGTTCCAGTCTACTCATAGGTGCCTCGGAAGAAAAGCCTAGTGATCTATTTTGAAAAATCAGCCATCGAAAACCTCATGGAGCACAGTTCTACTCTGACACACAGGAGGTCGCCATGAGTCAGGGTCAACTTGATGGCAGCTGGTATGTTAGATTTTACATTTTTATAAAAGTATTAAGTAATATGATTTATATTTTATTTATACATACCAAATTTCAAGGAAAGAAAGTCTTATTTTTATAAGAAAATCAATTACCATAAGAATAATAAATATAAGCTGTATATAAGAAGACAGAAAACTCGTAACAAACTCATAACAAGAAAATCTCACTGAAAAATGCTAAAGCAATTGAAGCAAATTTGAGTATGAGCTTTTGGTTACAAAGCTCTTATTTCTTGGTGGAAAACCTGTCAGTTCATTAGGAAATACATTTTTTTCCCTGACTCTGGGGTTTGAAAGACGTAGGTCACAGTGGTGTTTGTGTTTGGGGTATTCAGTGATGCCATGAACAGTACTCTGAACGATTTTACAAATGTTCAGAACTGATTTTCATCTACTAGTTTCTTATGTAAGTCGTTTTGAAAGCCAAGGACATAATGAGAGCAGTGGTTTCCAAACTCTTTTATTTTTAATCAGAAGAAACTCTCATTCAAAAAAAAAAAAAAAAGCGTTATGGAAGCTGAGCACGTAAAGCAGCTAACAACAGAGTTAGTGGGTTTCCTTTCTGTGTTTTTGTCCCCTCCTTCCCTTCACGTGCTCGTGCCTCTGGGAGATCTCTCCAGAACCCCAGGCTTATCTACTGTGAGATCAATTTAAAAACAACTGTGTTAAAATATAAAGGGGATGTTGTGTAGAAGATCAGTTGTAATATGACCTGACTTGTCGTGTTTTAAAAATCTAGCTAAGAAAGCAAATTATAATGCATGGTAAAGTTTGCTTTCACTCAAGTGTTCGTAATCCAGAGGTGCTCATCAGATTCAACCTCAGAACATTGTTAGATACACTATGTCTGCGCCACCTACACTCAATGAATTAAAATTTATTAAATCAAGGCTGCGGATATCTATATTTTTAGAATCTGGGACTCTGTAGTTTTAGAATATCCATAGATAATTCTGATTTGGAGTCCCTGGTTGGATACAAATGGTTAAGAGGCTTGTCTGCTAACCTAAAGTTTGGAGGTTCAAGTCTACCCAGAGGTGCCTCAGAAGAAAGGCCTGTTCATCTAATTCTGGAAAATCAGCCACTGAAAACGCTATGGAACACAGTTTTATCCTGACACACACAGGGTCCCCATGATTTAGAACTGACTTGATAACAAGTGGTGCCAGTCTCTGAAAATGACAACACAAAGATCCTGAATTAATTTTTTTTTTTTTTTTGTTAGGTGCCTTTGAGCCAGTTTCAACTCATAGCAGCCCTATGTACAACAGAACGGAACACTGCCAGGTCCTGTACCATCCACACAATCCTTGCTATGCCTGAGACCATTGTTGCAGTCACTGTGTAAATCCACATCATCAAGGGTCTTCCTCTTTTTGCTGACCCTCTACTACGGAGTTGCTATGAATTGGAATTGACTTGACAGCAATTTTTTTTTTCCTATTTTACCATCCATGATGTCCTCCAGGGACTGGTCCTTCCTGATAACATGCCCAGAGTATGTGAGATGAAGTCTCACCCTCCTCCCTTCCAGTGAGCATTCTGGCTGTATTCTTCCAGGAGAGAGTTTTTGTTCTTCTAGAGGTCCATGGTGTATTCAGTATTCTTTGCCAACACCATAATTCAAAGGTATCGGTTCTTCTTTGGTCTTCCTTATTTATTGTCCAGCTTTCACATGCATATAAGATGACTGAGAATATTATGGCTTGGGTTAGGTGCACCTTAATCATCAAAGTGACATCTTGGCTTTTCAATACTTTAAAGAGATCTTTTGCAGCAGATTTGCCCAACGCAGTAAGTCATTTGATTGCTTGACTGCTGCTTTCATAGGTGTTGATTGTGGATCCCAGTAAAATGAAGCCCTTCCTTGGCAACTTCAATCTTTTCTCCATTTGTCATACTGTTGCTTATTGGTCCAGTTGTGAGATTTTTTTAATTTTTTTTATGTTGAGGTGTTAGCTTTTAGAAACTCTTAGTGCAATTACGATTGCCACACAAAGTGACTTGCCTAATGGATGAGGGTATAGCCCAGTTCTACTGTTTTCTAACTCAAATTAAGTGAGCATCAGAATCACTTGGAGAAGGAAGTCTTTCTAAAAGTTAGGATCCTATGCTCCAGCTAGTATCATAATTCTGTAGGTTTGAGAAGGAGCACATGGATTTACATTTTTAAAAAGCACTACAGGTGATTCTAATGCAGGAGATAGAAACCATACTTAAAAGCAAACAAAAACACTCAGTTAAATATATGTCAAGCACTTAAAATATGATTAACACACTTTGTGGAGTATTGTATGTTCCCTCTCAGTAATCTCACAAAGGGAAATGTTCTAAGACTAAAGGCGATGTTGATTATTATCAAGTAATAGTATGGAACGTAAAGAAATACAAGATGTTAAAGAGCTGTAAAAATACGTACAAATGTGAAGAAAAAAATAATTATAGGATGGTTTGATAATTAATCAACAATATAACCACTGATTTCAGAACTGATCCTTAGTGTATACTTTGGTTAATATCTCCCGTTTACCTTCTCAAATAATATTAAATTTATTTTGACTTAATTTATATTATATCCCTAAGTGCCAAATGCTAACTCAGACAATTATACCCTAATAATTCCTGTTTACTCACTGATTGCTCAACTCTCCAACTGTATGCTCAACTTTCCAATTGTTTGGTCCTGAGAGGAAAATCTTGCTTGGATTTATACTACCTGTGAAATAATCCTTCTATATCCCTGGAGTCAGACTCTCTTAGGGTATAATTAGGTCCAATTCACTAGGGCTTGGAACAGTTTTTGGTACTTAAGCAGACAGTAAATATTTATTAAGTGAACGAGCTTTATTGCAGGTATGATATTCTATAGAATTTGAAAATAAGTTAAGGCAATGAATTGGACCTTTTGCTTGATTGAGTATATATTATCTGTATCAGATGTAGGAAACTCTGATGACGTAGTGGTTAAGAGCTATGGCTGCTAACCAAAAAGGCTGGCAGTTCAAATCCACCAGGTGCTCCCTGGAAACCCTATGGGGCAGTTCTACTCTGCCCTGTAGGGTTGCTGTGAGTAGTAATCGACTCCATGGCAACAAGTCATGTTTTCGTATCAGATAGAATTGTATTGGCCTGTAAGTAATAGAAAAACTGTTCAAGAATGGCTTAAAAAACAGAAGCTTTCTTTTTTTTCATGTTTGAGAAAGAAATGTCTAGAGGTTAGGTTTCAGTGACTTAATCATGTAAGGGCTGGAATCATTGTGATTTTCTTGGCCTCACAATTGCAAGAAGGCTGGTTCATCTTGAACCAGAGAGAAGTGCCAAGAACCATATCAACTACATTATTTTTTTAACTAAGATAACAAAACTTTCCCAGAAACTGGTGAGCAGATTTCTGTTTACCTCTCATTGACCACACGTATGTAATAAGGCCACTGGATTGAATGGAGACTAATACAATAGAAATGCGATTATCATCATTTGTTATGATTCATTGTCTAGCAGTGGGCCCATTGCCACTTCAAACATGATTGAGATTCTGATACCAAGGAAAGAGAATGGATGTGAATAATTAATAGGCAAAAAACAGTGTTTGTAGAAATGCCACAGAAAAGAGTAAATGCTTTTATTTCCTTTTTTCCATTTTCCTTTGTAATCACCTGATTAAAAGGACAGATAACTAATTACTGAGCTTATATTTTGACTAAAAATTCATTGTAAGCACTAGGTTAACTAGGCAAAAATGATTTGCTACTGATCATTAATTGTATACCCTGTTAAGATATATAAATTATGCTTTTTAATTGACTGACTGAAACAATATTTTCCTGCTATCATGAATGCTGCTAGCTATTTCAAGATGACTTATTGGAGCTGGGTGCTAAAATGCTTAGTTTTGGCCAGCTAAATGTATTGGGCATACTATTTCTTAGTACCTCTGTCTGGATTGCTTTATTTTCACTAGTTTTTGATGACCTGTGTCCAAAGATTTCTTGTAACATCTATTTTTTTTTCCTATTTCAGAAAATAATGAAAAAATCATTATGCAAGGTTTACATAGAATTAAATTTTAATTAAGCTACAAGATTTATTTAGATTGTACTTAAATTGTCAGCAAAATTTTGATCCCTGTCATATTATAAAGAGAGCTACTGGGTCCACCCAGCTGTTTGGTTATTTTTGGTAAATGCCGTCACCTTAAAATACAGACTGTGAACACTTGCAATTGTCTGTCTGCTTTAGTGGATATGTAGATCTAATCATCATTTATTTTACCCTGAAGGCTAGAAGGCTAATGATTATATAGACTGTTCTTGCAGTTTGGTATAGTTTAGTCAAACATTAGGGGTAATTAGAGGCTGGGATAAGGATTCTTTCAAAGCAAAGAATAAGCCTTGCATGTATTTTCCATTTCATTCTAACAGTTTTTATGTGCTTTTTGACATTTAAGGACAAGGTATGGACAAGTCCATGTCCCTGTGTTAACTGGCTTGTTCCAATTAACATGCTTAAAGCATAATGAAAAACAAGATAGAAAAATAAGAAATGAAGGTTCACCATTACTTTATTGTTTACCCTTCCACTATCTGGAATCATGTAATTTCATGTCCGAAATTTATTAGTGAACTGTGATTCTGCCCCCAGGAAAAACTAATGTTTGCTCTCTTTAGATTAATATGTCTGAAGATTTCCACATTATATACAGTGCTTCTAGACTATTATAGTATATGCTGGCTACTGTAGCATACTATTCACAATTCATTGATTTAATATTGTTGTTGTTAGGTGCCGTCGAGTCGGTTTTGACTCATAGCGACCCTATGCACAACAGAACGAAACACTGCGCAGTCCTGCGCCATCCTTACAATCGTTGTTATGCTTGAGCTCCTTGTTGCAGCCACTGTGTCAGTCCACCTCGTTGAGGGTCTTCCTCTTTTCCGCTGACCCTGTACCCTGCCAAGCGTGATGTCCTTCTCCAGGGACTGATCCCTCCTGACAACATGTCCTAAGTATGTAAGGCGCAGCCTCGCCATCCTTGCTTCCAAGGAGCATTCTGGTTGTACTTCTTCCAAGACAGATTTGTTCGTTCTTTTGGCAGTCCATGGTATATTCAATATTCTTCACCAACACCTCAATTCAAAGGCATCAATTCTTCTTCGGTCTTCCTTATTCATTGTCCAGCTTTCACACGCATACGATGCAATTGAAAATACCATGGCTTGGGTCAGGCGCACCTTAGTCTTCAAGGTGACATCTTTGCTCTTCAATACTTTAAAGAGGTCCTTTGCAGCAGATCTACCCAATGCAATGCGTCTTTTGACTTCTTGACTGCTGCTTCCATGGGTGTTGATAGTGGATCCAAGTAAAATGAAATCCTTGACAACTTCCATCTTTTCTCCGTTTATCATGATGTTGCTCATTGGTCCAGTTGTGAGGACTTTTGTTTTCTTTATGTTGAGGTGCAATCCATACTGAAGGCTGTGGTCTTTGATCTTCATTAGTAAGTGCTTCAAGTCCTCTTCACTTTCAGCAAGCAAGGTTGTGTCATCTGCATAATGCAGGTTGTGAATGAGTCTTCCTCCAATCCTGGTGCCCCGTTCTTCTTCATATAGTTTGGCTTCTCGTATTAGTTGCTCAGCATACAGACTGAATAGGTATGCTGAAAGAATACAACCCTGATGCACACCTTTCCTGACTTTAAGCCCATCAGTATCCCCTCGTTCTGTCCGAACCACTACCTTTTGATCTAATTGATTTAATGTAACTCTTTAATATACAGGATTTAAGAGTTGTAAAGGAATGAACCTTTGGATTCAGCAAAGTCAGTACTGGGGCTAGTGTCATACAGAAGCAAGGCAAGAGCTTCGGAGTTAGATAGACTTGGGTTTAGGTGATGCAGTGGTTAAACACTCCAGCCAAAAATGTTGGAAGCTTGAACCCACCAGCTGCTCTGTGGGAAAAAGAGGTGGCAGCCTGTTCCAGTAATGATTTGCAGCCTTGTAAGCCCTATGGGACAGTTCTACTCCATCCTATAGAATTGGTATGAAATGGAATACACTCGATGGCAATGTTTTTGTTTTTGGATGTGCTTTTTAGCCATTGGCTTTTCTCAGGTTCAATTTCCTTATCTTTAAAATTAAGAGATAATATTTACGTTAAAAGATCACTGTTGGGTTTAAGTGATACAATGCATGCTCAGTGCCAAACCCATTGCCATCAAGTCAATTCCAACTCATAGTGACCCTACAGGACAGTTAAGTGCTACAGCTGCCTAGTAAAAAAAAAAAAAAAAAAATCCATGCAAGGGTTTCAAAAAAACCAAACCCACTCCAGTCGAGTTGATTCTGACTCAGAGCAACCCTATAGGACAGAGTAAAACTGCACCGTAGGGTTTCCAAGGAGTGCCTGGCGGATTCAAACTGCCCGACAGTTTCTAAGCAGCACCTGGTGGATTCAAATTGCCGACCTTTTGGTTAGCAGCCGTAGCACTTAATCACTACTCCACCAGGGATTCCTATGCTAAGAGAAGACCCTGTAACCCTGTAATTTTAATAGTCACAATGACTGTTGGAACAGAAAAGATAACTGAGGTCACCAAAGTAGAATGGCTTTCACAAGGTCACGTAGTAACAAAAACCATAAAACTTCTGTGTAGAGAACTATTCTCAAATTGCATTGTGAATAAGCACATTTCTCTCAGGTGTTGAGGACTTAGAATATTTTATTTTTAAAAGGCATAGCTTTATACCAAACCAAAAAATAAACCAAACCCGTTGCCATCAAGTGGATTCCAACTCATTGCAACCCTACAGGACAGAGTAGAAATGCTCCATAGGGCTTCCAAGAAGTGCTGGTGGATTCAAACTGCTGACCTTTTAGTTAGCTGCCGTAGCTCGCAATAGCTCTTAACCACTGCACAACCAGCTGTAAGTATATTGGTATGGAATTAAGCAGATGTTAAGTGAGAGTATTCTGTGATGTGAAGATTCCCAAGCCTGTTATGTTACCTAATGTTGACTTTGCTTATCAGAATACAAATAATATGTAAGATTTGACAAGTTTGGTTACCACACCTGACAAGGTAGCCACTGAAAACCATATGGTATTGCTCTTTTCATGCCATGTGTCCTGTGAATGTAGCAGACTGCTCATTAGTCTTAATTTAGCTTTGTCTAAACACCTTGCAGGAAACCCTGGTGGCATAGTGGTTAAGTGCTACGGTTGCTAACTAAGAGGTCAGCAGTTTGAATCCTCCAGGCGCTCCTTGGAAACTCTATGGTGCAGTTCTACTCTGTTCTGTGGGGTTGCTATAAGTCGGAATCAACTCGAGGGCAGTGGGTTTAGTTTTTTTGAAACACCTTGCATGTACTAACCAGTGGATAAGTGGTTACTAATTCTAAATTCATCCTGGATATCTCCCTGGGATTACAATTTTTAGTGTATTGACAATTCAAAATGTTTAGTATCCATTTCTGATTGATTTTCACTTCCTTCATAGTGGCACAATGGTATACTTGATGATATGAATATTCTACTGTTGAATTTTTAAAGATTAGTGACAAACTTCTTTCTTTATAAGGATGGAGAAAATATTTTAAAACAAAAAGAAGAAGAAAATAAGATAAAAGTATGTTTTAGCAGATAAAGGCAATGTTTGTTCTTCACAGTCAGAATTAATCATAATACATTAAGATGGAAGTGGACAACAAATGTCATCTATTTCAGTAATCACTTCACAGTAGAATAATCTGGGAGGTTAAGTGACTCAGTTGATTATCCTCTTGGAATTCTGTAAGTAGAATTCGTGATGGAAAGAGAAGACTGGTATGAGAGGCTAGAGTTTGCCTCAAACTGCCATTTGCCAGTTGTAATAGGATGCCTTCCTCTGCAAATAATAGCAAATAATTTCCCCACTTGATTAAGCAATAGGAAAAATGATTTTTCCTATCCTAAAGCAAGTCCTAAGAGAGGCAGGTTTCAACTTTAGACTGGTTAAAACAAAATCAAACCAAACTGGTTGTCGTCAAGTCAATTTTAACACATAGCGACCCTATAGGACAAAGTAGTACTGCCCCATAAGGTTTCCAAGGAGTGGCTGGTGGATTCAAACTGCCAGTCTTTTGGTTAGCAGGCAATCTCTTAGCCACTGTGCCACCAGGGTTCCTTAGGCTGATTAGCACCCCTGTAATATAATTTGGAATCAGATCCTCCACATCCTCTTACTCCTTAGTCTAGCTTTTGTCTCCGGCTGCCTCTCTTTATTTTCTCTAGATGGCTACAACAGCTCCAGGAGTTGCATCGACACTCAGCAACTTCTAAGGTAGTCAGGAGCTTTCTTTTCTAATGCTTTCTTCTCCGTATGTCTCTTCCCTTGCATATACCCTTCACAGCTCATTACATTACCTTTGAGTCAATTCCAACTCATAAAGATCCTATAGGACAGAGTAGAATTGCCCTATACGGTTTCCAAGGAGCAGCTGGTGGATTTGAACTGTCAACCTTTTGATTAGCAGCTGAGCTCTTAACCACTCTTAACCATTGCTCCATCAGGGTTCCTACAGCTCATTGGACAGAACTAAATCAAAATGGGAGTACATGATTGGAACTAAAAAAAGCTCAATATTCTTTCCTAAAATGTGGAAATAGAGGGAGGAAAAATCCTGAAAGAAACTAGAGAATACAATATAGACCAAACATAGACTGTCTTATATTAGAGACTATGAGACATTATTGCAGGACTTGAAATGGAGGAAATAAATGATCCTATTGGGACTGAAAAATTATGAGGAGATTGTTGAAGATCATGCCTTTCTACCAGGAAGCCAGTTAGGGGATTTTTCAAGTCAAGAATTATGGGAGGGATTTGGTTTAGATAGTTTCACTGTGGGATAAAACAAAGCAGACAGTTTAGAAATTTATATATAGAATATAGTTAGAATCACTGGACCTTGGTTAATGTGGTGATAAAGGATAAGAAAGACAAGCTTTCTGGATTGAGCAGCTAGTTCCATGGTATTTTATTCCTTGAAATAGGGAACACAGAAAGATTTTTTTTTCTTGTTCTTTTTGGAACAGTCTAAATTTGAGATAACTACATATCATATATGTGTCGATAACAAAAAGCAGTTTTATAAATTGTTACGAATTTCAGGAGAGAGAAATAGACTAAATATACGGATTAGTGGAGTCATTAATGTTATAAGTAGAGCCTTGGAAGTGCATGAGCTCTTCTATAGGTATCCTTAAATAAGGGTATGCGCTAATACTATCTTTAAAACCAATTAACCAACCAATCGGAAACCCTGGTGCAGTAGTGGTTAAGTGTTACGGCTGCTAACCAAACGGTCGGCAGTTCAGATCCACCAGGTGCTCCTTGGAAACTCTATGGGGGAGTTCTACACTGTCCTATAGGGTTGCTATGAGTCGGAATTGACCCGACAGCACTGGGTTTGGTTTTGGTTGGGTAACCAACCAATCAACAAACAAACACTAAATTGTTGTGGTTGGTTTTAGGTGCCATCAGTTCTGACTCATAGTGACCCTATGCACAACAGAAGGAAACATTGCCTAGTCCTGAGCCGTCCTTAAAATCGTTGTTATGCTTGAGCTTCTTGCTGCAGCCACTATGTCAGTCCACCTCGTTGAGGGTCTTCCTCTTTTCCACTCACCCTGTACTCTGCCAAGCATGATGTCCTGCTCCAGGGACTGATCCCTCCTGACAACATGTCCAAAATATGTAAGACGCAGTCTCTCCATCCTTGCTTCCAAGGAGCATTCTGGTTGTACTTCTTCTAAGATAGATTCGTTCATTCTTTTGGCAGTCCATGGTATATTCAATATTCTTCACCAACACCTCAACTCAAAGGCGTCAACTCTTCTTCGGTCTTCCTTATTCATTGTCCAGCTTTCACACGCATACGATGCAATTGAAAATACCATGGCTTGGGTCAGGCGCACCTTAGTCTTCAAGATGACATCTTTGCTCTTCAATACTTTAAAGAGGTCCTTTGCAACAGATCTACCCAATGCAATGCATCTTTTTATTTCTTGACTGCTGCTTCCATGGCTGTTGATTGTGGATCCAAGTAAAATGAAATCCTTGACAACTTCAATCTTTTCTCCGTTTATTATGACGTTGCTCATTGGTCCAGTTGTGAGGACTTTTTGTTTTCTTTATGTTGAGGTGCAATCCATACTGAAGGCTGTGGTCTTTGATCTTCATTAGTAAGTGCTTCAAGTCCTCTTCGCTTTCAGCAAGCAAGGTTGTTGTCATCTGCATAATGCAGGTTGTGAATGAGTCTTCCTCCAATCCTGATGCCCCGTTCTTCTTCATATAGTTCAGTTTCTCGTATTTGTTGCTCAGCATACAGATTGAATAGGTATGGTGAAAGAATACAACCCTGATGCACACCTTTCCTGACTTTAAACCAATCAGTATCCCCTTGTTCTGTCTGAACAACTGGCTCTTGATCTATGTAACGGTTCCTCATGTGCACAATTAAGTGTTCTGGAATTCCCATCCTGTCTGTCAGTTTGTCATACTGTGGGGGCCTGCATGTTGCTGTGATGCTGGAAGCTATGCCACTGGTATTCAGATACTAGCAGAGTCACCCATAGAGGACAGATTTCAGCTGAGCTTCCAGACTAAGACAGACTAGGAAGAAGGACCCGGCGGTCTACTTCTGAAAAGCATTAGCCAGTGAAAACCTCATGAATAGCAGCAGAACATTGTCGAAAACTAAATATGTTCGTCATTTTCCATCCTTAATGCAGCCTGTAATGAGTTCAGTTAGAAATGAAGAGGATGTGAAAAAATTGAAAAAGTGTTGACAATATATTCAGTAATTTGATTTAACAAGTTGGAAGATAAGGTGGGGAATATTTTAGAATATATTTCAGTTAAGTTTTTTACAAAGTACTTTGTGGTTAATGGGCAAGAAAATACTTACCCAAAGATAGTAGATTTGCCAGATAATGTTGAGGGCCCATTGGAGGCCACTGTTAACTTACAGTGGAACCAACCTCCTTGGTTGCATGGTTTTTCTCCAACAGTGTTCAAAAGTGCCAGTTCACATACAAAGGAGGTATATTCATTCATGATTAGAGTTTAGCTCATGGTGTTTGAATGTTCAGGGATGTAGGTGACTGTAAGTAAGGGAGATTTATGTCCAGGTCCTAAGTGAGGGACTTGGCTGTAAGAGACAGTGAGCAGCGCTCATGGTCTGGCATAAAGGCCTCAGATATAGCTTCATGCATTCTTTCTTTATTTACCTTTTGGAGCTCTAAACAGGACTGTAACCTGTCAGTGCCTAAAGGTTTGTTGAGATATTTAAATGAAAGAACATATGTAAATAGCCTAGTAGAACAACTGACACACACATAAAAGGCACTCAATTATCTCCTTTCCTCATATTTTTTCTTTTTTCTAAAAGATATTGTGTATATGGATTGTTCAGAATTGAGAAAGAAGTGTGTACTTTCCCATTCACTGTCTGTGGCATTATTGTAAGTTATGGAGTCTTGCCTTCAAGTCAGGAGATGCCAGAAATATACGTAACACTCTTACACCTGTAACATAATTTTTACCAGATACATAAATTTAGTTTTCCAATGGGAAACACATGCCCTCTTTTCCTGCACTCTTTATGTCAACTGTTCTTGTTCCTTGCAGCAGGTGTCAATTGGTAAACTTCAGCCTAGAAGCTAGAAATCACATCTGTGCTGAATGGGGCCATGGTGAGAAGCTGGACAGTTGTAGATCTGAGATTTTTTCCCACAGATTAGTTAAGTATGTGCTGTAATTGAATCCAGTAGCATTTCTGATATTGTTAAATGTAAATCAACAAGCAAGCATTCATCAAAAGTCTACTGTATGCAATGGAACTTTGAAGCAATACATTTAAAGAGAGAGAATGCCATATGAACTACTACTAACCCAAATTTTTCTCTGTTTATACTGTGGTGGAAGTCCAATTGCCATTAAAATTGTGTTTGGGTGTTAATGTGGATTGCAGAAAAATAGTAACAGTATAAGAATAACAGTATGCTTTCTGGGTCTCTCTTTCATCTTCATGTCATGAAGGGTTACACATTCTCTCAAGGCTTTTCTCATTGACAGTGGTGGGATCAAATGTCCTTGGCTCTTAAAAGTCTTAAAACACATTAACCAGTTAACACCGATGAAATTTTTTTCTGCTGTTTTTGTAACTAACGTTAGCAATATATTAAGAAGAAAGCAGTGGACTCAAAGTGATACATAGCAATTGTATACATATCAATACGTATACATGAATGTTTAAAGGTTATAATTATTGAAGAACACATTTGTGTTATTAAGTCAAATAAATCTGTAATTGTTAGAGTACGGGAGGTTGAGGATTTAAGAGTCTTCTTATACATATTCCATTTTATTCATTCTGTGGTCTTCTTGTCCTCCTTAGTTCCCCCCTCCCCCCCAAAAAAAAAAAAAAGTTAGCAACCCTCTGCCTTTATTGAATGTAAACCAAACCCAATGCAGGTGAGTCGATTCCACTTATAGCGACCCTACAGAACCGTCCTGTAGGGTTTCCAAGGCTGTAAATCTTTATGGAAGCAGAATGCCACATCTTTCCCCTGCAGAGTGGCTGAATGGTTTTAACCACTGACCTTTTGGTTATCAGCCAAGCTCTTAACCACAGCGCCACTAGGGCTGGCTTTCCCCTGTTTGTTCAAGAAAGCATTAAAATTATCTACCAGTGTTTAAGTGCTCAGCTGCTACCTGAAAGGTCAGTGGGGCAGTCTGCTTCTGTAAAGATTACAGCCTGGAAAATCCTGTGGGGAGTTTTACTCTGTCCTATAGGGCCGCTATGGTGGCACAGTGGTTAAGAGCTATGACTGCTCATTCAAATCCAGCAGCCGCACCTTGGAAACCCTATGACCCAGTTCTCCTTGTCTTCTAGGGTCCTTATGAATCAGAATCCACTTGATGGCATTGGGTTTTTGTGTTTGTTTGTTTTGTATAGAGTTGCTGTGAGTTGACATGACTCAACAGCAATGGGTAATAATAAAATTATTCTTAAAACTTTTTAGTTTCTATTATAATTTGTTATTTGGTTGGGAAGAGAGTTAAGTGATTTTTACTTATTAAAAAGGTTCATGTGTTAGTGACATTTTCCACCCTGTATGTTACCTTTAGGAATTTGCGATAGACTAAATACTCACTGACTCCTATACAGTTATTTCTCATGGAGAATCTGTCTTCTTAATCACTGATTAGAGTACAACCAATATGCTAATCTTTATCATAATTACACAATGGCTGAGGGAAAATGACCTTGAAGACTGTTTCGCAGTTTAATGGTGTGGTTTTATTTTAAAATATAAATAATAGAATAAAAACATTTTCCATAAAATTTCTGATATCTAATTAATGTCTTCCAGAGTAACTCTGTGGTATCAAACATTTCCTCTAATTATATTCATTAGTGTCTTCTCCCAGACAAGTTTTAATTAAGTTGTACCATGAAGATCAATACTCATTGTGGATTTATTGCAATTTACAACAAGCATATATAGTGTTCAGAACAATTTAATTACTGTAATTGTAGCACAGAAGATACTTAGCCACTGTGCCATTTTACTGCCAAAATCCTCCCTTTTTATAAATTCAGTAAAGAAATTAGGAAATAAAGTTCTGAAAATTCACATTTACATACCTCCTATTTGTAAGCTTATGTTTTCTATATAATGAGTTGAAATAGTGGGGGAAAGAGAATATAAATAACACCAGTGGCATGGCACATTTTCATACATGGCATTGTGAATGTTGAGGAATTATTAGAACATAAAAGAGAACATCAGCAATAATAGTTGTATTGGTTACATGAAAAATAATTTAAGGGCATTGGGTAGTCAGAACACTCTTTTTTATTTTCCTATATGATGGTAAAATTATTACTGTTTCCTTAAATACAAGTATTATTTGGTTTCCAAGGAATGTCCCCAAATATGCCAACTTCTGTTCAGGAAGATCATGCCTGATGTACTATACAAAGAATGTGAAAGTAGAGATTTTTCTACTAACATCAATAGGTATAATGGGATTCTCAGCCTTGGCACTAGTGCCATTTTCAGCCAGATGATACTTTGTTGGGTGTGTGGGCGGGGGGAGGTGGGGACTTTGTGTGCATTGCAGAACATTTAGCAGCATCCCTGGACACTACACACTAGATGCTGGTAGGAAATATCCTCACCTCATTTCTCAGCTGTAAGAATCAAAAATATCTCTAGATATTGCCAAATATTGATACCGAGAACCATTGGGGTATGCTGATTCAGCCACACCTCTTCTGATCTGCTCAGTGATCATATGATTCATTCATAAGACAGCTATCAATGGTTCTGAATGCAGGGCAGGTGCATAGGCATGAGTTAAACATGGGCCTTTCCTTAAGGGAGCCATATAATTCCTGTATCAGCATTTTAGAGATAGAAATTGGATACTAATAGAATACTTACCCCAGATTCAGAAAAGGGGGACTCAGATATGGCTTCCTCGGGAAGGTAGTTCTTGAAATATGTTTTGAAGAACAAAGAAAGAATTAGCACTTGGCAAAGGAAGAAGAGCATTTGAGCCAGCTAAAACAGTATGTGCAACAATTAAAAGTGTAAAAAAGCATTACATATATATATATGAAACCCTGGTGGCATAGTGCTTAAGTGCTACGGCTGCTAACCAAAAGGTCGGCAGTTTGAATCCGCCAGGCACTCCTTGGAAACTCTATGGAGCAGTTCTGCTCTGCCCTATAGGGTCACTATAGGGTCGCTATGGGTAGGAATCGACTCGACGGCAATAGGTTTGGTTTTTGGTTTATATATATATGTATATATACACACACTTAATATATGCACACATACACATATTATTTTCTCTAAGGCATCAGACCAAAGCCCACTTTACTCTGCGTTTAGTGGAAAAGATTACAATATAGTAATCTGCATTGGGTTGGGTTAATCTGCAAGGTAATTGCCAAAAACACCTAATTTTACTTTTTTTCCCTCAATTTTCAATTTAGTAAAGTTGTATGTAAATATTTTCTTTGCATTGTGAATTTTATTGTCTTCTATTTCCAGGAGTAAAGCAACTTTAGATAGTAAGTGAAAGCAGTGTGCATATAAAAAAAAAAACTTGCATATACTTTCCTATAAATCTGCTAATCTATTTATCTGAAGAACACCTTGTTTCTAAATCACCAGAAGAAAATATACATTCCTATTGTTGTCATTTTCACTTATTCTGTTATGTATTTCAATATGGAAAGCTATTAAATTATACTGATAGACAAACCAGAATTGAAGGTCATCATTTTCTTCCACACATAGGTATATTTCAAGCCATAAAAGATAAAAATCATAATTTAGCATTAAAGGTAATTCAAGTGAGAATAACAAAACATTAAGAGGATATCTGGAATTCTGTTGGTAATAATGAATTTTTCAAGATCCCCATAATACTAAAAAGTCTGTTAGGAATGCTGTGTTTCTTCTGTCAGCTGCTTATGAAATTCTAGAATTACTATGCACATCTGTTTGCCACCACAGGGTTAAGTTCAAATTGACAGCCATCATATTAGAACTCCATTAGTTTACTGACTTGCTCTACTTTATCTAGCCTATACAGATATGCCGCTGCTCAATATCAAAGGTGAATCAAACGAATCATTAAGATGAATAAACATAACAATTTAGGTTTTACACTCCCTTGGTATTTAGTCATGTCTAGACACAGCTCCAGTGTCCCAGAAAAACTAAAATGAGGACAAGGACATTTAAGTTTAATGCAGCCTTATTCCCATGGAAACCAGAGAAGCCAACAATAAAGAGACAAGAGCATGGATCTAACTGAAAATTTAGATTTAGTGAAGTGATCGCCAGGGTTTGCAAGGTCAGTGGGTAGTAGAAGAGTTTTGGCTTGTTTGTTTTATTTTTGGTTATTTTACACAAGAGTTTCTCAGTTTATCATCTCCCTAAGAAAATTATAATTCAATTAATTATTTTATGATTCTATAAACTAATGTGATGGAAATAAGCTGAGGGTAATATGAATATTATATAGCTATATATTTTTATATACATTTTTATCAAGAGCCCAGAATGTAGTGAGAAAAATCGACAAGTGTATTGAAATATGTATACATATATTTAACAATATGCATCTCCATTTATTTATAAGGCTATCAAACTTACCATGTATGTGTGTGTGTATTTATATATCTATGCAGTAGTTAGGAAACCCTGGTGGCGTAGTAGTTAAGAGCTATGGCTGCTAACCAAAAGGTCCGCAGTTTGAATCTACCAGGCCCTCCTTGGAAACCGTATGGGGCAGTTCTACTCTGCTCTATAGGGTCCATATGAGTTGGAATCAACTGGATGACAACGGGTTTATACAGTGGTTAAGCGTTTGGCTGCTAATCAAAAGGTCGGCAATTTGAATTCACCAGCCACTCCTTGGATGTATGGATGTGGGTATTCAGGATATTTCTATTCTATAAATTTTAAGCTGTTGACATATCTTAATTTTACTAATATTATAAATAGTCAATTTGATTTACAAGATATATATACTTGAATATGTATCTCAGTGAGTTCTGTTGTGAAATAAAATGACAGATAATAATTTTTAAATGCATATAATTTATATAACATGTAGACAATTTCAGTGAAATTTGGTGTAGTGAAACATATCCTGATTTTTATTTTAAATTCTCTTATTAAAGTACTAGGATAAACAATCGACTATTATATCTTTAGCATCCAGGCTTATACCTTCAGATATAATCATCCTTTTGAATGGTGGCATTTTGAGATACTGGCTTTTGATTGTAATTTAAGGACATTTCATTACCTCTTACCTGAGATAACCCAGTTGCTTTCCTTTTGGGTCTACATGCCATGCTCATTCAAAGTGGCTCAGTTGAGTAGATGCCTTTGGCTCATATGCAGTAGCTTAGAAAGAAAATAATCTTTGATCTAGATCTAAATCATATTGACTAGACAGCACCCTTTAAGCTAGTTTGATTTCCCCAGGAAAGTGGACGAACCTGTTGAAATATAAACACTGAGTGTGTGTGTGTGTGTGTGAGTGTATGTACACTTGTATACATATGCAGCCATGGCTTTCTTTTGCATGATAGTATTCAGACTTCCACCTGGGGGTTTCCAAATGTCTTAAGATTTCCATCCATAATTGAAGTCTACTTTTCAAAAGTGTAGCTGACAGCTCTGTATTAACCACATTTTAAACTATAGTTTCATCTAATCTGTGGGGAATGCAATGGACTCTTAAAATACAGCAACAGCTCTGAGAGCTTCTGTAATTTCCTTGGTTTAGTTAAAAATGCATAGATTCCTTTCTTCATTAAACTTGCAATTTGGATTACAGATTTTGGTTAATACCACAAAAAAAATGTTACAAACTTGGGAATAGTTTATTGCTGCTTAATGTAAAGTATTTGTTAGTTGTTTCATAACAGCTTTACAAGATAAAATACATTTAGCCACAATTTTATGGCCGTAGCTTAATCCTAAGACCTAGAAACTTAAAAAAAAAGAAAGAAAAGAAACCATGGACCTTTGTTTGTAGGCCTTTCTTTTTTTCCATTCTTTATTTTTCTTTATATTAACTTTTTTTTCTTTATTACACTTTGCCAAAAAAGCATTTAGGGTATTGACTTGTTTATATATGTTTGGCTGTAATTGTTCTCCAAATGTTTATTCAAAATCACTTGCTCTCTTGCATCCAGATAATGCGTTCTTTAAATTATACCTCTTATTCATTCATCATAATGGGGGCATAATTGAATTCCAGTCCTGTAAGCAAAATGCACCTTTAACAACACTATCAAAATAACAATGCATTTGTGTATATATGTAAGATATGTGTACAAATTACTCAGTTCTGCCTTTTTTCTCTTTTAGTGAACTTACTGGATTCACGTACTGTCATGGGGGATCTGGGATGGATTGCTTTTCCAAAAAATGGGGTAAGTCTTTATGACATGTTTCCCTAAAACTAAAGCTACCTGAGTAGGCATCATGCTAAATGATCACACGTGGTTGAAAATGTCCTGGAGGTGTTAAGAGACGAAGGAGGATGGGTAAGGAAAAATTCAGACTACCTCTGCTGAAAAAAAGAACCAAATGTGGAGAGGAGGGTTTGAATTACTTATTTTCCTTTGTGAGTTTCCTCTACATATAAATGTTCAGCATTCAGGAATGTTTCAGACTGAAGAAACTGACAAATTTTCAAAATAATTTTCCATAAAGGAAGAGTATTTGACTTGCTGCTGATTTACTGTTACTCATGATTATATAATATAGGAAATACAAGCTAATGCTACGGCTGTGAACCAAGAAGTCGGCAGTTCAAATCCGCCAGGTGCTCCTTGGAAACTCTACGGGGCAGTTCTGCTCTGTCCTATAGGGTCACTATGAATTGGAATCGACTTGGCGGCAGTGGGTTTGGTTTTATTTTATTTTTGGTTGGTCTCTATGACCAGTGTTGATTCAACATTGGGGTCTGTTGATTTTTTTCTTTCATTCATTATGTTAATGAAGAAAATATTATAAGAAATTCTTTTAAAGTCCATTGAGGTTAAGAGTTTCTCAGATTATTAGCTCAGTCACTATTCAGTGATTTTCTTTCAAGCTTTGAATTTTTCTTCACTGACAATTTTTCAGAAAAGGTGTTTTCACTGGAATGTTTTTATTAACAGTGATTGTTTTTAATATTAAATTGTTCTACTACTATACATTAAAAATAGAGTTTTTTGGGTGAAAATGCATCTAAATGTATCAGGAATGCTATCAGTCTAAATAGGTAAAGTGTTTAAAAAGTACTCTTTCACTACCTTTTAGTCAGTTAAAAACGCACCCATAATATCAAGTGGATTGAAAGTGTCCTGAAAAATATACGTAAAATATTATGATATAAAATCAATTGATTGTGCAGAAATCATTAAATGTATTGTGTGAAAATTATGTTAAAAAACAATTCAGACTTACATAGAAAGCTTTTTATTCCTGAATAACTTTAATATTTTAATATTATACTAATTTCTAGTTAAAACTGAACTCATCATAGAACTACAGTGTTACAATGACACATAATAACTTCAAATCTCAATTTTATGAAAAAATATTTAAGCAATTGATTATTTAAAACATATAATCTAGCTTATATGTGAAATAAATTTTTGAAAATTATACACAATAATATTTCATATGATTTTAAGGATAATTTCACTGAAGCAATAGAATATTTTTAGCAAATATGGTCATAATAAAAACCCAAATAAACAAAATTTTTTAAGTTTATAACTAATTCATGAGAAAACCAGGTGTGTAAATTGGTTCTTAAACCCAAAACCAAACCCACTGCCTTCAAGTCGATTCCTACTCATAACTACCCCATAGGATGGAGAACTGCTCCCTAGGGTTTCTAAGGCTGCCACATTTTTCTCCTGGTGGATTTACACTGCTGACCCTTCAGTTAGCAGCCGAGCGCTTTAAGTACTGTGCCACCAGGGCTTCTTAGAAAGGTTTTGTTATAATTATTCTAATTCATAGTTATTTGTACGTCAACATCCTAATCTCAATGTGCTTTATCTTCATCAATTTGGTATTTTTTTTGGTTGTTAAAAATTGTGGTTGCATTTGTACATAGAATACTGTAATATAAGTAGATTGTTAAGATACTAGAAAATAAACTAAAGGAAAGAAGTGCATCACCCACATATAGCCAGTGTCAAAATAATGATATATATTCTCTTAATCTGTCCCTCTTTTGTATCTTCTTTCTACTTCTCTTCCTTCAGTCCTTTCTCTTTTCTTCCCTTCCCCACTTCCTACATTTTTTTCTTTAATCTTCCCACCCTTCACCTACATACAGTAAGATGGCTGGGTAACATTTATCTATGGGACTCTATGCACATATTTTACACTCTACATTTTTTTCACATACCTAAAATGATGTATGGACGGTTTTGAAATTCACTTTGTGAGAAGATGGTTGGTACGGTGGTTTGAAATAAATTTTAAAAGCCTTAGAATATATGTCATATTATCTTTGAATTTAGCTTGTGTTTTTCCTCCTGCTTCCACTCCGAAGTTATTCAGAAGGGTTTTGATGAGAAGTACCTGTGAGGGTATAAGTACGATATAGTTGCTTTTGCAACTAGAAATTTTGTGGGGAAATTACTCACGTTTGTACATAAAAACAATGCTTTTCTGCATAAATAAACACATATACGTGTAGAAACACCATTGATTCCTTTATAAAAACACACCCCTCTCTATAAAGAGGAGACTCTTTTGAATTATTCTAACAAACTCATGTTTTCTTTATACTTTGTTTGCATATAATTAATATTATGTAGTATTTTTATGAGTTACTTTTTCCAAATTCCTGTAGTTTTTTTAATAATAATTTTTATTGAGCTTTAAGCGAACGTTTACAAATCACGTCAGTCTGTCACATATAAGCTTATATACACCTTACTCCTTACTCCCACTTAAAAAAAAACTCTCCCCCTAATGAGTCAGCCCTTCCAGTCTCTCCTTTCGTGACAATTTTGCCAGTTTCTAACCCTCTCTACCCTCCCATCTCCCCTCCAGACAGGAGATGCCAACACAGTCTCAAGTGTCCACCTGATACAAGTAGCTCACTCTTCATCAGCATCTCTCTCCAACCCATTGTCCAGTCCCTTCCATGTCTGATGAGTTGTCTTTGGGACTGGTTCCTGTCCTGAGCCAACAGAAGGTTTGGGGACCATGACTGCTGGGATTCCTCTAGTCTCACTCAGACCATTAAGTCTGGTCTTTTTATGAGAATTTGGGGTCTGCATCCCACTGATCTCCTGCTCCCTCAGGGGTTCTCTGTTGTGCTCCCTGTCAGGGCAGTCATTGGTTGTGGCTGGGCACCATCTAGTTCTTCTGGTCTCAGGATGATGTAAGTCTCTGGTTCATGTGGCCCTTTCTGTCTCTTGGGCTCATAGTTACCGTGTGACCTTGGTGTTCTTCATTCTTCTTTGATCCAGGTGGGTTGAGACCAATTGATGCATCTTAGATGGCCGCTTGCTAGCATTTAAGACCCCAGATGCCACATTTCAAAGTGGGATGCAGAATGTCTTCATAATAGGATTATTTTGCCAATTGACTTAGAAGTCCCCTTAAGCCATAGGCCCCAAACCCCCACCCTTGCTCCGCTGACCTTTGAAGCATTCATTTTATCCCGGAAACTTCTTTGCTTTTGGTCCAGTCCAGTTGAGCTGACCTTCCCTGTATTGTGTATTGAGTATTGTCCTTCTCTTCACCTAAAGTAGTTCTTATCTACTAACTAATCAGTAAATAACCCTCTCCCACCCTCCCTCCCTACCCTCCCTCGTAACCACAAAAGTATGTGTTCTTCTCAGTTTATACTATTTCTCAAGATCTTATAATAGTGGTCTTACACAATATTTGTCCTTTTGCCTCTGACTAATTTCGTTCAGCATAATGCCTTCCAGGTTCCTCCAAGTCATGAAATGTTTCCCAGATTCGTCACTGTTCTTTATCGATGCATAGTACTCCATTGTGTGAATATACCACAATTTATTTAACCGTTCATCCATTGATGGACACCTTGGTTGCTTCCAGCTTTTTGCTATTGTAAACAGAGCTGCAATAAACATGGGTGTGCATATATCTGTTCGTGTGAAGGCTCTTATTTCTCTAGGGTATATTCCGAGGAGTGGGATTTCTGGGTTATATGGTAGTTCTATTTCTAACTGTTTAAGATAACGCCAGATAGATTTCCAAAGTGGTTGTACCATTTTACATTCCCACCAGCAGTGTATAAGAGTTCCAGTCTCTCCGCAGCCCCTCCAACATTTATTATTTTGTGTTTTTTGGATTAATGCCAGCCTCGTTGGAGTGAGATGGAATCTCATCGTAGTTTTAATTTGCATTTCTCTAATGGCTAATGATCGAGAGCATTTTCTCATGTATCTGTTAGCTGCTTGAATGTCTTCTTTAGTGAAGTGTGTGTTCATATCCTTTGCCCACTTCTTGATTGGGTTGTTTGTCTTTTTGTGGTTGAGTTTTGACCGAATCATGTAGATTTTAGAGATCAGGCGCTGGTCGGAGATGTCATAGCTGAAAATTCTTTCCCAATCTGTAGGTGGTCTTTTTACTCTTTTGGTGAAGTCTTTAGATGAGCATAGATGTTTGATTTTTAGGAGCTCCTAGTTATCTGGTTTCTCTTTGTCATTTTTGGTAATGTTTTGTATTCCGTTTATGCCTTGTATTAGGGCTCCTAAAGTTGTCTCTAGTTTTCTTCCATGATCTTTATCGTATTAGTCTTTATGTTTAGGTCTTTGATCCACTTGGAGTTAGTTTTTGTGCATGGTGTGAAGTATGGGTCCTGTTTCATTTTTTTGCAAATGGATATCCAGTTATGCCAGCACCATTTGTTAAAAAGACTATCTTTTCTCCAATTAGCTGACACTGGGCCTTTGTCAAATATCAGCTGCTCATATGTGGATGGATTTATATCTGGGTTCTCAATTCTGTTCCATTGGTCTATGTGCCTGTTGTTGTACCAGTACCAGGCTGTTTTGACTACTGTGGCTGTATAATAGGTTCTAAAATCAGGTAGAGTGAGGCATCCCACTTTCTTCTTCTTTTTCAGTAATGCTTTACTTATCCGAGGCTTCTTTCCCTTCCATATGAAGTTGGTGATTTGTTTCTCCATCACATTAAAAAATGTCATTGGAATTTGGATCGGAAGTGCATTGTATGTATAGATGGCTTTTGGTAGAATAGACATTTTTACTATGTTAAGTCTTCCTATCCATGAGCAAGGTATGTTTTTCCACTGAAGTAGGTCCTTTTTAGTTTCTTGTAGTAGTACTTTGTAGTTTTCTTTGTATAGGTCTTTTACATCTTTGGTAAGATTTATTCCTAAGTATTTTATCTTCTTGGGGGCTACTGTGAATGGTATTGATTTGGTTATTTCCTCTTCGGTGTTCTTTTTGTTGATGTAGAGGAATCCAAGTGATTTTTGTATGTTTATCTTATAACCTGAGACTCTGCCAAAATCTTCTATTAGTTTCAGTAGTTTTCTGGAGGATTCCTTAGGGTTTTCTGTGTATAAGATCATGTCATCTGCAAATAGAAATAATTTTACTTCCTCCTTGCCAATCCGGATCCCCTTTATTTCTTCATCTAGCCTAATTGCTCTGGCTAGGACCTCTAGCACAATGTTGAATAAGAGTGGTGATAAAGGGCATCCTTGTCTGGTTCCCATTCTCAAGGGAAATGCTTTCAGGCTCTCTCCATTTAGAGTGATCTTGGCTGTCGGCTTTGTATAGATGCTCTTTATTATGTTGAGGAATTTTCCTTCAATTCCTATTTTGCTGAGAGTTTTTATCATGAATGGGTGTTGGACTTTGTCAAGTGCCTTTTCTGCATCAATTGATAAGATCATGTGGTTTTTGTCTTTCATTTTACTTATATGGTGGATTACATTAATGGTTTTTCTAATATTAAACCAGCCTTGCATACCTGGTATAAATCCCACTTGGTCGTGGTGGATTATTTTTTTGATATGTTGTTGAATTCTATTGGCTGGAATTTTGTTGAGGATTTTTGCATCTATGTTCATGAGAGATATAGGTCTGTAATTTTCTTTTTTTGTGGTGTCTTTACCTGGTTTTGGTGTCAGGGAGATGGTGGCTTCATAGAATGAGTTAGGCAGTATTCCGTCATTTTCTATGCTTTGAAAGACCTTTAGTAGTAGTGGTGTTAACTCTTCTCTGAAAGTTTGGTAGAACGCTGCAGTAAAGCCATCCAGGCCAGGGCTTTTTTTTGTTGGGAGTTTTTTGATTACTGTTTCAATCTCTTTTTTTGTTATGGGTCTATTTAGTTGTTCTACTTCTGATTGTGTTAGTTTAGGCAGGTAGTGTTTTTCTAGGAATTCATCCATTTCTTCTAGGTTTGCAAATTTGTTAGAGTACACTTTTTTGTAATAATCTGATATGATTCTTTTAATTTCAGTTGGGTCTGTTGTGATTGGCCTCTCTCGTGTCTTATTCGGGTTATTTGTTTCCTTTCCTGTATTTCTTTAGTCAGTCTGGCCAATGGATTATCAATTTTGTTAATTTTTTCAAAGAACGAGCTTTTGGCTTTGTTAATTCTTTCAATTGTTTTTCTGTTCTCTAATTCATTTAGTTCAGCTCTAATTTTTATTATTTGTTTTCTTCTGGTGCCTGATGGATTCTTTTGTTGCTCACTTTCTATTTGTTCAAGTTGTAGGGACAGTTCTCTGATTTTGGCTCTTTGTTCTTTTTGTATGTGTGCGTTTATCAATATAAATTGGCCTCTGAGCACTGCTTTTGCTGTGTCCCAGAGGTTTTGATAGGAAGTATTTTCATTCTCATTGCATTCTATGAATTTCTTTATTCCTTCCTTAATGTCTTCTATAACCCAGTCTTTTTTCAGGAGGGTATTGTTCAGTTTCCAAGTATTTGATTTCTTTTCCCTGATTTTTCTGTTATTGATTTCCACTTTTATGGCCTTGTGGTCTGAGAAGATGCTTTGTAATATTTAGATGTTTTGGATTCTGCAAAGGTTTGTTTTATGACCTAATATGTGGTCTATTCTAGAGAATGTTCCATGTGTGCTAGAAAAAAAAGTATTCTTTGCAGCAGTTAGGTGGAGAGTTCTGTATAAGTCAAAGAGGTGAAATTGGTTGATTGTAGTAAGTAGGTCTTATGTGTCTCTATTGAGCTTTTTACTGGATGTCTTGTCCTTCTCTGAAAGTGGTGTGTTGAAGTCTCCTACTGTAATTGTGGAGGTGTCTATCTCACTTTTCAGTTCTGTTAAAATTTGTTTTATGTATCTTGCAGCCTTGTCATTGGGTGCATAAATATTTAATATGGTTATACCTTCTTGGTCAATTGTCCCTTTTATCATTGTGTAGTGTCCTTCTTTATCCTTTGTGGTGGATTTAAGTTTAAAGTCTATTTTGTCAGAAATTAATATTGCTACTTCTCTTCTTTTTTGCTTATTGTTTGCTTGATATATTTTTTCCATCTTTTTTTTTTTTTTGAGTTTTAGTTTGTTTGTGTCTCTAAGTCTAAGGTGTGTCTCTTGTAGGCAGCATATAGACGGATCGTGTTTCTTTATCCAGTCTGAGACTCTGTCTTTTTATTGGTGCATTTAGTCCATTTATATTCAGTGTAATTATAGATAAGTATGTGTTTAGTGCTGTCATTTTGATGCCTTTTTATGTGTGTTGTTGACAACTTCATATTTCCATTTACTTTTTTGTGCTGAGTTATTTTTCTTTGTAAATTGTGTGTTCCTCATTTTCATAGTATTTGACTTTATGTTTGCTGAGTTGTTACATTTTTCCTGGTTTTTATTTTGAGTTATGGAGTTGTTATACCTCTTTGTGGTTACCGTAATATTTACCCCTATTTTTCTAAGTAAAAACCTAACTTATATTGTCCTATATCGACTTGTATCCCTTTCCATATGGCAGTTCTATGCCACCTGTATTTAGTCCCTCTTTTTGATTATTGTGATCTTTTATATATTGACTTCAATGATTCCCTGTTTTGAGCGTTTTTTTTTTTTTAATTAATCTTAATTTGTTTTTGTGATTTCCCTATTTGAGTTGATATCAGGATGCTCTGTTCTGTGACCTTGTGTTGTATTGGTATCTGATATTATTGGTTTTCTGACCAAACAATTTCCTTTAGTATTTCTTGTAGCTTTGGTTTGGTTTTTGCAAATTCTCTAAGCTTGTGTTTATCTGTAAATGTCTTAATTTCACCTTCATTTTTCAGAGAGAGTTTTGCTGGATATATGATCCTTGGCTGGCAGTTTTTCTCTTTCAGTACTCTGTATATGTCATCCCATTGTGTTCTTGCCTGCATGGTTTCTGCTGAGTAGTCTGAACTTATTCTTATTGATTCTCCCTTGTAGGAGACCTTTCTTTTCTCCCTGGCTGCTTTTAAAATTTTCTCTTTATCTTTGGTTTTGGCAAGTTTGATGATAATATGTCTTGGTGATTTTCTTTTTGGATCAATCTTAAATGGGGTTCGATGAGCATTTTGAATAGATATCCTTTCATCTTTCATGATGTCAGGGAAGTTTTCTGCCAACAGATCTTCAACTATTCTGTGTTTTCTGTGGTCCCTCTCTGTTCTGGGACTCCAGTCACACGGAAGTTATCCTTCTTGGTAGAGTCCCACATGATTCTTAGGGTTTCTTCATTTTTTTAAATTCTTTTATCTGATTTTTTTTCAGCTATATTGGTGTTAACTCCCTGGACCTCCAGATCTCCCAGTCTACATTCTAATTTCTCATGTCTGCTCCTCTGACTTCGTACTGCGTTGTCTAATTCTGTAATTGTATTGTTAATCTTTTGGATTTCTGAATGCTGTCTCTCTATGGATTCTTGCAACTTATTAATTTTTCCACTATGTTCTTGAATAATCTTTTCGAGTTCTTCAACTGCTTTATCAGTGTGTTCCTTGGCTTTTTCTGTAGATTGCCTTATTTCATTTCTGAGGCCATCCCTGATGTCTTGAAGCATTCTGTAAATTAGTTTTTTATAATCTGTATCTGGCAATTCCAGGATTGTATCTTCATTTGTGAAAGATTTTGATTCTTTAGTTTTGGGGGTTGTAGAAGCAGTCATGGTCTGCTTCTTTATGTGGTTTGATATCGACTGCTGTCTCCGAGCCATCACTAAGATATTGTAGTGATTTATTCTATATTTGCTCACTGAGTCTTATCTTGTTTTGTTTTCTTTCAGTATACGTAGATGGGGTACTAGATTGCACTGTCTTGATTGTTGTAGCCCTTGACTCACTTATGTCCTATTACCAGCTGGTTTGGGCTGTTACCAGATATATAAGCCTGAGTCCATTCACTATTCTTGAGTAGAATCTGATTTTGGGTCCACCTAGAGAAGTAGTGGTGATAGTTGTGTGCACCAGACCTTAGGCCCCCAAAGCAAGTACCTCTACAGATTGGTAGGTGTCACCCTCCTTAGACCCCTAAGGCAGGAGGCTAGGTGGTCTGGGGGGAGCTTCAGCCCTCAGTTCCCTGTTGTGGGTCAGTGAGGGCTCTGTTGAATACCCAGAGATACCAGACCTGGGAAACTTGTCTTTCCATTAAATCCGCTAAAACAATTGCAGTCAGATCCCTATCAGAAATGCCTTTGCATTATAATAGCCACCTTGTTCTCTGTAGGGATGAAAGCCCGATACTGTGGATCACCTATGCTTGGCTGGAGCTGGTTCTGTGTTTTTAGTCCAATTAGGGAAGGATTTTTGGTCTCTGGGTTTTTTGTGGTTGCTTCTCTCAGGCCAGAAGAATGGGTTAGGAAAAGACCAAAAAAAAAAAAAAAAAAGGAAAGGAAAAAAAGAAAAACCACGAAGCAGTTCTCCCTCTGGCTCAGGAAATTCCAATGTTAATGAAGCCGCCTGGGAAGGGGAGGGGAGGGTTCAGATAAACAGGAGAGAGTAGCACCCGAGAATATAGACAAAGTTACTTATCTTGCTTGGGATGACTGTTTTACCTGAGATTCCCGAGGGGCGCATCGACTTTGTTCGCTGGGTGGGTAGAGATTGTCCCCGATGGTCAGGCCCACGTCCCGTGCTTGCGCTGTCTCAGAAGCCGTGGTTAGTTCCTCTGCTCCCAGTCCAAAGCCCAGCGCCAAGGTTCCCCGGCTGGGACGCTGCACTCCTGGCTCCAAAACCAGTCGCTGCCTCCCAGTGACTTCTCCTCCTACCAGCCGCGTCGCTGTGCTGCCTGCGTGGACTGGCTGGGCTTCCCCCGAGGTCAGTTCAGGGGGCTAGGGCTGCGCCCCGTTTTTGTGCGGTCTCAGGGTGCCGTGCTTAGCTCCCCTGCGCCCAGTCCAAAGCCTGGCGCCAAGGTTTCCTGACTGGGACGCTGGCTCCAGGCCCCGAAAACAGTCGCTGCTTCCCCTTGGTTGTTGGTTCTCAGTCTCTGTCACTCAGGTCAACTCTTTAGATCTGTGTTTGATGGTCAGGGTTTGTAGATTGTCATGTATGTGATCGATGCACTTGTTTTTCTGAGTTTTCGTTGCAAGAGGGATCTGAGGTAGCGTCTACCTAGTCAGCCATCTTGGCCCCGCCTGCCTGCAGTTTTTTTTAATGAACGATGTTTTCTTTGATATGGTTATAGAAAATGTCAGCATTGAAGACAGAGAAGTTAGAGGAGCTTAGTGAATATGACACAGTGGCTGCAGCAGTGGGCTCAAGCATATCAATAATCATGAGGATGGTGCAGGACTGGGTAGTATTTTGTTCTGTTGTACATAGGGTCACTATGGGTCGGAACTGACTCAACGGCACCTTACAACAGTGAATATGAATTTGTCCAAGTGGGATGAATAAGTGTAGAGTCTACGTGTTAGAGTTTGTGTTATGCCACTCAAATGCAAAATGAAGAAAATGATGAAAAACTTTTTAAAATTGTATTTTAAAGAAAATGAGTGTCCAAAGATATAAATAATTCTAATAAGAAATATTTTTGTATGTATATATATTTGAAAAATATTATATTATTAACAGTTGCTATGGATTTAATTGTGTCCCCCAAAACATATATGTGAAAGTCCTAACCCCTGTATCTATGAATGTGATCCTCTTTGAAAATAGGTTTTTTTTCTTTTCTTACATTGACAAGGTCATACTGGAGTAGGGTGGGTTCTAAACCTAATCCCTTCAGACTGTCGTCTTATCATGGGGAGTGCAGACAAAGAGACAGACACACAAGAGGAGACCCTACGTGAGGAAGGAGGAAGGTGCACCTGTAAGTAGCACAGGAAATCCAAGGGTTGCTGGTAGTCATCCTAAAACAGGAGAGAGTTCCTTGGAAGGAACTGACATGGCTGAAACTCTGATACAGTCTTTCTAAAATAGGCGCACAAACCTCATAGCAATACATTTGGTCTAATTTTCTGACAAAATCCTGTGGCCAAATAACAGTAGACCTATTAGACTCCTTCTGAAGTAAACATTTTCTCACTTAAGGTTCTCTTCTCTCTTTTTCTGTTTTATACTGTCAGTCCCATATTCATCCACACACACTTAGAAGATGTATTTTGCTCCCTTCTAATTTCATTACAGTTATTTCAGTCAATTTCTGCAACATCTAATGTTGACTAATCTATATAGTCTAAGCAAGGATGTAAACATTATGGTTTCCTAGAATTTTTAACAAATGTTTTCAAGGCTTGTGCCTGTGAGAATAAAATTAACAGTTATGGTGTTTGTTTAGAACAGATTATGATCTTATGTCTTAGAAATTCCACTATTGCTTTTTTTTTTTTTTTTCCATATGTTGTTGTTACAAATGATCACAAGATACACCTGCCTCCTTTGCTTTGGTGGATCCAGCTCTTCCCCCACTGAGTTCTTTGTGCTTCCTGTAGCACACAAGGGGAAACCTCCGCATTCCCCTGAGCTCCACCTCTGAGTTCTAGCACATGTTCTGCTTTTATTTTTGCTGTACTTCCCTCCTAGTCAAAGAAAGAGGTTAAACATTATTCAGAAATCTTCTCTTGTGCTGACTTTAGAGGCTATTAGGATCATTCATAATAATTTATTCATTTGAGGTATATTTTAGAATATTGACTGCTTACTTCATATTTGTACAAAAATGGAGACAGCAATTTTCTGTCTGCCTGGGAAAGAAAAAGCAATAGCCCTAGTCAGTGGAGTCTTCAAACAGTAGTTTATGGCTTTTCTTGTTTTATTGTCATTTTGTAATATTTCCTGATTTCTTTGAGACAGAGAGGCTGTGTATTTGGTTTTGAAGTTGAAAGTGACTAACGTTCAGTCAAAAAAGCCTGTGAATTTATCATTAGTGTTGTATGTGGGTTCATCTGAATCAAGAAAAACTTGAGGTGGCTTTTCTCCTCTAATACTAAGATTTTGGCAAAAGTAGGGAGGGATTTTGTGCATGATTCTCTTTCCTGAAAATGAAAGGCAAAGAATGAGGAGCAATATTTGAACACTACTTATTTCTTATATTTTGGTTATGATCACAGTGGGTATTGCCAGAACCTTATTTTGGCATTGCTTCATATTGAATGAGAGGAAAGATAATGACAAGCACTGAGGCTCATGCTGAGCATGGAGAGTAATAAAGGTTAAAGTAATGCTGAAGTGGTTAAAAAAGAACACATTAATGGATATACAAAAGCTCTTTATTTGGGCAGTGATAGAAAATAATTCCAAAGGGAATGGATATTATATAATGCAAATGCCAGTATAATGAAGAACCCGGTCCAATCTCAAGTAGTTTTATAATCATTATTTTTTTTAGAAAAAGAAAAAGCACATCACCGAACCCGTAACGTAATTAAGATAAATAATTGAAGGAATTCAAGACAGCCATTAAGCATACAGAGAAGTCTATAGGAAGCAAAAGTTGGCATTTAGATTTCCCACATGGAAATTTAGCAATCGTCTTAGTTATCTAGTGCTGCTACAATAGAAATACCATAAGGAGATGGCTTTAACAAACGGAGATTTATTTTCCCACAGTTTCAGAGACTAGAAGTCAGAGTTTAGAGCGCTGGCTCTTGAGGAAGCCTTTCTCTCTGTTGGCTTGGAAGGAAGGTCCCTGTCTCTTCAGCTTCTGCTTCCTGGTCCCTTGGAGATCTCCATGTGTCTTACCATCTATCTTACCCATCTCTGCTAGATCACTTGCTTGTTTAATCTCAAAAGAGTTTGACTCAAAACACACCCTGCACTAATCCCAAATGGGATTATAACCCTGGGTTATAACCACAGGCATAGAGGTTAGGAATTACAATACATATTTTTTAGGGACAGGATTCAATCATTAAGAGCAGTTATGAAGGAAGTTCTTTAAAATGTCCAACTCTGCATCTGCATCTGAGACAAATGTTGTAGTTAGTCTTTGCTATATGCAAATATATTGAATGAATTAGCAATAGTCACCATATATTCCTAAAAATAGGAATGAGACATACATTTATTATTTGCTCATTACATATAATTCTGATTGTACACTCAAAGTCAATATAAAGTAATGCAAATATTTTCTTACTTAAACCAAAAGGACCAAACCCATTGCTGTTGAGTCGATTCCTATAGCGCCCCTTAGGACAGAGTAAAACTGCTGCTCCGTAGGGTTTCCAAGGAGCTGCTGATGGATTAGTATTGCTGACCTTGTTGTTAGCAGCCAAACTCTTAACCACTGTGTCACCAGGGCTTCTTTCTTCCTTACCCCCAAACCCCAGTGCCGTTTTTGTTCCTTAAAACAAACAAATAAATAGACTCGTTGCCTTCGCTTCAGTTGAACACTTTGCCCACATTATACGGAAGCTCATAAATGTAAACTGGAAAATGACTTTTATCCATTGGTATCCTCTTCTTAATCCCTTCTCTCTACCTTCACCCCACTTGGTTAATTAAAAGCTTCATCCTTTAAAAGATCACAGTTTAAATACTACTCCCTCAGAGAAGTATAGCTGTAAGACTAAGTCTAATCCTACCTGATAGAAATCACACTGTGAAATTCTTCTTTTTCCCTCCATCTCAAACCCATCTGTGTTTTTTTCTCTCCAGATTGCAATGTGTACAGCTATGTTGTCCGTAGTCATCATCTTGCCTACCTGTGTCTACAAACTCTTAATTCTTCTGATTTGTTCCATTTTTGGATTCCCCCTCCCCCCATTTTTCTATATAACAAACAGGGGGCATAAATGTGAACAAAGAGATCTAGGTGATTTCTAAAAAATCATCTACAAGTAACTATTACCTGTTTTATGATGTGAGGTACCAGCGTGCAAACCGGCATAAAACAACAATTTCCCTGTATAATCTTTCACATATTGATCCTAGTACCTTCTTTTCCCCTCTTCTCTGTAAGGATATTTTTAGTTTTCTGTATATATGTTTCTTTGCCAGATGATATTATAAACCAAAGCCAAACTCATTGCTGTCAAGTTGATTCTGACTATAGGACAGAGTAGAGCTCCTCTATAGGGTTTCCAAGGAGTGCCTGGTGGATTTGAACTGCTGACCTCTTGGTTGGCAGTCGTAGCTCTTAACCACTCCAGCACCAGGGTTTCCAAATTTTTTTTTTTTTTATATAGTCCATGTAAAATTGGGCCTAAAGTCATTTGCCACCTGAAAAACATCTGTTCTCATTGGCATTTGCACCAGTTTTCGTGTATGAATACAATGATTTTTTGTTTGTTTACTCCCTTTTTCCCATTCATTAATGAAGACGTTAAATAAAACTGGGCCTTACAGCGGGTCCCAGGGACCAAACACCAGATATTCTTCTGACTGGTTTGATTGCTGTTTATCATGATCCTTTTTTTTTTTTTTTTTTAACCGTCCTTCAGCTGTTTTCAATTCATGTGATAGTGCTCCCATGCAAGTCAATTTGAATTAATTTTGCCAGCAAAATGCTTTATGGTTCTGAGTGCATAATCTCCCTCTCCCACAGAGAAAAAAATATACTATAATCATCCAGCATTCCTGTTGATTATTTCCATTAAAGGCAGCAGGGGAAGAGAGAATGCTCAAGACTCCCCCCGTGCTTCAAGTTTTTTGAGGCTTTTGCTGTTCATTGCCTTACTTTCTTTTTTTCTTCGCTCTCTACTGTTCAGTGCTTGCACTAAGGTAAATAGTGAGAGTCCAAACTCACTGTTTAGCCCGGAATCAGGATCCTCTCAAGCTTGCTGTTGCTGTCCCTGTCAATCTCATGTCTCACTATTATTTCCCCCAAAATGAACTGATTTCTCCCTTCTTAACTCCCCGAAGGATTCATATAAATTTCTACCTCTAGTCTTTTGCAGTATAGTGCTTGAAATACTTCACCATTTACCCCTTTTACCCCTTCATTCAACCCATCTAATGCTAATAATTGTTTCAAGACCCAACTGAAGTTATATAACATGAAACCTTTCATTGCAACCGCAAGAAGGGTAACCACTTTCTAGACTGAATTGTATTACCTATTGTTTGTATGAATATTGCCACCTTTTCTAGTGTAGAGATCTTGGCTTTACCTCTAAAGTGTCATCCTATGCCTTAAATACAAATTTGTAGTAAATGTATTGGTTACTGACGGATACACATTTTGGTATCTTACTCTTTTGTAAGCACTGGCTTTTTGGAACCCAAAGGCTACAGAATTTTAACTGAAAATGGAGCTGTGAAAAGAGACACTAAAATTTGGATTTAGAGGTATTTATTTGGTAGGAGTCCTGGTGGCACCATGGTTAAGCACTCAGCTGCTAACTGAAAGATCAGCAGTTCAAACCCACCAGCTGATCTGTGGGAGAAAGATGTGGCAGTCCATGCTCCTAAAGATTACATCCTTGGAAACCCTATGGGGCAGTTCTGTTCTGTCCTATGAAGTCACTGGGAGTCAGAATTGACTCTTTGGAAAGGGTTTATTTATTGGTGTCATTCAAGACTGAGCTAGAAACAGGTTATTTAATTACACAACTTATTTTATCAGAAGACAGTTATATGCCAAAAACTGCAGTTAAATGGTGAGCAGGACCTAGTTCCTCTCCTCAGCTATTCAAATAAATAAATTGTGAGTGATGTGCCTTACAGTTGTGAAATACACAACCTACACAAACATACACAACTCAGGGATCACCTTTCCATTGAGCTCAATCAAAATTACTAACTTATATTAACGCCTACCTTCTTAGAGGCAGTATGATTAACGTGGAGAGTTTGAAATCAGCTAATCTAGATTCAAAATCTCCCTATATCTCAGTTTCATCATCTATATTTTACGTATGCTACCTACTACAGAAGAATGTTATAAGAATTAGAATAAGATAATGATGCAATGTTTAGCACAATGCCTGGTCCATATTAAGCACTCAAATGTGGTGCTGCTAGTATCCTTAGTCCTGGTTTCTGTTCTGGCTTCTTATTCTTATTTTTCTTCTCCCCAAGAGGTGGGTAGTAACTAAGATATATTTATAAGGGCATTATATTTTGATGATTACTATTTTTTTTTCTGGTATCCTTGAAATATATTTTAAGTAAAACTTAAGGATGGGAAAGGCATTCAAGTAAAGCATCTAGATAATTTATTAATAAAGACTTGAGTGGTTTTCCCAAAAGCCGCCTTGACACTTTACTCTGTAATACATTTAATTGCTTTTTACTGATGAAAACAATACAATTTTACAAATCAAAAGAGGGTTACACACTAATTGCAGCAAGCATGGTAAATTTATAGTGAAGGAAGGAAATAATTATTGAAAGCAAACTGAATAATTATAATTTTACAGATTATTTGATGGTGGACTTATAGAAATCTATGTAAATCTATTACTCTTGAAGACCATTTGGTACTGTATCACTTTACCTTGGGTTAGAACAGAAGTACAATGATAAGCATATATCTGATAATAAGCTTGATCTTCAAAAAAATTAAGTATTGCTATGCTTATTTATTGGAAACCCTGGTGGTGTAGTGGTTAAGTGCTAGGGCTGCTAACCAAAGGGTTGGTAGTTCGAATCTGTCTATACACTCCTTAGAAACTCTATGGGACAGTTCTGCTCTGTCCTATAGAGTCGCTATGAGTCAGAATCGACTCAACGGCACTGAATTTGGTTTTTGGTTTTGGTATGCTTATTTATTAAGTTGTTTTAGCATGCAAGAAATATTTCATTCAAAAATGACTGAGATAAAATACATTTCTTATGGGGATAGTCTTCAAGAGGTCTTCAACTTACAAAGTTAAATTTGTGAGTTGTCCACATAACTAAAGCTGATTTAATTATATATTGTACTATTTGTCAAATTAAAATTGGCTTCAAGTCACATAAACTTACTTCAGCTAGACTGAGGGAAAGAAAAAGATATGTTGTTAAGTCACAGAACCAAAGGTAAATTGGGTTCTTGAAATAATGGAACCAAGATGTTGGATAAACTCCCATGAACCAGGCAATAATCTTTCTGACTCCTATTTCTGGCTTGTCATTTTCTTCATTTTCCTCTCTCTACAACAGAATCCTCTGTTTTACTTTGAACTGATGGCTTCCCCACAATTCCAAATTTGATTTCCTGTATTAAAGAGACCACCTCAAACTGAGCAGGAATGTTCCAAATTCCACACATAGAAAGATTCTGATAGGCTGTACTTGGTTCACCTATCCATCACTGATACAAACAACTCTAGTTGGATGGGGAAGAAGAGATATCTTAATTTTCTAGTGATGCCATAGCAAAATGCCACAAAGTGAGTGGTTTCAAAGAACAGAAATTTATTTTTTCATTGTTCCAGAGGTTGTAAATTTGATTTCAGGGTTTCAGCAGGGCTATGCTCCTCTCTCTGTTGGCTGCAGGAGAAGATCCTTCCTTGTGTCTTTCAGCTTCTGGCAGCTCTGGTTGTTTCTTGGTGTCCCTTGACTTGTAGGTGTATCCTCACATGCTCTCTTGCCCCTGTGTGAGACTGACCTTTGATAAGACAACATTCAGAAGGGACTAGGTTTAGGACTCACCCTACATTTGTATGACTGCCTATACTTTAACTGTAACATCTGCAGGGACATAACGTATTTCTTCAAACGAGGTCACATTTACCAGTTCAAGGGTTAGGACTTCAACATATATTTTTTGGGGAAAAAAATTAATTCAGAACAGGAAGAAAGCATGCAATATAAGCATAGCTCTTGGTAGCCATCGCTGCAAGGAAGAGAAGACCTTTCCAAAAAAAAAAAGTATTTGGCCTGTATCCCAGCTAGTGTCTTCTCTGGTGAGAAAGCATTTTTCTAATGTAAACTAATTTTTCTATATAAAGCTGGTTAAGTAAATAATTACTAATGTGAAATGTTTTGTTCTCAAAATTGTGCAGTGAAATGGGTTGTTACATGTATTGTATCTCTACTCTCTGATTTATATAATGCATATGAATTTTATCCAACACTTGATATTTTTATTTGATTAGTCTCTTCATTCTATTTAAAATCTTAGCAGTATTTGTCCCAATGATCTTATATTTTGCTCTTTGCAGTCATGGATTCTGTCTTTTGGTTATCATCATTCTTTTCTATAACACGAACACCTCTGTTCCCCCATGTCACTTTGAGCGCATAACATCCTTAGGCTCCTGTCTACAATTAGCTATTATGAGTAGGCATAATACTAACAATATCCTGTTAGCTCACTCTTTCCTTAGAGCCTGAGAAAATCACCCTGTGATTGCTGACCTGGTTCTGAAAGTCCCTGTGTTGCATCTAAAGTCTAGTCTCTTACTTAAAAGCAAGTTATAAATATATATATATAGAAACAAAAGAGGAAGGCAATCTTTACTATGTTTATATTGCATTTGTTGCACGGAAATTTCTTAGATAATTTGTACATTTCCAGAATGTTATTATGGGTGTTTAATGACATGGGTTATGAATCTATACTCACTTAGCCAATATATTCAGATTCAGCTGTATTTCCTGACAGAATACAGAAATGGTGTGCATATGCTTCCTAATGTCTAACGGTGCTTCATGTATTTCACTCTACATTACATATATCAGGATAGAACAGCTGCTAAGGCTCTTGGAGAAGTTTCATTTTCAAGAGTTTTAGATAGTTTGACATTCATGGACTTTTAGTTGATTATAACATGCAACTGTGTAGTAAGCCAGTGAATCACAGTCTTCTGCCTTGATTACTAATTAATACAATAACACAAGATTATTCTGTTTGTGTCACAAATCCTTCCAGTCTGCACACTTAAAGGCATAACCACGAGTATAATCCTGAGAGATAAAGTTACTTCATTAAACAAGACTCTTTGATTTATTGATGGCTTTATTTTGATGCCAGATTAAATAATGGAATTTTTTAGGTAATTAACTATAGTGACAGTAGACAGCGTTTATCTCCCCTTATAATTCTGGAGTTCTTTTTGATTCTTAAAATTTACAGATTAAGATTATCACAATAAAAAAGGAGCATATGTAATTTCAATGTTAATAGTAGGAAATTAATATGGTTCCAAAAGGCGATACTTGAATGTCATTAATCTGAAAAGGTCGAAGCTAGCTATCCTGTCATCAGATGTTAACAGCGCTTTCCAGGAAGCCAATCATCAGTAATTTTCATGGTAGGATTAGTCATTAGTGTACTGAAGTTCATTTCTAACATCCAAGTGCACTGTGCTGTCCTTTGAAAGTAGAAGTCAACATGAAGATATGTCATGTAACATAATGTAACAAATCTCTAATTATTGAAAGGAAGATTCTCCCACACCCACATCCCAAATCTGTAAATTTGGGGCATAGCTGTGAAAAATAATAAATGAATAATGAACCATAAAATTTTATAGTTTGGAGATTCTTCATAGTTTGGAGATTCTTCATAGTTTGGAGATTCTTCATGTTCCAATATATTTTAAAGATTTTTTTTTTTTTTTAGTGAATTCATACAGGGTAAAGCCATGAAAATCACTACTGCAAAAACAGTTATAACAACAGCAATGTGAGTCCAGGCTGAGTTAAATTTGTACTTTGTTCCAAGGCATTTAATTATCTCAGTTTACTCATCTATTAAAAAAGTATGTTGATAATTTTTAAAATTGTTTCTAACATCCAAGTTTTCAGCTTTTATGTTTTTGACTTTGACTTGAAATCAGAAATGATAATTAAATGTACAAAGGCGTTAGAGTTAGTTCATAGTTAGAATTTGTATAAAGCTAATGAAGAAATCACTTCTTGTTTTTAGGTGGGGTGGTAAAATCTTAGAACTGAAGTGCCAATTTGATGAAGTTTGAGATTTAGATGCCAAGTTGCTAATTTCTGTTTTTTGAATGGAGTAACAAGATGTAGTGCAAGTGGGAAATCTCTCCTGCTCTAACTACACATCCTGTCAAGTGAGAAGGTGTTTACTAAACAAGACAAACTTTTCAGATGCAAATAAGGAGGACTAAAACTCCCAAATTGATTCCCAATATTTTCCAAAGTGAGATTTTACTAAGATTGTCTGAAACAGGAAATAATTGTGTTCAACAAAAAGGGTTCTAAGCTCAAGTAAGTTTGGGAACTATTAAGTTAAATTGATTTAAAGAGGTTTACCTATGACATTATACAGAACCTTTGATATATGAAAGAACATGCAAGTTCTTTCAAATTAGTTGATAAGGAAACATTTTACCCACTATACTTATCAACATCTTCAGGAAGAATGTTCAGCAGAAGGCAATTAAGGAAACACTTTATTCAGACAAATATATTCTCCCTTTAAAGCCTATCTGAATGCAGAGGTGTAGAGAAATAAGAGAAAGGATTTTTTTTCTTTTAATTACAATGGCATGTGGAACAGTGCCTAAGATTCACTTTCCTACAAATTCCTGGAAATTTTGTCTAAGGCATCATAATGTCACCGGCTAGCCTGTCACTGGAAATCATAGCCTGTAAGTGATTTCTAGTATGGTGCGTGGCCAAGGTCAGGCTTGTTAAACATGAGTATTTCAGAGGTGCTGCAGTCTACATATGCAAGCTATAGTTGGAGAGGATTTCAGAGCTACCTTTTTGAAGGAGGCCAATGAAAAAATTTCCCTTTTCATTTAATAAATAAGATACTAAGTAATTTATTTAGCCCATGCGGTAATTAAACAGAGTCCCTGGGTAGTGCAGATGATTAAGTGCTAGACTACTAACCAAAATGTTGGTGGTTTGGACCCACCCAGAGGCACCTCAGAAGACCTGGCAATCTACTTTTGAAAAGTCGCAGCCTTGGAAAGCATATGGAGTGCAGTAATTCAGCATCTATATAATCTCCTCTGGTACCTCTTGGTAGAGAAGGTTGACATGCAAAATTCCGCATAAAGCTATATTGAGCTAATGTCTTCTAAAAAGAAATGTATCTTTTCCCTAAGTCTACAGTATCACATGCAGAAGTAGATTTTCTAAATATAAATTACACTCGAAATTGTATGTATTTTCCTATGATCTTGAAATCAGGCCTTTGAACTTAATTTTTGATATAGTTGTGGATTCATTTGTTCATTAGTTTGTCTAACAATCATTTATCCAACAAACCCTGTGCTAGAATTACAATAAGCACACAGGATGCAAAGATATAGTACATATTCATTGACCTTAACAAGTTCTAAGACTGGAGGTTATATCATTATATAATTAGACACACAAGGCAGTATACATTTTGCAAGGAGTATATATACACATTTATAAAATTATGTATGTGTGTGTATATTTATATATATTTATATATATATTTATATATATTTATATATATATTTATATATGTATATATACCAAACCCATTGCCATCAAGTCGATTCTAACTCATAGAGACCCTGTAGGACAGAGTAGAACTGCCTTATAGGGTTTCCAAGGAGCAGCTGGTGGATTTGGACTGCCAACCTCTGGTTAGAAGCAGAGCTCTTAACCACTGTGAGATATATATATATATATATATATATATATATATATATATATATATATATATATATATTTGTTGTTGTTGTTAGCTGCCATCGAGTCAGTTCTGACTCATAGCAACCCTGTGTACAACAGAATGAAACACTGCCCAGTCCTATGCCATCCTCACAATCATTGTTACAGCCACTGTGTCAATCCATCTTGTTGCAGGTTTTCCTCTTTTTCGCTGTTTTTTTTTTTTTTTTTCTACTTTACCACGTATGAGGTCCTTCTCCAGGGACTGAGCCCTCCTGATAATGTGTGTAAAGTATGTGAGACACAGTCTTGCCATCCTTGCTGTTAAGGAGCGTTCTGGCTTACTTCTTCTAAGGCAGATTCATTCGTTCTCTTGGTAGTCCCTGGTTTATTCAGTATTCTTCACCAAACCATAATTCAGCGCCATCAATTGTTCTCCAGTCTTCATTATTCATTCCCAGTTTTCACATGCATATGAAGGGTTTGAAAGCACCATGGCTTGAGTCAGACACACCTTAGTCCTTAAAGTGACATCTTTGCTTTTTAACACTTGAAAGAGGTCTTTTGTAGCACATTTGCCCAATGCAATGCTTGTTTGATTTCTTGGCTGCTGCTACCATGGGCGTTGATTGTGAATTCAAGTAAAATGAAACCATTGACAACTTCAGTCTTTTCTCTTTATCATGATGTTGCTCACTGGTCCAGTTGTGAGGATTATTGTTTTCTTTATGTTGAGGTATAATCCGTACTGAAGGTTGTGGTCTTTAATCTTCATCAGTAGGTGCTTCAAGTCCTCTTCACTTTCAGCAAACAAAGTTGTGTCATCTGCATATTGCAGGTTATTAATGAGTCTTCCTCCAATCCTGATGCCCCATTCTTCTTCATATAGTCCAGCTTCGCTGAATATTTGCTCATCATATAGATTGATGCATACCTTTCCTGGTATTAAACCATGCAGAACCGCTATGATGTTAATGAGGCAGGATTAGAGGTAGTTATGATAATGAGGCAGGACCCAATCTACAAGATTTGATTGTGTCTTAGTCAGTCTCTTTCAAGATATAAAAGAGAGAAGTGAGCAGAGAGACAGGGAGATGTCATACCACCAAGAAAGTAGTGCCAGGAGCAGAGTATGTCCTTTGGACCCAGGGTTCCTGTGCTGAGAAGCCCCTGGCCTAGAGCAAGATTGATGACAAGAACCTTCCTCCAGAGCCAACACAGAGTGAAAGCCTTCCCCTGGAGCTGATGCCCTAAATTTGGACCTCTGGCCTACTAGACTGTGAGAATAAATTTCTGTTTGTTAAAGCCATTCACTTGTGGTATTTCTGTTATAGCAGCACTAGATAACCAAGACACATTTCAATTACCAGTAATTATCAATGCATCATGATTGCATGTTTGATCAATTTCAGACTGTAGAAGTTGGTAAAAATCTTCAATTTCTTCATCTTTGGCCTTAGTGGTTGGTGTGTAAATTTTAATAATAGTTGTATTAACTGGTCTTCCTTGTAGGTGTATAGTTATTACTCTATCATTGACAGCATTGTACTTCAGGATAGATCTTGAAATGTTCTTTTTGCTGGTGAATGCCAACCCCATTCATCTTCAAGTTGTCATTCCTGGCATAGTAGAGTTTATGATTGTCCGATTCAAAATGGCCAGTACAATCCATTTCAACTCACTAATGCCTAGCATATTGATGTTTATGCATTCCATTTCAGTTTTGATGATTTCCAATTTTCCTAGATTCATACTTCATACATTTCACATTTCTATTATTAATGGTTGTTTGCAGCTATGTCTTCTCATTTTGAATGATGCCGCATCAGCAGATGAAGGGCCTGAAAGTTTGACTCCATCCATGTCATTAAGTCGACTCTACTTTGGGGGGCAACTCTTTTCCCCAGTTGTCTTTTGAGTGCCTTCCACCCTGGGGGGCTCATCTTCTGGTACTATATTAGTCAGTGTTCTGCTGCTATTCATAAGGTTTTCACTGGCTAATTTTTTTTTTTTTTCCAGGAGACTGCCAGGCCCATCATACTAGTCAGTTTTAATCTGGTTGCTCAGCTGAAAAGCCTGTTCATTATGGGTGACCGTGCTGGTATTTGAATACTGGTGGCAAAGCTTCCAGTATCACAGCAACAAACAAGTCCCCATAGTATGACAAACTTTACATATATATATATATAAAAGTTGCAGAATATTTTCACAGCTAACAAAATGAAAGTGAATTCCAAATTTAGATGAATTAATAACATTTATGAATTTGATCAAAATTTAAGATAATGAAATAGTCAGATAGCCAGTAGTGGTATTAGCTGGGAAATATAGTAAGCAATTCTTATATCCCTGAGTGGCACAAACAGTTTGCACTTGCCTACTAACCGAAAGATTGGAAGTTCTAACCCACCCAACACCATTGCTAAAGAAAGGCCTGGGCGATCTGCTTCCATAAATATTACAGCCAAGAAAACCCAATGGAGCTCAGTTGTACTCCGCATGGGGTCGCCATGAGTCAGAATCAACATCACAGCAAAGGGTTTGGTCTGGTTTTTGTTTGTTTTGTTAGGATTATATTGCAGTATTTATAAAACTCCCTAAGTTCAAACATATTTTTATTGCATTAAGATAATGACCACAGCTTTCAGTATGGATTATACTTCAAAGACCACAGCCTGCAGCATGGATTGCACCTCACAACATAAAGAAAACAAAAATCCGCACAACTGGACCAATGTGCAACATCATGATAAATGGAGAAAAGATTGAAGTTGTCAGGGATTTTGTTTTACCTGGATGCACAATCAACAGCCATGGAAGTAGCAGTCAGGAACCCAAAAGATGCATTGCATTGGGTAGATCTGCTGCAAAGGATCTCTTAAAAGTGTTGAAGAGCAAAGATGTCACCTTGAAGACTAAGGTGCGCCTGACCCAAGCCATGGCATTTTCAATCACATCATATGCATGTGAAAGCTGGACAGTGAATAAGGAAGACCGAAGAAGAGTTGATGCTTTGAATTGTGGTGTTGGCGAAGAATATTGAATATACCATGGACTGCCAAAAGAACAAACAAACCTGTCTTAGAAGAAGTACAACCAGAATGCTCCTTAGAAGCAAAGATGGCAAGACTGCGTCTTACATACTTTGGACATATTGTCAGGAGGGAGAAGGACATCATGCTTGGCAGAGTACAGGGTCAGCGGAAGAGAGGAAGAGCCTCAACGAGGTGGATTGGCACAGTGGCTGCAACAATGAGCTCAAGTATAACAATGATCATAAGGATGGCTCAGGACCGGGCAGTGTTTCGTTCTGTTGTGCATGGGGTCACTATGAGTCGGAACCTACTCGACCGCACCTAACAACAACAACAAGATAATGACAAGTCTTATTTTTTCATTGCCAATAATAAATTTAAATAGCAAGCTATGTGTTACATAATGCATCTTTTCTAAATGTAAACTTGTAGCTCAAACTGTGATTTAGTTTTATGTGATAATATGTAACTCCATTAAATTATACTTTTAAAATTAAATATTAAAATGATTGCTAACAAACGACTAGGATTTGGATGCTGGCTATGTCAATTGAATGATAATGAAATCAATTTTATACATTTTTAACTGCCAATTGAATAAATTACTATTATATTGTGAGCAATCTCATCTCATGTAACCACAACCACAGCAACAAGGAGACTTTTCAGTTTAGCTCGCCTTTTTTTTTTTTGCAAAGAACTCCTTGTGAGAATTAGGTCAAGTAGGTCAATTACTAAATCTTTCTAGAGATGTGAATATTGACTTACCTTAGGAGAACTGGGAGAGATATTAAGAACTGTTTAAACGGTTGACATCCTAATATTCCTCAATGTCATCATAGCTAACATTATTTGTTGGCTGAAGGTGACAGTTTATACTCTGTATTATATATTGTATGATTGAATCTGCACATAAAAGGAGGTACATGTGTAATTTGCAAAAATCTTCTATAGACATGTTTTTCTTTTTTTTTTTCTGTACATATAAGAAGACAAGTCGTGGTTTTAAATATCGTATATGGTAAATTGGCAATTTCAGAAAATACTAGATTGAAGAGGCAAGATAATTCTCTTCACGTGGCTTTCCCTTATACAATTAGTACATTTAATAGGCTGTCCCCCCTCCCCAGCAAAGCTCTCTGTATTTCTTTTCATGTTGCTACAATAATTTATATATGAGAAGGCATATTATTATAAAACTTAATATGTTCTATCATAACATAACTTAAAAACCCTGTTTTCTTATTTATCTAAATCCTAAATATTATTGGTGCTATAGTTAATAAGAACAAATATGCATGTTAAACACTGAATTTGAGGTGACAGTTTCATCTATGCGTGTAACTTTCATTTTTTTCTATAGCAGTTGTTTTTAAATGCCCATGTCATTTATTGAGTTTATAAATTCTTTTAATTATGAAATAATTTCCAAAATTTTGTGCTATTAAAAACATCTAACTTCAAATTTATTAAAATGTTATGAAGAATTTAACAGTGAGGTTTCTTCTTTTTTTTTTTTGAGGTTTATTCTTTTATGATTTCAGAGAGGAGTACACTGTACACAGTAAATGGAAGTTCTTGAGCCCTGGTGGTGCAGTGGTTAAGAGCTCGGCTGCTAACCAAAATGTTGGCAATTTGAATCCACTGCCGCTCCTTGGAAACTCTATGGGGCAGTTCTGCTCTGTCCTATAGGGTCCCTATGAGTTATAATCAGTTTGAAGGCAATGGTTTTTTTTTTTTTTTTTTACCTGTGTCTGTAGCCAGCAAATTGTGTATCCGTCAATGTGTGGCAACTATACTCTGCCATGAATTTGTGAATCACCGACAAGGAAGACATTGACTAATGATGAGTGAACTGTGAAGTATTAACTTTTTGGTTTTGAAGTGTCTCCAAACCAATTTTTCTATTTAAAATCATTTAATAAATGTTTATTATCTCTTTTTTTTTGTCTTATAATTACTTCATCCTCTCCTGGGTTTTTGGCTTTTCCTGAAGCATAACAATTCTCTCCACTTTAGTCTTACCTCTATTATCGTAAATCTCTACAGATTTATCAACCTAGTTCTGTTTTCCAAGTCTCTGATCTATATCATAATTGGTAACACATGGGGCTGCCAAGAGTTGGACTTGACTAGATGGCAACTAATGATGACTTAAGAGTGGACTGTAAAGCATAGCTTTTAGAGCTATAGATTTTACCTTAATTTTTTTTGTCCATTGTCCATTGTACTGAAGGTACAAAAGTATATATATTTTAGCCTTTTTGGAATTTTTGCTTAGGGTTTAGTGTATTTTGTCAAATAAATCCTTAAACTTTCATTATTAGTTACAACAGTTGTCATGGTGTTGTCAAAGCACAAGATTCATTGTCAAAGCGTATATATCGTGAATTTCTAAGAACGAGCTAAGTACTTATCCTGTACCTCTTACAGCCTTGAATATGATTTCCTCATAGATTTTCATCATATATTTTTGTATAGTTTATAGTCGCACTATTTTATGCCTCCTATGATAGCATGCAAACTATATGAGAAGAGTGAGACTGTTTTGTTCACTATTGTACCCCCCAGTACAATATAATAGCTGAATGAATAAATGAATGAATAAGATTTTTCAAGGGATTTGTTTGTTTGGAAGGGAAACTTTTCTTTATTGACAGGAAATATGGATTCAGGTTCTTGGCGTTGTTGCCACAGATCTATTAGCAGCAAACCGAAACCAAACATGTTGCCATTGAGTCGATTCCAACTCATACCGACCCTGTAGGACAGAGTAGAACTGCCCTATAGAGTTTCCAAGGACTGGCTGGTGGATTCAAACTGCTGACTTTTTGGTTAGCAGCCTAGCTGTTAACCACTATACCACCGTGGCTACGGTTTATGCTAATGGTGATATGAGTTAATTCTTAGAAAAACTGAATTAGGACTTAAGAAATTGACTTGGAATGTGAAAGTATTTAGGTCAGATGCTGGAAAAAAAAATGGTTGTAGCATGGAAGGAGGATTTAGTATGTAATGTTTTCTTGGTAAATTTCTACTTGGGGAATTTGAAAAGAAGAATCAATTCAGCAAATATTTACTGAAAACTCAAGTATTTTGACGAAGGATCTAAAATATGAATATGATACCACTCCTTTTATCCAGGAACTTTTGGTTTAGTTTGAGGAGCAGGCACACTAGGAATATCTAGGTTTCATTGTACTGTAGTCATCCACATATCTTGGATTACTACTGTGAAGACATTTTTACAGAAATCTGTCTAAACATGGGATTCGCCCAAGAAAGGCAGCATATGTGGCAAGAGGTCAAGAGGCAGGATGCTAAAGGAATATTGTTAGAATCATACCTCTACAAGTCCTGAGCTTTCCTAATCTTGCTGAGTTTTGCCATGTAAGTAACAGTGTCTTCTTATTCGGGGTGTGATGAGGATAGGATGTTTTGATATGTCTAAAGTGCTGAGGAAAGTTCTAGGCACGTTTTAAGTTCTCAATTAATTTTAGAAAATTCTTATTATGTATTATTAAAATACGTATTTTTGGGTCCCAGGATTTTGTAGGTCTGGGATAGGTCACAAAACCTGTATTTTTTAAAACTGTCAAATGTAGTTATGATACTATTGATAATTAAATCAGTGTTTGGAAACCTCATTTCTGGGCAATCTGAGCATAAGAAGAAAACAAAGTAGGAACTTCAAAATAGATCAGTTGACAAAGGATACTAGTAAAATAAATATTTTAGAGAAATAAAAAGTAGGTTTTATATATAGAAGTATTACACTAATGTTTTCTGGAAATGTATCCATTTTTATGTAAGCATGATCCCATTAAATTAAATGGGAATTCTTTGCACATAGATACTTATCTTGGCAAACCTAGCATCTATATATTAATGAGACTCCCTCAGTATATGTCTTTCTGAATACTTAATTCTGTCAGCTTTAAAGTATTTTAGTTGAGAAAAAAAATTGAGTTAAGGTGGTTAAAACAGAAAAAAATATATACCCAGTTATTACTCATTTTTCATTTAGAAATATATTTTCAAAACCATGCAGCATAAATCAAATCCAATTATTTAATTGGAGCCCTGGTAGCTCAGTGTTTAAGAGCTATGGCTGCTAACCAAAACGTCGGCAGTTGGAAACCACCACCTGCTCGTAGGAGACCCTATGGGGCAGTTCTACTCTCTCCTGTAGGGTTGCTATGAGTTGGAATTGATGGTAACAGGTTAATTGGAGCCCTGGTGGTACAATGGTTAAGAGCTCCACTGCTAGCCAAAAGGTCAGCAGTTAGAATCCAGCAGCCACTCCTTGGAAATCCTATTTAGCAGTTCTGCTCTGTCCTATAGGGTTGCTTTGAGTTGGAATCGACTTGATGGCAAAGGGCTTTTAATACCAACGTACAGTTTGTATAGTTATATATTCTTTATGGTTACTGAACTAACGAATAAAATTTTACACTGTATTCTTATTAGAATTCTTATATTCTGTTCTTAAATTGATGGCTTTTTAAAATATCTTTCTTTGAGAAAAATAGTTCAGATTAAGCAACAACAAAAAAAGTTAGTTACTGAGATTTATAGTTTGTGTGTTGGGAAATATCTGTATATATCTACATCTGTAGCTGGAAACCCTGGTGGTGTACTCGTTACGAGCTACAGCTGCTAACCAAAAGGCCGGCAGTTTGAATCCACCAGGCCCTCCTTGGAAACCCTATGTGGCAGCTCTACTTTGTCCTGTAGGGTCACTGAGTCAGAATCAGCTTGACAGCAACAGTTTTGTTTGTTTGTTTTTGGTATAGCTACAGCTGTAGCTATCTATATTATCTATCTCTGTATCACCTTCCTAATATTGGCTTATGCAAATCTGAAGAATCTTAATTCCTCAAATATAACTTGCAGTCTCTATTTAAAGAAGGAGTTTTTCAGTTATGCATAAGATAGTGAATTGCTTACAATAAAGCAGTGTGAACGCCTAGGAAGTAAGGCTTATGCACAAGTGTATGCGTGTGCACTGCCTGGAAGCTGTCAGTGTGCTTAGTTTACTCTGTTATGTGCCCTATGTGACATACTTCTGCAACTGGGACAAGTGTGTGTTTTACTCATTTGTTATCTCTATTTAATTATAGGTGGAATGCTTCAATATGGTAATTTGTCAGAATTATAAGCATAATTATCTTTTAATGAATTTAGGAGTATATATTATCACTGAATATGAGAAAAAACAGAAGCCAGAACATTTGGGACATATTATTTACTTGGTAAAAATCGTTACAGAAATGAATTCTGTCAGTAATAATGTTGTATAAATCTGAAAAGTACTCAAGGAAAGATTATCAGGAAAGTGTACCTGCCTTGACATTGTGACAAGATGGTCAGTTCTAAAATATGACTCTAAATTCTTGTGAAAATTAATGAATTAGTAGTACGCACAGATCTTCAATCAAAGCAATAAATTAATTATGCATATTGAGATCTATTAAAGTGTTCTTTGGTTTTTAATATTTTCCAATAAGCATATGCTTTGTTACATTTTAGAATAATTCCTGTTTGTTGTTTTGTATTTTTATTCTTTTAAAATAGGTATGATTAAATTTTATCACAAAATGAAAGAGACTCTGCTTCTTAACAGATGTATATAAACTAACTTTATTATTTAATCTTCTGACTTACCTTCTTCATATGGGCCAAGGTGCTCTTTCCTAAGAAATGAGCCCACAGTATGTGAACTGGAATCATTAGGTTCATATTCTTCAATTTTGAGGGTAAATGAAAAAGAATATGGGTCCCAGTGTTTGTACTTTATATTTAGTCCAATTAATGAGATCTTGTTCTCTGACATGATAGGAATTCCAGATACTTTTATATTACTGGAGTATCCTGTTTAACATGAAGAAAACGAACACACCTGGTTAGAGTAAGCCTCAATATCATATAATATTAGCCATGCTTTTATTTATATGAATCATTGAAGCTTTTAAATACCATGTTTTGACTACTTAATACAATTTTAATAATCTTTCGAGAGCCCTCTGGGATTGCTGTCACTTATCGTTGATAATTAACAGAAATACACAGATAAATGAAATCCACAGTCATTCAAGTGTACCCTTTTCACCATATTCAATTCTCTTCACTACAAATCCTCTCCTGGATCTGCCAACCCCTAACAACATTTGACAGAATTGAGTTTAACCTTCTCTTTCTTTCCTTGCCATTCTTCTGCTGGAGGTTATTACCGACAGAAGGGAAAAAAAAATAGCTGCCAGAGCAAAAGGCAGGCAACATTTCAGTGTGGACATGCCAAGTGTTCTTTGACTAAAAAAGAGGGAGAAATGAGTGCCACCCAGAAGTTTTTTCTATTCGCCTGCAGTAGATGTCAGCATACCATGGACTGACACAGATGGTAAAGCAGTTCGCTCTTGGCATTTTTGTTCATTCGTACATTTTTTTTTTCTTCCCTCCATTTTTATATACATACATTGAATAAATATATATTAAATAAACAGATCTTCAGAAATTATTTTAAACATTGGGGTTGCACACACAATTGAAGGTATGTTTCTTTGAGATTGAAGCAAATAGAACTCTTTGGGAGATACAGATATGTAAACTGAAAACAGAGTATCAATTACACAGGGGAGGAAACATAATTTAAGCCATTATCATTTGGTATTCCAGGAAGTGGCTGCAACTAGCAACAGATACCCTTATGTAGAATTTCCCAAAATATGTTTGGTAGAATGTTCCACAGAATTCTAATATATGTTAGGAATAAAAGAGTACTCTGTTAATACAAGCATGGAAACAATTACATCGTATACAACTGAGTAGGATAATTTACTGTACAGCTCCTCCAAACCATTAATATAGAGATGAGCATAGAGTTCTCAAGCCTTGAATTTAATATCTTGAAGAGAGATGAACTAAGAAGAGCTCCATGGTTGTCTGGGTAAACAGTTCTCTTCTTGTCCATGAAATACATTCTGGGACTCTAGTTGCATAGAAAATACCTTGGAGGCGTTACTTTAATGTTTCATTCAAAGGTAAAGAAAATAAAGATGAAATACAATAGAACTTTGTAAATAAAAAATATTGCTGTGCCTTTGTAAGAATACCGGTGACAGACTTCACTTACTCCACTCATTAGTTTGCCTAAGGATACTGAACTGAGCAGTGCTAATACCTAAAGGGTCTCTAACGTCACCCTTCCCTATAACTTCTTTCTTTTACTTTGGGAGGCATCGTGGTGTAGTATTTTAAAACATGAACTTGGAAGTAGGGTAAATCTGACTTGTTGATGTTGACATGAACTGTGTAACCACTCCTCTTGGCTTCTCTTTTCCCTATCTCACTTGATTCTTTCTCTCCTTCTCTCTTTTCTTTTCTTGGCTGGGGGTGGATGGTTTAAATTCCTGGGGAGGGGCATCATACACCCCTATGACTTGTTATATGGAAAATCTGAAAAACGTCCATTACAGAGGGATAAAAACTGTTTCAAGCAGAGTTTGTTTATGATGGTTTTGGAAAGCCAGCTCCTGTGCACCAGAGGACACTGGGGAATGTGGCGAGTTGCAGCACTCTGTGGAGAATGGTGTTGTGATTCGATGAAAAAGAAGCCAAATCCTCAGGGAAGCTGATTTTGGACTCAATACCTCCCAATGGCAACTGTGCTCCATAGGGCTTTTTACTTTTGGAAGTAAATCACCAGATCTTCCTTCTGAGGCATTCTGGGTGGACTAGAACCTCCAACAGCAGCTGAGGGAATATCTGTTTGAATTGCCCAAGGTCTGGCCTCTAAGTAAAGAGGAGTTTTAAAAGATGAGAGCAGACATCTAGATTTAATATCAATTACCTTAAGAAACTGTCTCACAAGAGATAAGACTACATTTTTAATGCTTGTTTTTAGTATTATTTTACTAAACCTCGAGAGGAGTTTAAATACTTTTTCAGGTAATTGTAGACTGGCATACGGTTTTAGAAATATCACAGAGATAGGCATCTATTATATATTTTACCAAGTTTTCCACCAATTACATTTTACAGTGATATTCTACAATAGTATAATATCACAACCAGAATATTATCATTGATATCATTCACTGATCCTATTTAGATTTCCTGAGTGATTTTAGTTGTACTAGTGTGTGTGTGTCTGTGCATGTGTGTGTGCTTGTGAAAATCCGTACAATTGTATTACCTGTGCCAGTTCATTCACCCTTATACGATAGTGCCAATACCAAAAGAATCTCTAATGTCATCCTTTTATAACCACACTCATATCTCCTCTGTTCTCTAGCCTCTTATCCCTAACCCTGGGTACCGCTAAGCTGTTCTACATTTCTGAAATTTTGTTATTTCGAAAATATTGCATAAAGGGAAGTATTTAACCTTTATGGATATTTTAAAATTGAAAATAATTCCATTTAGATTCATTCAAGTTGTTGCATGTGTCTATAGTTCACTTCTTTTTATTGCTGAGTCATATTCCATGGTGTGGATGTACCACAGTTCGTTTAACCGTTTACCTGTTGAAAAACATCCGTGTCGATTCCAGTTTTTGACTACTACAAATAACACCGCTCTGGACTTTTGGATATAGGTTTTTGTGTGAATATAAGTTTTCATTTACCTTGGGTAAATGTCCAAAAGTGAAATTGCTGTGATGTGTGATACGTGCCATGTTTAATTTTCTAAGAAACTTCCAAACGATTTTTCAAAGTAGCTGTACCATTTTACCTTCTCACCAGCAAGTTATGAGTGATCTAGTTGCTACATCTCCATACCACAGCAAATTTGGTTTTCGTAATATTTTAGGTATTTATTTATTTATAGTCATTTCAGAGAATTGTATAGTGATAGCTATTGTGGTTTAAGTTGGAACTTCTCTGATGTCTACTGATGTTCATTCAGCATCTTTTCATGCCCTTTTCTTGCTCTGTGTATCCTCTTCGGTGAAATACCTGTACTATTTCCTATTTGGTTTTTTTTATATTTCATTGTTGAGGTTTGAGTCACCTTCATTTTTGAGTTAGTTTTGCTAGATATAGAATTATTGGTTACAAGTTTTTTCTTTCAGCACTTTGAATGCGTCATCCCATTGTTTTAGCTGACATTGTTTCTGTTGAGAACCAGCTATTGACCATATTGTTGATCCCCTCAACCTGATTAGTTTTTTTTTTTTTTTTCTGCTGCTGCTTTCAAGATTCCATTTTTTTAAATGTCTTTAGCGTTTTGCAGTTTGACTATAACATACCTAAATGTGGATGTCTTCGTGTGCGTAGTAATTGGGCTTAGCAAGATTTTTGAATATGTAGATAAATGTTATTCATCAAATTTGGGCAATTATCAGTTATTATTTCTTCAAATATTGTGTTTTCCATTTTTCCTCTCTTCTCTCATTTTGAGATTAACATTAACCCATAAGTTGGTATGGTCGATGTTGTTCCACAGGTCTCTGAGGCTCTGGTTTCTTGTTGTTTTTTTCAACTGTTTTTCTCTGTGTTCTTTTAGTTATATAATTTTCATTGATCTAATTTCATGAAGGAACCCTGGTGGAGCAATGCGTAAGAGCTCGGCTACTAACCGAAAGGTCAGCAGTTCAAATCCACCAGCAGTTGGAAACCATATGGGACAGTTCTAATCTGTCCTATAACGTCGCTAGGAGTTGGAATTGACTTGATGACAACGGTTTTTTTTTATTTTCATGAGTTTTGTGTGACTTTCTGTTCTTACACTTTTATCACCATTTCATTATATGAATATAATGAAATAGTGTATGGTATTGCTTTATTTTTTTTTAATTATAGCAAAATATTTTAATTTTTTCATTATATATTTGCAACCTTCATACAATTGAGTTAATGTTAATTCTTGTATAGTTATTGATAGTATGAATGTAACACAATTTATTCATTTCTTCTATTGATGGTTATGTAGGTGGTTTCTAATCTTTGGCTATTATAGCATTGGCAAGCTCGTCTTGGCACATGTGAAGCAGGCAGTCATGAAAGGGTTATTAACCATTGCATAATGGTTGTTTTTTAGAAAAGTCTACTCTTGCTACGTTTTTGTTACGACTTTTACGGCACTTAACCACGATTGGTGGAATCCCCAGGTTTCTTCCCCTCTCCTGGCAAGAGGCCGAGGTGCAGTCGCACTGACACCGAATCTACCCTCTCTATGAGCTTCTTGGAGTGGGCAGTAGCATGCTGTCCCCATTTTTTTAGGGCTGTGCGCGATATTTTTAGAGCTGTGTGCAAAAACTCATTCACTAAAATTATGCGGACTGCACGTGCATCACAAGACTGAAGATCCTCCCCTCACTGTTCGTGCATATGTATGTCTCTCCCTATGAAAGGAGCAAATCTGCCTTGGTTCAGGGAGCTGGCAGCCTTAGGTCAGGAGACCCTGCCTATATCCCAGTTTGCAAGCCGAATAAACATTTCTGTTCTTCCAACCCTGCGTCTGGCTGACTTCAATACACTAGTCTGCTTGACAAGAACCTATTAGTTGACGACTTCACGTGTATACCTGATTACATGTGGAAATTAAGAGTTGTAAGAATTTCACATTTCACTATTATTTACAAACAGTTCTCCTAATTTTGCTACCAATATACACTACCAGAAGCAGCAAGATGGAATCCCTGTTTTCCTACAGCCTTTCTAACACTTAATCTTATATCTGCCTGGTTTTCCCCTATAAGCACACATCTCAGTGTACAAAGCATTAGTCTATATTCAGTGTACCCAGTCAAAAGTGGAATGGAGAAATATTATTAAGGAATTTGAGATTTCAAGGAGTCCACTGAACTATCTTTGCTAAGGACTTTTAGTGCTGTAGCAGACTATTAGTTGTATTGCAAAGAGAATAATAAATGTAAGTCAGGGAATATTTACCTTATGTCATTATGGATATCTCCTTATCATTTCAAGAGTGGTTTGCTCACTCTTATATTGATATGAAAGTACCAGATGATATGTAAGTTCAATTAGGCTAGAACAAAATAATGTTTCTGTGCCATAACTAGCCTTCCTGTTTGCTATCTGCATTTAATCTATTCATTTTTCCTATAATCAGGGCATATTGGTGAAAAGGATGGTGTTGATAAACATAGGAAAAAGCAATTAGCAGTTTGTTTTAATATTCACACTGCAAAATTGATTTCACTTTTCCCATCTGTAGTTACCAACCCAAAACAATAAAGCCTCAAAATTATTAAGGGGCAAGTTAGGGAGATAAAGAACAAATACATAAAGCAGAGCCAAATAGGAAGAATAACGTAAATACTTATGTTCCCTACCGTTTCAGTGTCACTAATACTGTAAAGACTTTTAATGCCATAGAGGATTCTCAGAAATATCTATTTCCAGTAGGATTCACAAAAATAAATAAATAAAGTACAATAAAACATTTAGATTAATACTTGATGAACAAAGAAACATTTCTCTGAATATTACTCTCGTTCTTCTCAAACAGATCAAAATTAAATTTGCATTAAATCAATGTTCAAAACATGTAAAAATAAACCCTGAAGATTTGAAATTGTTATTTTAGAACTGTAGAACTATCACAAATGTTTTTAAACTTTCATATTAAATTTTTGGAGAGAAATGTGTGTTTTTATACAAACATGTTTTATTGATATCGGTTTGTGGCTAGACACTGGCTTAACAAATGCAGGAGAAGGAATTTGCAATGGACCCAGGGCTATTCTTTCTTTTACTTTCTTCTCTATCAGAACAGCATTGGCCGGTGAAAAATAAAGCCATTCCCCGCGAAAGTTCAGCTACTGACTGAAAAACACACTGACTATGGATGGCTTCCATTCCCACAGACTCTCATTAGTACGGCTGTGGCAAGTGGAGGGAGTAGGTTTTATATTATGGCAATACAATCACTTAAACTTGAATAATCTCAAAGCCCTAATGTAGCTGTTTGCCAACAAAAAATGAGATGGAAATTTTTGTTGAATAGTCACTGATTACAAGAACATGATTAATAGGATTTTGGGAATTGATTTATGAATGCTATTGTCAAGGCCTACACTACAAGTGTAATATTATCTATTGAAAAATGGGGACAGGATAAAGATCAAGGAGCACAGGCAACATTATGTTTTCTGGTATATTTTACAGTTTGGCTAAATATTGCAGAGTTGCTAATAGTTTACTGAAACTCTCTTTTGCCCTGAATAGCAAGGGTGTAATTGTGTTTATTTTTCTAAAACATTAAACACATCAAAGGTTAACCTACTTTATTTTCATTGTCCCAAGTGAAATAGTTTTGTTATGTTTTTCATTTACTGGAACTTTCATATTGCTTTTGAAAAGATACTTTCCCTCAGAATTTCTAGCTATCCGTAATAGGTATAACCCAAACCCATTGCTGCCGAGTTGATTCCAACTCATGATGACCCTATGGGACAGAGTAGAGCTATCCCTGGGGTTTCCAAGGCTGTAATCTTTACGCAAGTGGACTACCATATCTTTCTCTGGCAGAGCGGCTGGTAGGTTCAAACCAGTGACCTTTCAGTTAGCAGCTGAGCTCTTAATCACTATGCCACCAGGGTTTCTTAATAATAAGTACTATTGATAAATATATATATATAGTATTTATATCAAAGAGATATTCATTTTTAAAATGTAACTGAACTGCAGTCACTTTTAAATTTTAAGTGTTTGTGAGAACGTATACATTTATGTAATACTAGGAAGACCATCTCTAACATTTCACAATGACTGTCGTGAAGGAATTCTCTATTGTGTGTGGGTGTCCACTGTGAAGTCCTGAAACACGGAAGCAATATATGACTTGCCATAAATCCTAAAATCTTCTCAGTAAAAGTCTACTTCTGTTTAAGCAAGTATGTAATTAAGATCACAAACATCTGTTTAGAATAATATGAACTTACTAATTATCTAAACTTTTGTATGAGTACATAAAGGATCATTTATATTGCTGCAGTTCTGCAGATATCAAAGATTGGGTTGATCATCTTTTGGTATAAAGTGATAGAAAATACATAAAGTAAGGCTTCTGGACCTTAACCATGGAGATGTCCCAGTATACAGTGAAACTGTAGTGGAACAGAACTAGATCAGGGGTTTATAAGCCTACTCATTTTTAGCTTTTTCTATGAGAATTATAACTCATAGCCAAAAATCACTGGCAAACTAAATATCATGTACCGTATTCAGTGGGGCTGCCTTATGATAAAACATTAATGAGATAACTTAAGGTTTTAATAGTTTATTAATATGTCAATTTCGGTATTACACCCTACTTATCTCATTTTGCTTTTTAAAGTTGTTTCTGAATGGTTGATACGTTTTAATTTGGTTTCCAAAGTACATTTTTCAAGGAGGGGAAGTAACGGTAAATAAATAAGCAGTTGTGCCATTGTGATGTGTATGTTTTCTTTGTTGCTGTTCTATTTTTTTTATTACATTCATCATAATATTATATTAACTTTTTTTTTTCTAAATCATAAGCTTCCCCAGTTGTGCATATTCTATGTGATATGGTGCTTTTGGTTTTTGGAACCTCAAATTAATTTCTTCTGCTCTTGGATTTTTTTAATTTTTTAAATACTAGATAAAGAAAAGATCAGTTAGGGTGTGTTTTTTCCTAATAATTACTGCAGACTTGAAAGAAAAATATGAATTTTTCTAGGATAAAAATATCTTTTTGTCCTGTGTTGTATGTAGATGTGCAGTTGTCTATGGATTTCCCTATGAAAATACTCGTATAATCCTCCAAGTTTTAATCCCTGTCTTTCCGAAATCATTTTATTTGTATCATGAACTGAATTTGAGCCTGTAAATATTAGTACTATTCCACAGGCAGTACAGTAACGAACTTCAGTTTTCTTTCAGACACAGGAAATTAATTGAGTCATTTCTGTCAGTGTTGCTTTATTTTACTTACGATTTTTAAAGCTGTTTTAAAGAACTCATCCTACTTGATGTAAGTCTGTTTTTTTTTCTCACAAACTTATTTGTGAGAATATGTAACAACATTGTTGAGTATAAATGAATTTTGCTGAAAATTGATCCTTTTGTCTTATTTATTTTATGAAAGAACAATTGCTATTAAAGAGATTAATATCTGAAATAGAAAGCGTATGCTACATGGTTTATTATTTAAACCATTTTGTCCTTCAGGTTGCATATAAAAACCAGAGATACTTCTGTTGCCCAGTGAGTAGTGCATAATTTTTATTCAGAAGTTCAGAAACTTAGTAAAGAAGGATAGGAACTATAATTCTACAATAAAGACTCACAATTTTATCTTTCGAAAATATAAATACCTAGTTCATTAGGTGATGAGAAAATTTTCTCTATTGTTGGCTAAAATGACCTCACATGCCAGTACATTTCATACATTGTAATTTGACCTTTCAAAAGGAGAAAACATTAATTATAATCAGAGAGTTTTCATTTTAGACATTAATTTGATACTAATTAGCATGTCAATTCCTCTGTGCCTCAGTTTACTCATTTGCAAAATGATGTAGTTATGAAATGGGAAAATCAGTCTTCTAAAGGTAGATCAGCTAGCTGTATCTCTGTTTTTCCTGGACTATATTATCTTTGAGGTTTTCACATATTCCAGAATCATCTTTGAATTGCATCAATATGTGTTTCAAAGCATTATGACCGAGGATAAATTGTGTTACTCTATCTGATTCTCTTTGTTTTAGAATTTGGGCGGTCGCTTGGACAGGCAGGAGGACTATGGATTTATATTTGTATCTAATATACATCAATCTCAATAAATACAGTATTTCTTCCCTGTAAGGAATACCTTCCAGCTGACAACATATCAAAGGTGGTAATAACAAAAATAAAGAGAGTGAGAGAGACAAAAAAATATCTTCTTTCCAATCATTAGTAGGGTACTTCATCTTTTCTGCCATTAACACTATTCCGAAGTCACTTCCCGTTTGAAGGTTTTCTGGCCCATTTTCTCAGAGAGGGAATGCTCTGGATTTAATGCATTAGGTAATGAGAGACTTCTGCCTTTATAACAGACAGATAAAGCTCAACTGAACATCTAATGGGAAGGAAAATGAGAATGATTTTATGTAGGCAAAAAATAAGTTTTATAAAACGTTATGATGAAGAACATTAGTAAAAGTTTATTACACATAGGGAAAATATACAAATAAGCAATTCACTTAGGTTCATCCTGAAATATATTTTACCTAACTGTAATCAGGATAAGAAAATAGAAAAAACAAAAACTGGAAATAAAAAGTAAAGAATCTGATAATAAATTAGCATATTAAAGTAGATACTAACAAAAAGAAAAATAATACAAATTCTGAATTTCCTGTTCGTCATTTTTTTTATTGTCATTCCTCCTGTAAAAAGACAATAGTAGGACACTTCCATAATTTCTGGATTTAAAGTAAACACATTATGAGTTAGCAGTTGGAAAGTATTGCTCACTGGTTAAAATGGGCAACATGTGTGACCCTCCAAATTTTAATGCATAGTCAAAATATGCCAGGCACGTTCTATCATCATACTAAAGTAACATTCTTTTCAAAACAGTAGTAATTTAGCAACTTCTGATCAGGATATCCTCAGTAAAGTAAGCAAAACATAGTGAGTAAACAAAACATACAACACAAATATATTTACACTGAAAATCCTAATAAATGACATACAAAAATGTTTTGAAGGAACTGTGAAGCCCAGTGTTCATTTCTCTTTGGAGTATTTCAGAAGACATTATATAAAATGTTGTGAAATTAGAAAATAAATCGTTGTTCAGATACCCCCCTCCCTAAAAAAACATTAACGTTCTCAACAAGGTTTTACTAGAAAGTTTTGTTTGCTTTGTTCTTGTCAGTATAATGCAATTAATTCTGAGCCAGATTTTTTGAACTCTCTGCCAAAGACAAAATTGCCCTAAATTATTTGACTGAAATATGAAATAATGTGTTGTGCCAGCTATAGGTATGCTATACTCTCTGCTTTTAATCTGTACAGAGTGGGGAAGAAAGCTAGCGAGTGAAAAAAATAAAAAGTGAGTATTTTAAAAACATATTACGCTTAAGATTGACATAGCCAATCTAAGCTCTAATTAGTAAAATTATTAGCTTCTAATTAATAAAATATAATATTAATTCTAGAATAGTTCCACAGATTAACATAAAAATAAGCTTATTATCTGAATAGTTGGAATTTAAAATAGCTTTTGAAATAAATGCTTGCTGTTGTTGTTGGTTGCCATTGAGTCAGCTCTGACTCAAGGTGATGTTATGTATAACAGAATGAAACACTGCCCAGCCTTGTTCCGTCTTTATGAGAATTGTTATGTTTTGAGTCAAAAATAAATGCCTAAGGCAATTTTAAACAAGAAACTACTGAGGACCAATTTAACGAAAATATGATTTTATAAATTTTCACTTTTATTTGTAATAGAAAATTTAGACAATTTACAGGATTTTTTTTTTTTTTTTGCTTTTAACCTAAGACAAATCATATCATCATTTATCTACCATACAGAATTATTTCATATTTCAAATTAGTGGGATCTCTGGATTAAGGAGGGATATGCATATGCCCTACATCAATTCATTCATTATAAAATATTCAAAGATGTCCTCTTCAGTGTGTCCTGCCATGTCAGACTGAGATATAGCAGAGACTAAGACAATCATGTCCTTACCCTCATATCTGTGTGTGAGTACTAAGGTATATACATAAAGAATTTTGTATTGTTACTTGATGTCATAAAAAACAAAAACAAAACTGAATTCAGAGAGAGTGAAGTAGCAATCAATGCAATGAATCAAAGAATCACACATGCGAATTCAGACGGTGACATGCTGACAAGAAGACACAGGTAGATGCAGGCAGAAGAAATGGTCACATGGTCAGTATAGTCCTGTGTTTCTTTTTTTTTTAATCTGGTCTTCAATTTCCTACTTCCAAAATGAACAGCTGGGACATTTTTAAGGCCCCCTTTTGATACTTTGTATTGGATATTAGATGCCTGGAAATTTGAATTCTCACCCCCAAATTAAGTAGCAAACATGCCGTCAGTTGGGTCTCAGTTCATACATCTAGATACTGTAAAAACTGGGGCTAAAACTGGGATTTCAGGCTGGTAATCTTTTCTCTACACTAAGCCAATCAAGCTTTTTTTTTTTCCTGGAGTCTACAACTTTGTTTCTTACCTCCTTGTCTTAATCTCAATACATTAATCTCTTTTCAGAAACAAGATGAATAGAAATACAGTAATGAAAATGGAACTGGCAGTGGGTAATTCCTGATAACTTGAAAAGTCAAAATCAACGCTGTTCACATCATGATTCCAAATGTGGATGTGGAAACTTAATATAAGGGACTTAATACAATAACTTGTCTAGTCTGCATGTTCTGAGTCAATATTTTCAAGTTCTGAAGACAAAGGAGGTAAATAGATAAGGAGACTGGAAGGGAGAGTAATACTAACAAGATAGGAGACAGAAAGAATTTGGGGCAAAAAGCCACATAGAGCAGTAGGAGTCAGACAGGGAGAAAATTGTTCTTAATGGCTTGGATAGAAAGCGTTAACTCCATAATCATTCAATCAATCTTTCTCTCTACATATATGTACATGTAGATACTTGTATATAATATACACATATATGTATGTATACATACGTGTGTGTATATATATATAATACTCAAGGTTAACTATGTGTTTATGAAAATAAGTCCTTTTCCTGATGAAAGTTACCAAGGCTATTTGATGCCTGACCAGGCATGGGTTTAAAATGCAACTGACTTGGAGTTTTCAATACCTACAGGAAAAAGGAGGAAGCCTAGGCATCTGAGAGAGAAATAAAACCAATCCCAGATGATTATGTAACTAATTCGTTAATCTAAAAAGCAAAGGAATCATGATAAAAGGTAATAGAAAACAAACACAGACAAAACAGCACAGGGTCAAAGAGGATAGGCCTTGAGGAACTGTCAGGGCTAATGAGCAGAGCTACATCCACCATTTGGGATTCAGTGACCCACACTTTCAAAATGTGCAGGGATACCATTTGTAGTAATTGACAAATTCTTTAATTAAATCATAGATTTGTAAGAATTATAACAAAAGTAAAGAGGAAAAAAAAAAAACAAACAAACAAACAACTGCTTTTTCTATCTGTGTCCTTAAAAAAATCTAATCGATGTAACATTTGCAAAAGCGTCTAGTGCTATGCCTGCCACATTTTTTACCAGGTTTTCTATGAGCGTTACTATTTTTTCATCTTCTTCGTTCTTTTTCCTTCCTAGGATTTTCGCCGAGGACAACAAGATGTTCTCTTTCTATTAAAAGATAAGAAAACTTGAAAGAATGTGAAGCTTTATTTCAGATAGTCAATCTAATCTAAAACAAATGAAATATTTTTGTCCATTTTTTAATGTATTTGTCTAAATGGAAGCAGAGCTTTATGGGAGATGCCATGTGTATATTACCTATTTGATTCTCTGGATATGGCCCATGGCCATAATTATTTAAATTAACACCTTTCTGCTGGTTCATTAGAAATATAAAATGTGAGACTTCATTTATATTTTGGATACTTTAAAAGAAAAATAATAAAACCTAGTATCAAAGAAAATTACAGTTTTTTCTTCTTAATTGAGAATATCAGAGAACCAAGACACTTATGCACATGCTTTGAAATTATCACCCAAAGCACTACCTATTAAGCTGTCTTCTCAAGTGCTGCTTGGCTTGCATTTTTAATAATATCTGTGGCACCTTTGCCTTTGTACAGACAAAGGCTGTGAACTCTTTGGCTTATAACCGTGGAAAATGCTACTAATCCAAATCCTTTACCTTGCTAGCAGGGTCCTGCTAGACTCTATATACATAAATAGGTCTTCTATAAATGATTTAAGAACAAGGATTTGAAATCCATTTGTGTTTTGCTTTGGAAAACTATAGAAAATATGTATATATTTTTTAACATGTAAGGTAACATTTTGATTTGTTTTAAAGAGCATTTTGATGCTATTTTTTAATTCACTGAATCAAGTACATATATTTAGTTACTAATCTTAAATTACAGTAAATTGATAATTTTCAGTGTTTTCATTTAGTTAGTTGACATGCTCTTTTGCATATCTTCATCATGACATTCAGAAGCCATTTGTAATAAAAAGATTGATAGTTATTTCAGGAAGAAAACATAGTTTAATCACAGAGTGTTAAACTAGAAAGCTGGTCTAGAAAATCAGAAGTTAAGTAGAATTTATGTGTATACATTTTAAGAGAGGACAAAAATGAGATTAAATGGAAAAACTAAGACTTCCTGTAACACCATAATGTTAAAGTTACTGGGCAAGGGAAAATCGCGATTTCTCTCTCTTGTGAATCGAAGGGGCTTGCCAGTTTTACTTCATTAGCACCTTTTTCCTTATGTCTGTCTGGTGGCAGCTAGAAATTTGATAGGGCCATCTGAGGTATATGAATTGTTAGCATCCTTTTGCTTCCACATGTTTTCATGTCTTTGTGAGTTGAACAAAATCAAGAAATAATGCTCTGTTTAATTTGATCTGTAAAGAAATGACTTCCTCTGAAGTTTCTTATTATCTATAATACTTAATGTCTGAAATCATAAATTCTGAAATTTTTTGAAAGTCAATATGCTTTCACTGATCTGTGTGATTCAGGGACATTTAAGCATTTAAAATCAAATTATATGTAGTCTTTGTGCATAAAGATTTTATATGAGTGTTTTAAACGATTTATGAAGTTTAAATCATGTTTTTATATGAATAATAAAAATTTGGTCCTATATTTTTCAGGAAGTGTTCTAGTCATTTTGATTCTTAAAACTAGGGTATTTTACTAGGAAAGAGATAGATTTATATTCATTCTCTGTCCAAATAACATTTTACAAAATATAAGCCACACTTGACTCTTCTACATCCTGTATCTCTCCAAAACTCTTAAGATCATTATACATGAAAGACTGCAGTGGTAAGAAAGAATACGTTCCAGATATAACAGGAAGTCAGTTAGTACTTGAATTGGCAAGCCCGTCCATATAACCTACACTTTCTGTCTTTATTTTATGTCTATGTGCTTTAATTTGTGGATAAATCTACAAATAAACATTTAGTTATCGAATTGTAAAAGATGAACAGATTGTTTCAATGAAATAAATATCTATTTTTAATTTTAAACTAATTGGTTCTCTTTCAATTTTATTGCATAGATGTGTCATTTATATAACATGACAGAATTCATAGATTTCTGTGGATTCACATGTGGTATTTGTCTACCTTCTTTACCAAATTTACTGTTTTTTTCTTAAGGTTTTCTTTTTTTAATTGTACTTCCTTTTCCTTTCAGAAACTTTCTACCTGTTCTTTTATATATTTAACTTTTTTTCAAATATATGTAGTTTCTTCTTCCCTTCTTGTTAGCCTCATTCACATTCAATTTTGTTTTATCATTACTGTGATTTCTTTTTTCTTTTTTTCTGGGGTCATATCATTCATGTATGTTTGCCTTTGAATTACCTTGAAGGCACTGAAAAGGGTAATCAAAGTTTTTCTTTTTTTTGTGTGTGTGTGATTCTGTCTACATAGCTGTTTCTCCTATTAATATATATTAAGGGTAAACAAATTTATATACCTGAATTACTTTTCTCTGATTACTTCTGTTATTTTTCCCTGGTCATTTTCTATTTTTTGAATTTTTATCTTTCTGTTTTGTGCAGTGGGAAGAGATTGGTGAAGTTGATGAAAATTATGCCCCCATTCACACATACCAAGTATGCAAAGTTATGGAACAGAATCAGAATAACTGGCTTTTGACCAGTTGGATCTCCAATGAAGGTGCTTCCAGAATCTTCATAGAACTCAAGTTTACTCTGCGGGACTGCAACAGCCTTCCAGGAGGACTGGGGACTTGTAAAGAAACTTTTAATATGTATTATTTTGAGTCAGATGATGAAAATGGGAGAAACATCAAGGAAAACCAATACATCAAAATTGATACCATTGCTGCCGATGAGAGCTTTACAGAACTTGATCTTGGTGACCGTGTCATGAAACTGAATACAGAGGTCAGAGATGTAGGACCCTTAAGCAAGAAGGGATTTTATCTTGCATTTCAAGATGTGGGTGCTTGTATTGCTCTAGTTTCTGTTCGTGTGTACTATAAAAAATGCCCTTCTGTGGTACGGCACCTGGCTATCTTCCCCGACACAATCACTGGAGCTGATTCTTCACAGCTTCTTGAAGTGTCAGGCTCCTGTGTCAACCATTCTGTGACAGATGAGCCACCCAAAATGCACTGCAGCGCTGAAGGGGAATGGCTGGTGCCCATCGGGAAATGCATGTGCAAGGCAGGATATGAAGAGAAAAACGGCACCTGTCAAGGTAAGGCTTTACCTGCAGGCTGTCTGCTTCAGTCGGATCATGTTTATGTATTTTCTTCAGTGTTTATGAGCAAATGACCTTTTGCTTTGCTAATTTATGAAGATTACTTCTCTTCAAGTTTGATTTTTCTCTTCTCAGAATTCTAACATTTCTGGCAACGATGAAAGATTTAATGTGATATTTTATTGCATATACATAATTAATACTCAGAGAGCATCTTACTTGCAGTGTAATATTTATATTCATTTTGTTCTCAAAAGTTTTAGTTTTGAACAACCCAAATCAAAACTTTCTTTGTATGACTGCTTTGTTTGTATGACCACTGAGGCTTTCTCTCCATGAAGTCGTTTTCTGCTCTTTACTTGCTGTGTAAAACTCTAATGCAAATCTTAGACGGTGATTGCTTTTGCATGCTCTTAACTGCCTTTTTACAATTCTTCAGAAATAAGCTCAGTCCTAGGAACTCCACAGCATAACATTTGTACGGTGACAGGACATGGTTTACTATGTTGCTTACATATGATTGTGGTTACAGGCTCAATTTTTAAAATATGCAGGTCAATATGAAATGCATAATAAGTAGTGCCCTGGCAAAACAGCTGTTTGAAGATAGAGTCAAGACAAAAAGTTCATTTCAAAGCAATTTTTACTTGGGGATTTTTTTTGCTTTAATTTTTCCTTTAAACTCAAACTCGATCATGCGTGCTTCCATCTTTCTGTGAAAATGCTCCCGTTTTGCCCACAGTGTGTGGTGAGTTGCCCTTTTAAACTTTGGTATTTACCAATGGCCTTCTGGAACAGTATAGTACTTATGCCAAAGTGAAGAACAACTTATGGGAAAGAAAACAAATAATGTTTGCTTTAGAAACTATATGGACCTGAATGTTTTCACTCTGATGTACACATGCTAACTGGTAATGGAAGTTAATGTGTATTATCTGAGGAGGAAACCAACTGCTGAGAATTCTTAGTCCCATCTGGTAGCTTCAGGTGCATTTTTTAAATAAATTCACTTTATGCCATGAATCAAACTTGCTCAAGTTTGTTGAAGCTTGACTGTAGATTGATTATAGATCTAGGGAAACAAAACTAGGGAAATTAGCTGTAAATCACAGTAGCTTTGCTTAATTATTTCTCTCCTGAAACACATTGCATGGTACTTAAATTATTTTTTCAGCATCAGCCCATATGTTTTATCTCTATAATACCACCCACAACTAATTCTATGGTTGTTATCCCATGTAATCTACAACCCAGTATACCTGATAATATTAGTGTACATCTGAGAGCTTTGTTAAATTGAAATTATGTTTATCAGAGAGAGGGATCATATTTTTTGTTTGGGACTAAATTGAAAGGAAAATTCTAACATTATCTTAACTTTTTTTTTTTCCTTTGAGATGTCATCTTTTTTTAAGATGAGGATATATGTGATCACAGAATCAGACCAACAAAAACCAAACCAAACACAGTGCCGTCAAGCCGATTCCAGCTCATAGTGACCCTAGAGGACAGAGTAGAACTGCCCCATAGAGTTTCCAAGGAGCGACTGGTGGATTCAAACTGCCGACCCTTTGATTAGCAGCTGTAGCACTTAACCACTACACCACCAGGGTTTAGCAGGAGTTAAATATAATATCTGTTGAATGCTTTTCAGTCTTTTCCCTAAAATATTTTTAAAATAAATTTTATTAATTATCTCTAATGTTTTGATTGCTAGTATCACAAAGTAACATGCTCCATTTGCTTGTATGTTTGCATTGCTAGAATATACAGTTTGATTGTTGCTGGTCTTGAAATATTCTGATAGTAGTGGTCACCATGAAAATATCTTGGGAAAATAATGTTCTGATAAAATGTTTTTAGTACAAGCACTTAGCCTGGATCTTCTTTCTCTCTTCACACTCTTAATAAATGAGTGGTGAAGACCCAATTGAGTGACAGTGGATGAACTGGAGAGGCTGAATTGTAGAAATCATTAGCAAAATGGACTCAGTTTTAGTCCATCCATTTCATTCCTATGGTAGAAGCAGCAGCTGCAGGGGTCATGCAGGCTGTGGACTACACAGCCCCAGAGGGTGTCATACAGTGTGTAGTCTATGTGGACAGTACCTCCTTATGTTGTGCAATGTAAAAATGGTATGTGGTCCCTTTAGGAGGGATTTCAGAATGTCTCTTTTATAAATAACTTGACAGATTGACTATCTTGTTGAATGAATGAATAAATAAGTGATTGAGGTGTGCTTTGGAGATATTGTACTATCACCGATATTCCTGAGGACTTGATATGTAGTTGTTGCCATCGAGTCAGCCCCAAATCACAGAGACCTTATGTATAACAAAATGAAATGTTGCCCAGTCCTGTGCCATCTTCATGACAATTGCTATGTTTGAGTCAGTTGTTATGGCAGTTGTGTTAATCCTTCTCATTGAAGGTTCCCCTGCTTTTCATTGACCCTCTACTTTACCATTATACATGTTAATTATATATAAAAGTAAATATTTGCGAATGTGCTTGTGATATAAAATGCCACCATGTTTCTAACCTTACTTTTCAATCTCTAATCTTTTAAGTGGGGATCTTAATTTTGTGAGTCGGAATCGACTCAACAGCAATGGATTTGGTGTTTTTCTTTTCTTTTTTGTTTATACTTCTTGATGCTTAAGCACTGAGCTACTAACTTAAGGTTGGTGGTTCGAACTCACCCAGAAGCTCTGTGGGAGAAAAACCTGGCTATCTGCTTCCATAAAGGTTACAGTCAAGAAAACCTTAAGGGGGCAGTTCTCCTCTGTCGCATGGGATTGCTGTGAGTCGGAAATTGACTCAATGCCATTTAACAACAAAAACAACATACTTCTTTTTATATATATATAATTGTTATTGTGCTTTAAGTGAGAGTTTACAAATCAAGTCAGTCTCTCACACAAAAACCCGTATACACCTTGCTACACACTCCCAATTACTCTCCCTCTAATAAGACAGCCCGCCCTCTCCCTCCACTCTCTCTTTTTGTGTCTATTTCACCAGCTTCTAACCCCCTCTACCCTCTCATCTCCCCTCCAGGCAGGAGATGCCAACATAGTCTCAAGTGTCCACCTGATCCAAGAAGCTCACTCCTCACCAGCATCCCTCTCTAACCCATTGTCCAGTCCAATCCATTTCTGAAGAGTTGGCTTCGGGAATGGTTCCTGTCCTGGGACAACAGAAGGTCTGGGGGCCATGACCACCGGGGTCCTTCCAGTCTCAGTCAGACCATTAAGTCTGGTTTTATGAGAATTTGGGATCTGCATCCCACTGCTCTCCTGCTCCCTCAGGGGTTCTCTGTTGTGTTCCCTGTCAGGGCATTCATCGGTTGTAGCTGGGCTCCATCTAGTTCTTTGGGTCTCAGGATGATGTAGTCTCTGGTTCATGTGGCCTTTTCTGTCTCTTGGGCTTGTAATCGCGTTATGTCCTTGGTGTTCTTCATTCTCCTTTGATCCAGGTGGGTTGAGACCAATTGATGCATCTTAGATGGCTGCTTGCTAACGTTTAAGGCCCCAGACGCCACTCTTTAAAGTGGGATGCAGAATGTTTTCTTAACAGATTTTATTATGCCAATTGACTTAGATGTCCCCTGAAACCAACAACAACGTACTTCTTGATAGGCCAGAAATCATTCTCGACATCTTTGTTATACTCACTAACCCAACACTACTCGGTTTTAATCCATCACAAAGTATTTAGCTGTCTCTTAAAATCGTCCATTTCTCTCCAGTCTACAAACATGCCTTGCTGGAACTCTGTTTTCAAATATAATGAATGATTTTACATATAGATTTGATTTTTGTACTGTGTGAATGTATCATCTACTCAAAAATGCAAAGCTGGTTGTTTTGCACACCCACTCCCTCCGCATGCACACTTTACACACTTCTGCAACTTCTCTTAAGACAAATACTTTACAATAGCCTAAAACCCTGCATGATTTTGCCCCTCTTCTCTCTCCAGACTCAACCTAAACTGTGCTTCCTACTCTTCTCTTTGATCTAGCCACACTAGAAACAGGTTTCTTCCGTTTTTCAAAGGCAATTTGCTTTCTCTTTCTGCTTGTTCTCTGATTCAGTTCCTGTCTCATAAAACACGCTTCTACCTTTTTTTTGCCTTGTTAACCCATATTAATCCTTCAAATCTTCAAACCAACATCTTTTCCTCAGAGAAGCTTTCCCTGTCCTTTCAAGACTAGGACAGGCCTCACTTTTATATATTCATACATGACATCATATAACCAATTAGAGTTATAATTTTACATCTACTTGTTGATTTATTATTTGATTAATGACTTTCCCCACCCCCACTGGACAGTACTCTCTCGATGTCTGTTATATTAAGCAACAAAAATAAAATCAAGAGGAAAGCAAAGTGAATTCAAGAAAGAGGACATAGAATGTGCAAAGGCATAAAAGAGTACTTTTTTAAAAATTATTGCTTTTGTTTTTTTTACAACCTTTGTATTTGTCTCTGGAAAATCTCCTCAGTAAAAACTTGACAAATATTTCTTTGGAATGGATTTGTTCTTAATTCTAAGATTCTCAAGCCAAATTTTGAAGTTTCAGGTATTAAATCATATGTGATTGGCACTTCATACATTAAAGATTATAGAGGCCATTCTAGTGAATTTTGTAGACCCTCAAAACGTCACATGCTGAAATGTGTTTATAATACGGCCTTACTGTATATTGACAGTTAATTATCAGTCTTGGAAAAATCAAACTATGTTGGGATTTAATTAAGGACATAACTATATCGAGAAGCTGAAGTTTGAGTAAATCTGTTGTAGTGATTATCATATGCTAATATTTACCAAGTCTGTGCTGAGTAGTGAAAAACCCTGGTGGTGTAGTGGTTAAGTGCTACGGCTGCTAACCAAACGGTCGACAGTTCGAATCCGCCAGGCACTCCTTGGAAACTCTATGGGGGAGTTCTACTCTGTCCTCCAGGGTTGCTATGAGTCAGAATCAACTCGACGGCACTGGTTTTTTTTTTTTTTGGTGCTGGGTAGTTGCTGTCAGATCATGCCCATATGGCCTGTTATATGTGCAGGGCACGACAGGGTTGACCCAACTGCTTTTAGAGACTGATCCTTCAGGGTTCAGAACATTCAGCAGTTCACTAACACATGGCCTCAGCCCAGAAGATAAACAAGCAGTGATTCAGGAGTCCCTGTTCATTTAGCAGTTCCCGCTCTGCCATCTTCATGACCCCTATTAAAAGTTCCTTTAAGAGAAATTTACTACCTTTCTGACAATGATGTAGTTTTGATAAAGTAACAAAATATGCTGGATTCCATTGTATTAACTTAAAATATGGTGTATATTTATTTGTGTAAAGCTTTTTTACTTATATACCTGCATTTTCTATAATAAATTGGCTTAAGTATACAAATTTGTTTCTTTGAAATGTTCTTTATTTTTCAGAAACAAATAATGTATTAAATCCCTTTTCCCCGATTATGGTCCTCTATTTGTTATTTATTATTACTGCTGATGAAATTCATGTTTTTTTTTCTTATGAGACAGATTAATTTTTTTTTTTTTGAGTATAAAATTCTTAGCAAGAACCCGTTTTGGAAGTTTCAGCTTTTTATTGAAGTGAATGTGTTTGACAGAAGTAATTGAGTTCACATGAATCAAATGTTGCCTGCTGAGTTCTCTTGTGATTATGTTGTTTACTTACTCAGATGTAAGGCAAGGCCACTAATCTTCATCAGTTGCTAGTGGAATGAAGTAGTAATTTGAAATTATCCCTAGATAATTATAGTTTCACTTATATCAAATGGAGGAAAGAGATTTAGGTTGTGGGTCACTGCCAAAATCAGTCAGAGTGAAGAAAGTATACAGTGCATGCTAAAATACAGGGTAAGGGGGGTTACATGCTGCGGGCTGTGGAGAAAAAGCACGTATTAATTGTTCAACTGGGAGATGACTGCACAGCAAGGAAAATGTAGTGAAAATACCAAGCTAAAGAAAGAGCCTAGGTTCAGAAACAGCACAGATACAGCAGGGACTGGTATGTCGATCATTCATACTTCTGGTGCATATTTATGATTGAAACAAAATTGGCTGGAAATGTAGAGTATTAGGTGTTCATATAATTATGCTGGAGAGTCTAGTTAATTTTAATTAGGCACATTACCAAAAAAACATCAAAGGGGTTGAACTTTTGGCTCTGTTTGTTATACTACTATATTCAGCAAAAGAAAACTAATTTTAATTAAAAAAATTTAACAAAGACTGGAAATTATGAAGGTTCAGAGTATTGATGGCCTGCACATGCCTGTCTGTGTGTGCATGTGTGTGTGTGTGTATGTGTGTGTGTGCACACACATGGGTCTGTATTCTGGAATTCAGAAGGACCTCTAAGGCAATTAGGTATTTAATTTATTTCATCCACTTGCAGGCATTACACATAAAAATAGTAAAATACATGGTCTCTCTCTTTCATTTCCTTTTAAATTGATCCCTTGAATAGTTTTGATTTGGTCACTATGAGGCAAAAATTGACTTGATAACTCCTGCAAACAACACTAAAGCTTTAGACTATACTCTGTCTTCCCCCCTCCCCGCCCCCCGTATCATTGTATCTCAGTGATGGCACTATTCATATCTTAGGTACAATTTTTTTTTTATGTGGGTTAGGGGGGTCTCTTCTTCCTTGTAGAATGTATAGCAGCATCCCTGGCCTCTACCCACTAGGTGCCAGTAGCACAACCTCCCCAGCTCTTCCCACATTGTGACAAAAGTGCCTCCAGACAGCGCCAAAAATCATCTCCTTGGGGGAAGGGGGCAGCATCACTGCCAGTTAAGAATCACTAATCTAAAATAAACTTCCTTAGTCCAAATAAACATGTCTAACACTAAAACTAAATATGTTTATAGACTGGTAAGCTTTGCAAAAGTGAACATTTTTCTTTAAACTTTGCAGAATGAATGAAGTGCGTATTTTCAAATGTGACTAATTCAACTTGGATTTGGTGGGAAATATGCCACCTGTGAGAGGCAGAACATTCAATGGTTTAAGGTTCTGAGCCAGTATACCTGGATTCAAATCCTAGCTCTGACATTTACCGGCTTTGTAATTCTGCAGTGTAATGGTAATAACTACTTTGCAATTTTTACTTCTGTCTATATCTCTAGGAAGTTTTATCATGATTTTGTCTCATTCCATATTGTAATTGTGATAATGAACTTTAACATTAATGGATTTGAACCCCATCATTATTCCATGGATGAGATTTAATGATTATATTTTATGTCCAGGTATCTCATGCTTGTGCAAATTACCTCTTGGTAACAAACATTTATTAAAATGAGACACACTGGATAGACTCCTCTTATTATAATGAGTTATTGTACAAACATAATCAAAAATATGTACAAGTATTTTTGTACAAAAATATTTAAATAATAGTCTTACAGTGACTATATCTTAATTGATATGTTCAGAATTTAGGACAATTAAAAGTGCTGTTATTGTTTAGGTGCCTTAGAGTTGGTTCCGACTCATAGCGACCATATGTTTAACAACAGAACAAAATACTGCCTGGTTGTGCACCATCGTCACAGTCCTTGCTATTTTTGAGCCCATTGTTGCAGCCACTGTGTCAATCCATCTTGTTGAGGGTCTTCCTCTTTTTCTCTGACCCCCTACTTTACCAAGCATGATGTCCTGCTCCAAGGACTGGTTCCTCCTGATAACGTGTCCAAAGTATGTGAGACAAAGTCTCACCATCCTGGCTTGTAAGGTGCACTCTGGCTGTACTTCTCCCAAGACAGAATTGTTCGTTCTTCTGGCCACCCATGGTATATTCAATATTCTTTCCCAACATCATAATTCAAAGATGTCAAAAGTGCTAGGAAACCTAATATAGTCTTTTTATTTTATTATTTGCTTCTTTTCTTATTATTCAGATACCACATATCAGCCAAAAAAAGGAAAAAAAAAGACATAAATCAACATAACATAAATCAACACAGCTCTCAGGGGAATAGCTGTGTGAACAGTGTTGCAAAGTCATTTAGCAAAAGATCTCAGTGCCAGGTCTCAGATTCCCAAAATTAAAAGTTCCAAAAATGCATGAAAATGATTAGAATCAAAGTAGTCAACACTTGGGTTAAATCATTAAATAAATAGGAATATGCAACTATGGGTGGAAGTACTGTTGTTAATAAGGAAGACCACTGATTTTGATTTTTAAAGAATGTGTTTCTTCTCCCCATCAAGAGTTCACTCGGACATTTCCTCTTTGTGGTCTGTGTGCACGTGGGCAGATCTTTTCCCCAGTGCACTCTTTCCCAAAGGATGCAGCCAGCTTTTCAAGATTTCGGGCTCTATGAAGAGTGCCCCACATGGCACAGAGCTAATTCTTATCCTTGAGGAATTAAATCCAAATCTCCTGGTTTCCCAGACTCTGCCACACCCAACCAAACCTGCAGAGGAATGGAGGATCAGCTCTGGCAATTAGTATACCAGACTTCAGAGCCCTTTGTGTTTCTGCTGCCTGCGGATTGCCCTTCCCAGGCTTTTTGTCAAATTATTATTATTTTGGAAGTTTATTGCATTAAAGCAAAATATAGCAACAGCAACAACAATTTTGGCTCTATTTATATGTGTTTGTAGGTGGAGCATTTTCAAGGTTTTCTTAGACCTTCGTTTTCTTGAAACTAGAAACCTTATGTGAATTTGGGTATTTTAAACTTAACTCTAGCTCCCCGAGTATACAATGCACAGGTATAAGATTTCACACTGACAAATTATTGCAAACCTACAGGTAGCTAATACTGGTAAAAGATACAAGCATTCCTCTTTTGAACACCACGCCCCGCCCCCCCACAGTATTCAAGAACGGTTGAGGTTTGTTTTTAAAGATACATTTCATTTATATTTTAGTCACCAATCATGCTATTTTAGTAAAGAGATAGTACTGAAAAAAAAAAAAGTATTAGTTAACCTGTTTGAAATACTTGGCTAATAAGGTAACTTCACACCTAATAATCATTGCCATATTAGCATTGAAGCGAACAGAGAAAAAAGCCTAACTTTTTCTTATTCTAGAGTAGTATTTAATGACTGCTTTTTTTTTTTAGTAGGAGAGAAAAAATAACTAAACTGTAAAGATATTTGTAATAAACTGATTTATAAAACTTAGGAAAAAAAAAAATCCCTCCCTTTATACTCTCTACTTTCTGTGACCACAATCTCTAAAGCTTCACACACACACCCACACACACCCACACACACAAACTACTTCTAAAAATTATCTTAAGGAAAAAGAAATTTGCTTAAAAAAAGGAGCATAAAAGAAACTTATTTGTGAAACTGATACTGTTTTGTTCAAAGTAATTTTAGTGTAACTCTTTCTAAATGATACCACAAAATTAAACTTTATTAGTCAACTCAGTAAACAACTGTTATAAAATTGTCATCCTGTATAAAAGAAAGTAAAAGATATGAGTTTAGAGGTGTTATGCTAATACTGATTATTGCAGTAGTAACTGTATTTCTTCATAGTATTAAAAATCAAGATATAGTACAGGTGGAAATCTTGACATATTCCATTAACCTTATATTACAACAAAATAAATAAAATATAATTATCCTTATATGCAGAGCAAAGAAAATTTTCAATTTTGGGGTGAAGGGGATAATATCCGTAAGTTTTTTTTAGCATACCATGTGTCATTATCTTAGCTAGTAAAAATGTAACATATGAGTTACAAATTCTATGATGTTCATTAAACTATAGGTGTGCCTAGTTTTATTGCATGGTGCTTTGTTGCTCTTTGTAGGTATTGTGTTTTTTACAAATTGAAGGGTTGTGGCAACCCTGTGTCAAGCAAGTCTATCAGCACCCTTTTCAACAGCATGTGCTCACTTCGTGTCTCTGTGTCACATTTTGGTAATTTCAAACTTTTTCATTATTATTATACCTGTTAAAGTGATCAGTGATCTCTGATGTTACTATTATAATTGTTTTGGGGCACTATGAGCCATGCCCATATAAGAGAGAGAACTTAACAGATAAATGTTGGATGTGTTCTTACTGCTTCACCGACCTGCTGTTTTCCCGACTCTCTCCCTCTCTTCTGGCCTCCTTATTCCCTAAGACACAACAATATTGAAATTAGGCCAATTAATAACCCTTCAATGGCCTTTAAGTTTCAAGTGAAAGGAAGAGTTGCAAGTTTCTCATGTTAAATCAAAAGCTAGAAATGATTAAACTTAGTGAGGAAGGCATGTCGAAAGCCGAGATAAGTTGAAAGCCAAGACGGGTTGAAAGCTAGGCCTCTTGTGCCAGTTAGCCGAGTTGTGAATGCAAAGGAAAGTTCTTGAAGGAAATTAAATAGTACTACTCCAGCTACTCACATGAATGATAAGAAAGTGAAACAGCGTTATTATAACACAGAAAAAAGTTTAACGGTCTGGGTAGAAGATCAAACCAGCCACAATATTCACTTAAGCCAAGGCCTAATCCAAAGCAAGTCCCTGTCTCTTTTCAATTCTGTGAAGGCTGACAGAGGTGAGGGAGCTGCAGAAGAAAAGTTTGAAGCTAGCAGAGGTTGGTTCATAAAGTTTAAAGAAAAAAGTCGTCTCCATAACTAAAAGTTTTGCAAGGCGAAGCAGCAAGTGCCAACATAGATGCTGCAGCAGGTTATCCAGGCGATCTAGCTAAGATCATTGATGAAGGCAGCTACAGCAAACAACTGGTTTTCAGTGTGGATGAAACAGCCTTATACTGGAAGAAGGTGCCATCGAAGACTTTCATAGCTACAGAGGAGAAGTCAATGCCTAGCTTCAAAACTTCAAAGGACAGGCTGACTCTCTTGTTAGGGGTTAATGGAGATGGTGATTTTAAGTTGAAGCCAATGCTCATTTACCATTCTAAAAATCCTAGGGCACTTAAGAATTACACTAAATCTACTCCACCTGTGCTCTATGAATGGCATAACAAAGCCTGAATGACAGTACGTTTGCTTATAACATGGTTTACTCAGTATTTTTTTTTTTTTTATAATAATTTTTATTAAGCTTCAAGTGAACGTTTACAAATCCAATCGGTCTGTCACATATAAGTTTACATACATCTCACTCCCTACTCCCACTTACTCTCCCCGTCTTGAGTCAGCCCTTTCAGTCTCTCCTTTCTTGACAATTTTGCCGGCTTCCCTCTCTCTCTATCCTCCCACCCCCCTCCAGACAAGAGTTGCCAACACAGTCTCAAGTGTACACCTGATATAATTAGCTCACTCTTCATCAGCGTCTCTCTCCCACCCGCTGACCAGTCCCTTTCATGTCTGATGAGTTGTCTTCAGGGATGGTTCCTGTCCTGTGTCAACAGAAGGTCTGGAGAGCATGACCGCCGGGATTCCTCCAGTCTCAGTCAGACCATTAAGTTTGGTCTTTTTATGAGAATTTGGGGTCTGCATCCCACTGCTCTCCTGCTCCCTCAGGGGTCCTCTGCTGAGCTCCCTGTCAGGGCAGTCATCGATTGTGGCCGGGCACCAACTAGTTCTTCTGGTCTCAGGATGATGTAGGTCTCTGGTTCATGTGGCCCTTTCTGTCTCTTGGGCTCTTAGTTGTCATGTGGGCTTGGTGTTCTTCATTTTCCTTTGCTCCAGGTGGGTTGAGACCAATTGCTGCATCTTAGATGGCTGCTTGTTAGCATTTAAGACCCCAGACGCCACATTTCAAAGTGGGATGCAGAATGATTTCATAGTAGAATTATTTTGCCAATTGACTTAGAAGTCCCCGCAAACCATGTTCCCCAGACCCCCGCGCTTGCTCCGCTGAGCTTTGAAGCATTCATTTTATCCTGGAAACTTCTTTGCTTTTGGTCCAGTCCAATTGAGCTGACCTTCCATGTATTGAGTGTTGTCTTTCCCTTCACCTAAAGCAGTTCTTATCTACTGATTAATCAATAAAAAACCCTCTCCCACCCTCCCTCCCTCCCCCCCTCGTAACCACAAAAGTATGTGTTCTTCTCAGGTTTACTATTTCTCAAGATCTTATAATAGTGGTCTTATACAATATTTGTCCTTTTGCCTCTGACTCATTTCGCTCAGCATAATGCCTTCCAGGTTCCTCCATGTTGTGAAATGTTTCAGAGATTCGTCACTGTTCTTTATCGATGCGTAGTATTCCATTGTGTGAATATACCACAATTTATTTACCCATTCATCCGTTGATGGACACCTTGGTTGCTTCCAACTTTTTGCTATTGTAAACAGAGCTGCAATAAACATGGGTGTGCATATATCTGTTTGTATGAAGGCTCTTGTATCTCTAGGGTATATTCCCAGGAGTGGGATTTCTGGGTTGTATGGTAGTTCTATTTCTAACTGTTTAAGATAACGCCAGATAGATTTCCAAAGTGGTTGTACCATTTTACATTCCCACCAGCAGTGTATGAGAGTTCCAATCTCTCCGCAGCCCCTCCAACATTTATTATTTTGTGTTTTTTGGATTAATGCCAGCCTTGCTGGTGTGAGATGGAATCTCATCGTAGTTTTAATTTGCATTTCTCTAATGGCTAATGATCGAGAGCATTTTCTCATGTATCTGTTGGCTGCCTGAATATCTTCTTTAGAGAAATGTGTGTTCATATCCTTTGCCCACTTCTTGATTGGGTTGTTTGTCTTTTTGTGGTTGAGTTTTGACAGAATCATGTTGATTTTAGAGATCAGGCGCTGGTCGGAGATGTCATAGCTGAAAATTCTTTCCCAATCTGTAGGTGGTCTTTTTACTCTTTTGGTGAAGTCTTTAGATGAGCATAGGTGTTTGATTTTTAGGAGCTCCCAGTTATCGGGTTTCTCTTCATCATTTTTGGTAATGTTTTGTATTCTGTTTATACCTTGTATTAGGGCTCCTAGGGTTGTCCCAATTTTTTCTTCCATGATCTTTATCGTTTTAGTCTTTATGTTTAGGTCTTTGATCCACTTGGAGTTAGTTTTTGTGCATGGTGTGAGGTATGGGTCCTGTTTCATTTTTTTGCAAATGGATATCCAGTTATGCCAGCACCATTTGTTAAAAAGGCTGTCTTTTCCCCAGTTAATTGACACTGGTCCTTTGTCAAATATCAGCTGCTCATACGTGGATGGATCTATGTCTGGGTTCTCAATTCTGTTCCATTGGTCTATGTGTCTGTTGTTGTACCAATACCAGGCTGTTTTGACTACTGTGGCTGTATAATAGGTTCTGAAGTCAGGTAAGGTGAGGCCTCCCACTTTCTTCTTCTTTTTCAGTAGTGCTTTGCTTATCCGGGGCTTCTTTCCCTTCCATATGAAATTGGTGATTTGTTTCTCTATCCCCTTAAAATATGACATTGGAATTTGGATCGGAAGTGCGTTAAATGTATAGATGGCTTTTGGTAGAATAGACATTTTTACTATGTTAAGTCTTCCTATCCATGAGCAAGGTATGTTTCTCCACTTAAGTATGTCCTTTTGAATTTCTTGTAGTAGGGCTTTGTAGTTTTCTTTGTATAGGTCTTTTACATCCTTGGTAAGATTTATTCCTAAGTATCTTATCTTCTTGGGGGCTACTGTGAATGGTATTGATTTGGTTATTTCCTCTTCGGTGTTCTTTTTGTTGATGTAGAGGAATCCAAGTGATTTTTGTATGTTTATTTTATAACCTGAGACTCTGCCAAACTCTTCTATTAGTTTCAGTAGTTTTCTGGAGGATTCCTTAGGGTTTTCTGTGTATATAATCATGTCATCTGCAAATAGTGATAACTTTACTTCTTCCTTGCCAATCCGGATACCTTTTATTTCTTTGTCTAGCCTGATTGCCCTGGCTAAGACTTCCAACACGATGTTGAATAAGAGCGGTGATAAAGGGCATCCTTGTCTGGTTCCCGTTCTCAAGGGAAATGCTTTCAGGTTCTCTCCATTTAGAGTGATATTGGCTGTTGGCTTTGCATAGATGCCCTTTATTATGTTGAGGAATTTTCCTTCAATTCCTATTTTGGTAAGAGTTTTTATCATGAATGGGTGTTGGACTTTGTCAAATGCCTTTTCTGCATCAATTGATAAGATCATGTGGTTTTTGTCTTTTGTTTTATTTATGTGATGGATTACATTAATGGTTTTTCTGATATTAAACCAGCCTTGCATACCTGGTATAAATCCCACTTGATCAGGGTGAATTATTTTTTTGATGTGTCGTTGGATTCTATTGGCTAGAATTTTGTTGAGGATTTTTGCATCAATGTTCATGAGGGATATAGGTCTATAATTTTCTTTTTTTGTAATGTCTTTACCTGGTTTTGGTATCAGGGAGATGGTGGCTTCATAGAATGAGTTGGGTAGTATTCCGTCATTTTCTATGCTTTGGAATACCTTTAGTAGTAGTGGTGTTAACTCTTCCCTGAAAATTTGGTAGAACTCTGCAGTGAAGCCGTCCGGGCCAGGACTTTTTTTTGTTGGGAGTTTTTTGATTACCGTTTCAATCTCTTTTTTTGTTATGGGTCTATTTAGTTGTTCTACTTCTGAATGTGTTAGTTTAGGTAGGTAGTGTTTTTCCAGGAATTCATCCATTTCTTCTAGGTTTTCAAATTTGTTAGAGTACAATTTTTCATAATAATCTGAAATGATTCTTTTAATTTCATTTGGTTCTGTTGTGATGTGGTCCTTCTCATTTCTTATTCGGGTTATTTGTTTCCTTTCCTGTATTTCTTTAGTCAGTCTAGCCAATGGTTTATCAATTTTGTTAATTTTTTCAAAGAACCAGCTTTTGGCTTTGTTAATTCTTTCGATTGTTTTTCTGTTCTCTAATTCATTTAGTTCAGCTCTAATTTTTATTATTTGTTTTCTTCTGGTGCCTGATGGATTCTTTTGTTGCTCACTTTCTATTTGTTCAAGTTGTAGGGACAGTTCTCTGATTTTGGCTCTTTCTTCTTTTTGTATGTGTGCATTTATTGATATAAATTGACCTCTGAGCACTGCTTTTGCTGTGTCCCAGAGGTTTTGATAGGAAGTATTTTCATTCTCGTTACTTTCTATGAATTTCCTTATTCCCTCCTTGATGTCTTCTATAACCCAGTCTTTTTTCAGGAGGGTATTGTTCATTTTCCAAGTATTTGATTTCTTTTCCCTCGTTTTTCTGTTATTGATCTCTAGTTTTATTGCCTTGTGGTCTGAGAAGATGCTTTGTAATATTTCGATGTTTTGGACTCTGCAAAGGTTTGTTTTATGACTTAATATGTGGTCTATTCTAGAGAATGTTCCATGTGCGCTAGAAAAAAAAGTATATTTTGCAGCAGTTGGGTGGAGAGTTCTGTATAAGTCAATGAGGTCAAGTTGGTTGATTGTTGTAAGTAGATCTTCCGTGTCTCTGTTGAGCTTCTTACTGGATGTCCTGTCCTTCTCCGAAAGTGGTGTGTTGAAGTCTCCTACTATAATTGTGGAGGTATCGATCTTGCTTTTCAATTCTGTTAAAATTTGATTTACATATCTTGCAGCCCTGTCATTGGGTGCATAAATATTTAATATGGTTATGTCTTCCTGATCAATTGTCCCTTTTATCATTATATAGTGTCCTTCTTTATCCTTTGTGGTGGATTTAAGTCTAAAGTCTATTTTGTCAGAAATTAATATTGCTACTCCTTTTCTTTTTTGCTTATTGTTTGCTTGATATACTTTTTTCCATCCTTTGAGTTTTAGTTTGTTTGTGTCTCTAAGTCTAAGGTGTGTCTCTTGTAGGCAGCATATAGATGGATCGTGTTTCTTTATCCAGTCTGTGACTCTCTGTCTCTTTATTGGTGCATTTAGTCCATTTACATTCAGCGTAATTATAGATAAATAAGTTTTTAGTGCTGTCATTTTGATGCCTTTTTATGTGTGTTGTTGACAATTTCATTTTTCCACATACTTTTTTGTGCTGAGGCGTTTTTCTTAGTAAATTGTGAGATCCTCACTTTCATAATGTTTGACTTTATGTTAGTTGAGTCGTTACGTTTTTCTTGGTTTTTGTCTTGAGTTATAGAGTTGTTATACCTTTTTGTGGTTACCTCATTGTATACCCCTATTTTTCTAAGTAAAAACCTAACTTGTATTGTTCTATATCGCCTTGTATCACTCTCCATATGGCAGTTCAATGCCTCCTGTATTTAGTCCCTCTTTTTGATTATTCTGATCTTTTACCTATTGACTTCCATGATTCCCTGTTATGTGTATTTTTTTTTTTTAATTAATCTTAATTTGTTTGTTTTTGTGATTTCCCTATTTGAGTTGATATCAGGACGTTCTGTTTTGTGACCTTGTGTTGTGCTGATATCTGATATTATTGGTTCTCTGACCAAACAATATCCTTTAGTATTTCTTGTAGCTTTGGTTTGGTTTTTGCAAATTCTCTAAACTTGTGTTTGTCTGTAAATATCTTAATTTCACCTTCATATTTCAGAGAGAGTTTTGCTGGATATATGATCCTTGGTTGGCAGTTTTTCTCCTTCAGTGTTCTGTATATGTCGTCCCATTCCCTTCTTGCCTGCATGGTTTCTGCTGAGTAGTCAGAACATATTCTTACTGATTCTCCCTTGAAGGAAACCTTTCTTTTCTCCCTGGCTGCTTTTAAAATTTTCTGTTTATCTTTGGTTTTGGTGAGTTTGATGATAATATGTCTCGGTGTTTTTCTTTTTGTATCAATCTTAAATGGGGTTCGATGAGCATCTTGGATAGATATCCTTTCGTCTTTCATGATGTCAGGGAAGTTTTCTGTCAGAAGTTCTTCAACTATTTTCTCTGTGTTTTCTGTCCCCCCTCCCTGTTTTGGGACTCCAATCACCCGCAGGTTATCCTTCTTGATAGAGTCCCACATAATTCTTAGGGTTTCTTCATTTTTTTTAATTCTTTTATCTGATTTTTTTTCAGCTATGTTGGTGTTGATTCCCTGGTCCTCCAGATGTCCCAGTCTGCATTCTAATTGCTCGAGTCTGCTCCTCTGACTTCCTAGTGTGTTGTCTAATTCTGTTATTTTATTGTTAATCTTTTGGATTTCTACATGTTGTCTCTCTATGGATTCTTGCAACTTATTAATTTTTCCAGTATGTTCTTGAATAATCTTTTTGAGTTCTTCAACAGTTTTATCAGTGTGTTCCTTGGCTTTTTCTGCAGATATCCTAATTTCATTTGTGATATCATTAAGCATTCTGTAAATTAGTTTTTTATATTCTGTATCTGATAATTCCAAAATTGTATCTTCATTTGGGAAAGATTTTGATTCTTTTGTTTGGGGGGTTGGAGAAGCTGTCACGGTCTGCTTCTTTAAGTGGTTTGATATGGATTGTTGTCTCCGAGCCATCACTGGGAAACTAGTTTTTCCAGAAAATCCGCTGCGTGCAGTCCAAATCCCTGCGGGACGGTTCCCCGGCTCGGATGCTGCTCTTTCTGCTCCAAGATCAGTCACTGCCTCCCGGGGACTTCTCCTAACGGCTGCGTCCCACGCCGCCCGTGGAACCGGCTAGTCCCCCTCCCGGGGTTAGTTCAGGGGGGTGGAGCAGGTCTCTGTGCTTGTGCCGTACCTGACTGGTACGCTGGCTCCAGGCTCTGGAAACAATCGCTGCTTCCCCGTATTAGATCGTTCTCTGTCTCTAAATCTGTGTTTGTTGTTCAGGGTTCGTAGATTGTTATGTATGTGATCGATTCACTTGTTTTTCCGTGTCTTTGTTGTAAGAGGGATCCGAGGTAGCGTCTGCCTAGTCCGCCATCTTGGCTCCGCCCCTTACTCAGTATTTTAAGCCCGCTATGAAGATTTAGTCCCCCCCCGCCAAAAAAAAGATTCCCTTCAAAGTATTTACTGCTCAGTGACAATACACCTGGTCACCCAAGAGCTGTGATGGGGATGTACAGGGAGATTAATGTTGTTTTCATGCCTGATCAGACAACATCCGTTCTGTAGCCCATGGATCAGGGAGTAATTTTGACTTTCAATTCTTATTATTTAAGAAATACATATCATAAGGCTATAGCTGCCATAGATAGTGGTTTCTCTGATGCATTTCAAAATAAATTGAAAATCTTCTGGAAAAGATTAATCATTCTAGATGTCATTAAAAACATTCATGATTCATGGGAGGAGGTGAAAATATCAACATTATCAGGAGTTTGGAAGAAGTAAAATCCAGCCCTCATGAATGGCTTTGAGGGGTTCAAGACTTCAGTGGAGGAAGGAACTACAGATGTGGTGGAAATAGCAAGAGAACTACAAGGGGAGCCTGAAGATGTGACGGAATTGCTGCAATCTCATGATAAAATTTTAATGGATGAGGACTTGCTTCTTATGAATGAACAAAGAAAGTGGTTCTTTGAGATGGAATCTACTCCTGGTGAAGATGCTGTGCACACTTGAAATGACAACAAAGAATTTGGAATATTACATAAAATTAGTTGGTAAAGCAGAGGTCGCATTTGAAAGGATTAATTCCAATTTTGAAAGTTCTCTGTGAGTAAAATGCTATCAAATAGCATTGCATACTACAGAGAAATCTTTAGTAAAAGGCAGAGTCAACCGATGTAGAAAGCTTTGCTGTTTATTTTTAGAAATTGTCACAGCCACCCAGCCTTCAGCAGCCAGCACTCTGACGGGTCAGCAGCCATCAACATCAAGGCAAGACCCTCCACCAGCAGAAAGATTAAGACTCACTGAAGGCTCAGATGATGGTTGGTATTTTTTAGCAATAATTTTTTTTTTTTTAAATAATATTTTACTGTGTTTTTAGTGAAGGTTTACTCAACAGTTTAGGTCCCTATTCAACAATTTCTATACAAGTTGTTCAGTGACATTGGCTACATTCTTCACATTGTGTGAACATTCTCATTATTGCCGTTCTGGTTGTTCCATTTCCATTAGTTTCCCTGCCCCCTTACATTCTCATCTTTGTTTTAATTTTTGATCGTTTGGTCTCATGTAGGTTTTTTTTTTTTTTTAAATTATATTTTAGATGAAGCTTTATAGAACTAGCTTCTCATTAAACAGTATACATATTGTTTTATGACGTTGGTTAACAACCCCATGACATGTCAATACTTTCCCTTCTTGACCTTGGGTCCCCTATTGCCAGCTTTTCTTTCCCCTCCTGCCTTCTGGTCCTTGCCCCAGGGCTGGTATGCCCCTTTAGTCTCATTTTGTTTTATGGGCCTGTCTAATCTTTGGATGAATGGGGAACTTTAGGAGTGACTTCATTACTGAGCTGAAATGGTGTCCAGGGGCCATACTCTCAGGGTTTCTCCAGTCTCTGATAGGTCAGTATGTCTGGTCTTTTTTTGTGAGTTAGAATTTTGTTCTACATTTTTCTCTAGCTCTGTCCAGGACCCTCTATTGTGACCCCTGTCAGAGCAATCAATGGTGGTAGCTGGGGATCATCTAGTTCTACTGGACTCAGTCTAGTGTAGGCCATGGTAGTTTGGTTCATTAGTCCTTTGGACTAATCTTTCCCTTGTGTCTTTAGTTTTCTGCATTTTCCCTTCCTCCTGAAGGTGTAAGACCATCGGAGTATCTTAGATGGCTGCTCACAGGCTTTTAAGAACCCAGACTCTACTCACCAAAGTAGAATGTAGAACATTTTCTTTATAAGCTATGTTATACCAATTGAGCTAGATGTTCCCCAAGACCATGGTCCCCACAGCCCTCAGCTCAGTAATTTGGTCCTTCAGGGAGTTTGGATGTGTCTATGGAGTTTCCATGACAGTAGTAAAGTATTTTTTATTTAAGGTAGGTACATTGTTTTTTTTTAGAATAATGTTTTGTGCACTTAATAGTGTAAACATAATCTTATATGTACTGGGAAACCAAAAAAATTGTGTGACTCACTTTATTGAGATGTTTATTGTGGTGGCCTGGAACTCAGCACACAATATCTCTGAGGTATGGCTGTAATAGCAAAATTGAGGTCTAGGAATGGGAGGGGATTAACCTGCTCAATATCACACCATCATGTTTCAGAGCTGGGAAAAGAATTATGTATTGAACTTCAAACTCTTTCTTCTTTTATTGCACATTGTAGAGTAGATAATCACACTTAATTACACAGATTAATTTGGACTTTATAGTCAAATATGAAACCCATTTGAATTATGGAGTTGGTAAAGAATATTGAATATATCATGGCCTGCTAGAAGAAAGAAGAAATCTGTCTTGGAAGAAGTACAACCAGAATGCTCCTCAGAAGCAACGATGGTGAGACTTCATCTCACATACTTTGGACATGTTATTAGGAGGGCTCAGTCCCTGGAGAAGGAAAGCATGCCTGGTAAAGAAGAGGATCAGCAAAAAAGAGGAAGACCCTCAAGCAGATGGGTTGACACAGTGGCTTCAACAATGGGCTCAAGCATAACAACAATGGTGAGAATGGCACAGGACCAGGCAGTGTTTCATTCTGTTGTACATAGGTTTGCTATGAGTTGAAACCCACTCAATGGCACCTAACAACAACAATCAAATGTGACATCAATGATTAACCCAAATAAAAAGTACTGATTCTTCTCAGAGTCTGTATTTCTATTGGGGGTAACATGTTAAATGCTTTGTTCTGTATAGATTTATTTAGTGCACCTTTTTTTATAGATTAAAAAAATTAGCTTTCAAAAATCTACATAACCACTTTTGAAGGTTGTGTAGAAAACTAATGAACTAACAAGTAACGAACATAGCTAAATTTGTAAGTATTTATTGACCTAATCTATCTGTATATTGCTTTTATGCCACTGGTAAGTGAGAAAGGTATGTTTTTTTATCAAAACAATTTAATTTATTGCACTTAAATTTAACTCATTTATATATTAGTCCAGAAAGATATGCAAGTTATTATAAAGTAGATCTGGCATAGTTTTTTCTAGAAAATGTATCATTGGACATAATAATAAAAATATGAATTCTAAGTTATCTGTCATCTCATAAATGGCTTTCATTAGATGGAAATGCTTTTATATCTTTTATTATTTCCTGTCATGGATGTAAATCACATCTTATCTTCCAGTATTCACTTCTCTTTGGTGTGTAAATGCTTTGTCTGCATTTAAGACTGACCACTAGTGATTTATCTATAAGAGCCGAAGTGATTTTGTTGATGTGCTCTGATCTTTTCTGAGGTTGAAGATATCTTGCTCATTTGATTGCTGTTAAGGTGTAGTTGAAAAAACAAAAGAAAAAAGAGCCACAGTTTGGGGGAAGTAACAATTAGAGCAAATGATAATTTGACTGATGGATAACTCTATTTCTTTGATGGGATTGTTAGCAGGAATGAGACTTGAAGAATGAAAGCTCCCCAGCTCCTGCTGTGTGATTGTAAAGGAGAATAATAATACACCACTCCATATGCAGAAGAGCCTTTGCTCTGATGAATTCAAAGCGCTTTCAAAGGATTATATAAGGACATTTCTCAAATTAAGAAGGGGGTTATCTGAATTTTAATTTCCATTTTATGGATTGGAAAGTAATGTGATGTGATTTCACCAAGTGAATTCCCAGTGAGCTATGCATCCCTTTCCCACATTAACTTTAGTTTTAAACCTGACAATTAGAAAACAACATAATTACTTGCGCCTCTGAATGATTTGCCAATATTCACCTAGTCTCAACATTTTCCAATGCTAAAAGCTTCTTTTTTTAGGACCAGACTGACCTGTATTATTTATTTATTTAAAATTCTCTTTAGAAGGGTTTTTTTTTTTTTTTTTTTTTGCCTTCTGTTTTCACTCTCTTCGTTCAAGCATGATTTAATATGTCAACACTGGTTTGCTTAACTGGGTTTGATTGTCTTCCATACTTTACTTAGGAACTAAGCAGTTGCCTTTCAAGCATGTTGCTGCCCAGATAAATGAAATGTCACAACAGTGAGAACTCCTTGTTTGGTGACAGCAGTAGCTTTCTTTGATAAATCCAGCTGGTGGGGCGGTGGGGTAGGGGGAAAGGTTGAAGGAATTTAAACAGTAATAACAGAGCCAGACTTAAGTCAGTTCAGTGCTCTTCAGGCCCACACAGACAGGCAGTAATAGAATAATACACTTAAACTTGGGGAGGAGAGGGAGAGGGGACTTCTCTCTTCATTCAGGTGAGAATGAATTTAAATCTAAAATAAGAATTTTTCTTTTTCTTTTTTTGCCCAATGACAAGAGGAAAACATCTGTTAGCAGTTTCCCCCAAATAATACTTGAAGATAGCATTTTATTTTTATAGTTTGATTTTTTTTTCTACTTTATTGCCAAGAGTTGAGATGTTATTGCTCTCAATACATAATGTTAGAAACTAATCCATTGAGTTTTTTTTTTTCCCCCCCTATGGTCTCCCACAATGAGACTGTTGTTTTTGATTTCAAAACCTGAGTTGGAATTTAAAGATTGGAGGCTCATGACGCGTAGTTCTTGGCACAAAGAAAATTCTTAATACATGTGATTTAGCTTTAAATGTTTAAAATAATTTCAATTAGATAACCCTAGCAAAATGCAGACTCTTTTTTTTTTTTTTTTTTGGCTAACATTTATTGGTGTTCCTATCACCACCCTTGAATAGCGACCCCTCTTCTAGAGCACGTGGGGCACCATAAAATGGGAACACACTCCAGTCTGCACCAGGCCAGCTACTAATGACAGGGCCTAGCCCTGCCTGCTAAGGAGCTTTCTGAGTGTGAGTTTGTATATTTGTAAATGTGAAAATTTTTATCACTATTTCAGAGGGGAATCAAAGAGCATTGTTGCAAGTAGCCAAATGTAGGTTACAAGAATGGAAAGTTCATTAAAAAAAAAAAAAAAACCTACATCAGGGACTGAGGGAAGAAAAATACAAGAATTCAGGAAGCTCTAAATTGTGTGAAACAGAATTTTTGCAAAAGTCTTAACCAATGACAACGTGCCAAATCAGAGGAAAGGAAAGAATGGCCAGAGCATTTCTGTGATCAGACCTCTGGGAGACATAATTTATTTTCACCTGACATTAGTAGGGAGTGGGATGAAAACTGAAGAGAAGATCTCATTCCTAGGAAGTCTAAAAGTGGGTAAAGGGTATAGTTTGACTACCAGTTGGAGTGTTAAAAAGTGTAATATACCAGGAACAATAGGAATCCCAACAAATAAGGTCTATGATCCTGAACACCAAAACCACAGGGGCATATTAACTGGGATGGTAAAGTGAGAAGAATGGTTGGCAGGTATGCAAAGACTTGTTCTGTGCCAAGCCAGAAAACAAACCCATTGCTCTTGATTCCAGTTCTGACTCACAGTGGCCCTACAGGACAGAGTAGGACTGCCCCATAGGATTTCCAAGGAATGCCTGGTGGATTCAAACTGCAGACCTTTTGGTTAACAGCCAAAAGCTTAACAAATGCTCCACCAGGGCTCATTGTTCTGTGCCAGTACGGTTAAATGTTTTATTTGCATCCTCTCTTTCAAGCTTAAGGACTTCCTACGAACACCTCTTTTTTGAAACAGATGCTGAAACTTTAAGATCACACGAACTAAAATTAGAAAGTGGAAAACTGGCATTTGAACCCAAGTGTGTTCGTTTCAAAGTTTGTGATTTTCCACTCTGTTCTGAGTTATTAAATGCAATTAAGATTCACGTAATTATGTAACCTTGACTCAGTTCACCTGTGTGCTTAATGGATCCTCTGTGTGAGCCGTAGGAGCCACCAGAGTCGTCTTTAAAGGAGGTGCTGTCTCTGTTTTGCAGAGCTCAAACAGGAAGCAGAGAGGCAATTCAAGTTGGCTAGAAAAAAAAAAATAATAATAATATAGGAGCAGGGCCGTGGAACAAATAAAGCAAAGCAAGACTGTGGGACGTGAATGAGAAAAAATGTGTCAGGATTCTGAGACTTTTATCCTGGATATTGATAGATGATAGATAGGCAGGCTGGCAGGCCGGCAGGCCAATTAGATAGCTAGCTACTGACTGACTGACTCAGACTCACGGTGGCCTTACGAGCAGCAGAACAAAACATTGCCCAGTCCCACGTCATCCTCACAATCATAACTACATTCGAGCATCTTTGTGGCTATTATGCCAGTCCATATCACAAAGAGTCTCTCTTGCCCTACTGGCCCTCTACTTCACTAAACATGATGTCCTCCTCCAATGATTGATTCCTTCTGAAGGCATGTGCAGAGTAAGCAAGTTGGACAATGTTCTGGTCTGATACATAAAGTTTTAATTGACTATTTTTTGGAAGTAGATTGCCGGGCCTTTCTCCCCAGTACATCTTAGTTTGAGAGCTCCATTGCAACCTGGCCACCATGGGTGACCCTGCTGGTATTTGAAATGCTGGTGTCATAGCCTCCAACATCACAGCAACATGCAAGTCACCACAGAATGAGAAACTGGCAGAAAGTTGGTGGCCCTGGATAGTAGAGGCCCTATATATACTGAGGCTATATGAACTGTCAGAAGACTAGAATTTATGTTTTCTGTGGAAATATTCAAATATGAGAAAAGAAAACAAACTTTTGAATAAAATCAATATACATGTGTGGTTGAGAGCGCACATGTGTCAGTAGGTCAAGAACCCTCTATTCGTTTCTGCTTTTTTAAAAAAAATTATTGTTTTTGTGTCCTGGTTACTATGAATTAATTTTGCCTCACTTGTCTGCTCTTTTAAATAGAACAGGATGATTTTTTTTCACCCCAATGTTTTGGAGTTGGGAGTCTTGAAGCATAATCTTAGTTTTACTTTGCTTTAGTTTTCATTTGGGAGTGGGTTGTAGAAGCAACAAAATAAAAGCTGAATGTATAATAAGAGTGAGGAGACTCATTAGGATTATGGCTGGGAACACTCTGTGTCTCATGGACACTGTCTGAGTTTTAGATTTTCATTTGGACAAAGAAACTAAATGATTCTTCACCTCTCTGCCAAATCTGAAATTACACAATTTGCAGGTATGTGGCTTCTGACTGGAGGGGACTTCCATTTGGAAGCATTTTCAAGTCATTCTTGATAGTGGGAAGTTGAGAAGGAACAGAATACAAGACAATTAAAAACAAGGTAAAAGCAAACAAGAAAATGAACATGTATTCACACACACACAAAAAATAATACAATTAAAATAATCGTTACTTCTTTGTGGATTGATCTAAATTAAACAATCAGCCTTTTAATAAAGGTGAGTGTCTCTATGTTCTAATGATTAAAACAGAAGTATTATAGGAAAAAATAGTTCCTGTTCATGTTTTATGAGACCCAATTACATGCCAGGTATATAGAATACAATTTAATCCTGAGAATGACCCTGCCAGAAATATGCTGTTATTTGTATGTTTTAAAAAAGGAAATAGAGGCTTATGTAGATTAAATATGTTTTCAAAGACCTGTCAGTTAGTAGTTAGCTTCAAATAGTTTTGTTAGGCTTCAATGTATATTATCATTGAGAAAAAACATACTGATTATTCTAAGCTCTCAGAATGCATTATGATTTTTTTTTTAAATTAAGAATACATAAAATTTAATTTTTAGTGTAATGTAAGGAGAAATATATAATGAAAAGTCAAGCATAGAGGTGATTTTAGCACTGATGTAATGAGAATAATAGCGTACTTATTTTGAAAAATAAAATTCAAAGACCAATATTTGATGATAACTAGAAATAACCCTAATATTTAGATACATGCATATTCTGTAATACTTTGAAAATCACAACTGAATTCCAGATTGCATAATTATTTTATAATTTGTATAAGTGATTTTTTTAATTGGAAAAGTTATATTAAATTGGGTAGAATTATATGAAATTGCTAATATGTGATTATTCTAAAGTATAAAAATGATAGTTTTAGATGACCCAAACTAATATATCTACTATCAAGCATTGTTAATAATTACAAGGAAAATATAACTCCAAACTCAAATCCCCTAAAAGGAGTTTCCTCTTCCCTTCCTTCCCCCCACTCTCCTCTTGTCTCCTTCTCTTCTTTTTCCTCTCCCTTATCTCTTTTCTTCTTTCTTTTTTTGGAGGGGAAACAGTACTTTTATCATTCCCAAAATGGTAACTTCCACATTTAGTGTATTTGCAATGAAAACAAACAAAAAAAGGCTGATTTTTATTTTTTTTTTTCAGTTTTAGAATTATACATTTTATTAGTTTTACATATTAAGGCCAAAAAACCAACCAAACCAAACCCAGTGCTGCCAAGTCAATTCCGACTCATAGTGACCCTATAAGACAGAGTAGAACCACCCCATACAGTTTCCAAGGAGCACCTGGCGAATTCAAACTGCTGACCCTTTGGTTAGCAGCCGTAGCACTTAACCACTACGCCACTAGAGTTTTGTAAGGCCAAAAAAAGAGGAGCTAAATATGTGCCTGGTTGCTGTATGTAGACAAATACATGTTTCTACTCTTAAGTTGTCTAATTAGTTTCTAATGCATGACTTAATTTTAAATGCTTCTTAGAGCCTGTGCATTTATAAGTATTAATTAAAATAAACAGTTTATGTTTTCTGTATAGAAATAACAGATACTCAACTAAATGCAACTGTGGTCTCTAATAATCCTCAGGTTTTCTGTTGTTTCCACAGAAGCCTTACTTGGTTTGGTCCTGAAGACAAAACAGTTTGTACCGTTTTTATTTGTCGTCTGCTATTTCAGTGTCTCTACTGCTCAAGTAAATCTATCCTGCTTAAACCCAGGAAAGCACTGACTACCTTAACTCTTAATATGGTAATTAAAACACACTTGGCACATATTTTTCTTCACTGAAGTGGTATTTCACCTTGAAAAAAAACTCTGAGGCCCAACTCCAGACAAGATTAAAAACCAGGTTTTTTTTTTCTCTAATTCCTAATCATACTTTTTAGAGCCACTTCACTCTTACAATGCTTTTATTACATCTACCTACATTCTATCTGAATTTCCTTGTTTTTTTCCTCCATTATAAATTTTCTGTATTATAAATTTATTACAGTCATTTAAATACCTTTACTTCTTGAAAGAACTTTAAGGCATTGAGAGTTGTCTTTAATGTTGTTACTACTTTCTGCCTCTTCCAACAGAAGGCATTTGATTCTGTTACCTCAGAACCAAAGGTCAGGAAATGGCATTATTGTCATATATAAGAACATTGCCTGACTTATACATAGTTCTTAAATTAATGTAGGGATATTTCAGTACAATTAGTCCAACCTTTTTTTTTCTCTCTTTTCATTAGATATATTTATGATCTAATTTTATCCTCACAGAAAAAAACCCTCTGAGGTAGGTACTATTTTTAAGCTTTACAGAAAAACCAATAGACACAAAGAGGTTAAGTAACAGAGATTACCACTAGTAAGAAGTGGAGTTTGGATAAAAACCTAGGCCGTTTGTTCCAAAATCTCTACTCTTAACCATTACACCACACTGGTAATGGAGACAACAGTAAATTTTGTTTTATAAGCATTTAATTTTTTTCCTTGACTTTCCCATCAAGGCATAACCAGTTAAAAATAAAAAAAGGCTGTATTTTTAGTAATTATGTGAAAGGTAAATAAATATTTAATGTAACAGTATTCTAATAGGTAGAATGCTCTTTTAATTAAAAACCTCAGGAATATTTATGCACTCAATTTTTTTTTCTCTTAGAAGGGCAATATTTCAAATAGAAAGAATTTCCATTAAGAATTATATTTACATGTATGCAAAATATATCCTAAAATAAACATGAATTGTTATGAAGTAACATAGCATGATTTTATTTAAAGACTGTATGGCAACTAATATCAACAACTACATTCATATTAAAGGTAGTAGAAACCATGTAATACTAGGTATTCAGTTTTGCTCGCACATACTTCCTCTTGTTTCTTTTGCTACTTTTAAATATGCAGTAGGGAAAAGCTGCTGTTTTGTTCACATTTGAGCACTCTTTTTCTGAAGGGGAGAACCTGTGTGATGCCATGCCACTCAATTATTTAAAAAGACATTTATCCTTAAATTTGACAAGGTTATTTTTTTTGAAATATAGATTTAAAATGTTTTTACTTTAAAAATACAAAAGTCTAAATAGTAGTTTAAACATTATAGTTAAAACATTGAAGATTTACATTTCCATTTGAAGAAAATTTATCTTTTCAGCAAACACTATGATGTCCATCCAACAGTGATCTAGTCACAAAAAAAAAGTGTTATATTTTGAATAAATTGGTAAAAGTTTATATTTGAAGAAGATACTCTCATTACATGTTTTAGTTGTGGTTTGTTCACTCAGTTCATTTTTTATTACTGTATTAATTATTTTTATTTAATTTAAGAAAATTTTATTAATTTAAGAAGATGGAAAATTCTGGTTACATGAATAAAAAGCTTGGATATAAGCATTAGGAATTCTGAGTCTAGTCAGATTGATCATATGTTGATATTTCTGGCTGACATTTCTTTGAAGTATGAATAAATAAAAAAATATTTATTCATACTTAATATATTATATATATTTGATCTACTTTCTTGGAAAATGAAAAATTATAATTTTATGTGAAAAAATTAATAGCAAACATATCTTCTTAATTTAACAAAACCAAATTTTGTACATTTTAGAGTGTGATAACTACAAACTGGAGGGAGAAGTGCTGGACCACATTCAAATTAGCTTTATTGTTCTATAATATCTTACTGGAGTACAAGGTTAATTAGTACCATAGGCAATATGCATTATTCATCACTGCAATCAGACTTTTATTCTGCTGGGTCTTTATCGACTGCGAAATGTTGTTCTTCTCCTAACAAAACCTTGATAAACTATTGTCATATATAATCTTACTGAATTATATTGGTGATATATACATTACCTCAGATGCTTTAAATAGTCCAAAGATGGCATTCTCATCTAGAAAACTAGGCAGTAATATTAGAGACCAATGATCTCTTCTATATGAGGACATAAACATTCAATACAATAAATATAAACTGTTGTTGTGTACCGTAGATTCTTTTTTTTAATTTAATTTATTTTCTCTGCATGTATCATATAGAGAAAGCTTTGGTACTATGTTGATGGCAATAATTTCTCATTAAATATTGGATATTCAATTTTTCCCTACATATTTACAAAATTATTATTTTTTTCGCTCTTATTAGATAGAAAATAAAATACTTGAATGCAAGGACCTTATGTGTCTTGTCTGTTGTCATATTAGCAGCTCATCATAAAACAATGACTGGCCTATTGCTTAGTTTTAATGAATTAAATGAATTTAAGTAACACTGATGTACATTTTCAAATAAAAAAAAGTCTACGAATAGTGCGAAGTTTTATTATAGACTTAAAAACAGGGAAAGAACCTTTTGACTCAGTTGTGGTTCATATTTTTCCTTGCTCTGACGTAGAGGAGACAGAGAAGAAAGGAAGAGTGAGGATAATGACAAAGGCAAAATAGAAATGATTATTTATTACATAATTCAAAGTTGTAGAGTGAAAGAATGGCCATTAGGCATTCTACACCTATGCAGACTTTTTAAGAAATATAGGTAAGTTTCTCCTTTTCATTCATTGTTCAGAGGTCAGATAATTAAGACTACACAGGAGCAGCACAGCTGTGAGCCAGTTGCGGGAGATATTGGTATGCGGTTTTAGCTTTTGCACTTTCTCCAGGAACTGTACAAGTTAGTTTCATAGATTTTTGTCTCACCTTTGTTCATCTGGAGACCAGTTATCAGAAAAGTTCAACTGCAGCAAAGTGCTTCACCTACTTCTTTTTGATAATTTGTCCATAACCAAATTATCTTTTTGTATAGGGTAAGATTGGGAAAACCTTTTTGATTTTCTTCCCCCGAGAATGATTCGGTCTTTGTCTTCTAGAGGAATAGAAAATATTTGGTGAACAAGGAATAATTAATTTTATTTAACTGATGCAAGTTTTCCATCTAACTTAGTTTTGGTCTAAAATTTAAAATGGAAAGATACAAGATGTAGTTATAAATAACTATTCCCTTGCCTCTACCTAAGAATAGAATTGTGGCACCCAGAAAATTAGTTATAAGTTGTTTGTCTCATGGAATTTCCACATGTATTTAAAGTATCACATTATGAGTGTTGGTTTTAATCTGTTAAACTGTTGTTGCTTTCCTTCAGAACATGTTGAAGATTTCTTTTATTTATTTTTCCAATTTTATCAGGACAAGTTTAATGCACCCTGGCCCTAGCTGGTTGAGGAAGAAGGCTGTTCCTGTAGGCATCATATTGCCAACAACCAAAAAAATATATATATAATTTATACACAACACAGAAACATACATACACATTTCCACAAATCAGAACATAAATGCTTTGTGCTTTTTTTTTAACTAAACTTTGTTAGTTTAAGCGATAAAATTTCAAATGTCAGTGTAAAAAATTAAAAACCCATTGCCATCAAGTTAATTCAGACTCACAGAATTAGAGTAGTGATTTTCAAAACTGGATTTCCTGAACATTTTCTCCTGTCCCTAAATATTTTTGTTAGAATGTTTCCATTTTATGTTTTAATTTCCATGAAAATCTAAAGAAGTAATGTAAATATATTCTAAGTCTGAGTCCTGGCTGAATATGAATTTCTTTTAGACCTACTCTTGCATTGTTCAAAGTAATGTTACATTAATTATTCAGGGTAAAGTTAAATGATTGGAATCAGGTAATATATACATAATGCATAACCAAGTTAAACCCAAATTATAATAATGTTCGATGTATGAATGGAGAGTTCACACACATTCAAATACAAAATAATTGAATCACCACTTTCTGTTGAACTTAAAAAATCCTCATGTATTTTGAGATAGTACAATCAAAAAAGGCAATTTAATTTTAGCAAACTAACTTATCACATTAATTAGTAGTATTCATTTGAATTTTGTTGGGTTTTTTTTGTATTTGTAAAATTGGTTTTATATGTATATCAGCTATAAGTTAACAGTTTTATTTTTAGGTTAATATTTGTATCCATTAAGTAAGGTAATAATAAAATGTTTTAAATAGTTTAGATTAATACTGAAAGTTAATACTAATGTACTTTTAAAAAGTGACTGAATTTTATTCATATTTTAGAATTCGGTTCTAAAATTATCTCAAGGTTTCTCTTTAAAATGAAATTGTTTATTATTAGACTTAGGACTTTAGTTTATGCACATTTACCATCAACTATATATCCTTAATAGCATGGATCAGACTTTCAAATAGTAGAAGCAATTTTTTGATCTTTGTTACACAGTCAGTGTTTGTACTTGTCAGAGTTACTTGCTCTTTAATTGAGAGTCACTGGAAAAAAATCTTCAGCATTTAGACTTGCCCATGTCTGCATTGTTAGCCTAGTTTAAGAGGTTCTGTTACTGTGGGTTTGAAATTACTATGCTGAGAAATGGCAGAATTTATTTTACTTTTCTTAATTGGCACATGATTGGTCGGAGGTCAACGTTTTGAAAAATGGGAATGTTTAACTTTGAATCACCCTGACTGGCAATAGTAGATTTGGTCCCACAGAGTTTAAAACTAATAATCTAATACAGGGAGAAACAAATATAATGAATATAATTAGGAATTATATTCCAAATTTTATAATTAGAAAATTTTTGCAAAATGTTATGAAGTATCAATTTTGTATCAATTTCATGTATATAGCAAAACATCCCCAATGTAATTTTATTCCTTTTCTTGTCAATATGTATGCATCTCACATTGAAACTGCTCAAGGTACGGAGCCACAGTCCTGAAGTGGCAGTTTGCGGTATACATATTATGCATATTGTTGTTGTTAGTCGCTGTGGAGTCCATTCTGACTCATGATAACCCTATATGTGCAGAACAGAACCGCTCCATAGGTAGCTGCTCCATAGGAGCTGTTGGAAGCAGATGTCCAGGCCTGCCTTCTGAGGTGACTCTGGGTGGATTTGAACTGCCAGTCTTTTGACTAGTAGTTTAGTGTTTAACCATTTCAGCCACACAGGAACTCTCACACTGTGTGTATCTATGTCTATATACATCTGGATCTATAGCCACATGGATCTATATGTGTATCCATTTATCTTAGTATAGATATAGATCTAGTCCCCATCTCTTTGTCTACACTCTACACACAGAAACACCTTTTTTTTCTATTCTACCTTGTAATTCAGCCATACCTACTAGGAACGACACTCACGGCATAACTAATGAGATGAAATAGTAGACATTTCACATTCTCAAGCCACACTGCTTACTCAGTTAATTTGTAGTTAAAGAAAAAAAATTCCCATCAGTTTTTTTTTTTTTTAAACTATAAAAAGATTTTTAAAAGCCTAAAGAAATTTCCTGCTGGCTATATAATTATGATTTATATAGCAATCTCCTGTACATAGACAAAGAGGCAGTCATTTGAACAGAACAAAGGGATGCTATGTGGCTTAAAATCAGGAAAGGCGTGTGTCAGGGTTATATCCTTTCACTATACTTATTCAATCTTTATGCTGAACAAATAATACAAGAAGAGGGACTATATGAAGAAGAACACAGCACCTAGGAGGAAAACTCATTAACAACCTGTGATATGCAGATGACACAACCTTGACTGCTGAAAGGAAGAGGACTTGAAGCACTTACTAATGAAGATCAAAGACCACAGCCTTCAATAAGAATTATACCTCAAAATAAAGCAAACAAAAATCCTCACAACTGGGCCAATAAGCGATATCGTGATAAACAGAGAAAATAATTGAAGCTGTCAAGAATTTTATTTTACTTGGATCCACAGTCAATGCTCATGGAAACAGCAGTTAATAAGTCAAGCAACTTATTGCATTGGACAAATATATTTAGAGTGTTAAAAAGCAATGATGTCACTTGAGAACTAAGGTGCCTCTGATCCAAGCCATGATATATTCAATCACCTCATATGCATGTGAAAACTGGACAATAAGTAAGGAAGATCAGAGAAGAATTGATGCATTTGAATTATGGTGTTGGTGAAGAATATTGAAGAATATTGTACCATGGACTGCCAGAACAATGAACAAATCTGCCTTGGAGGAAGGACAGCCAGGATGTTCCTTACAAGCAAGGATGTCAAGACTTCATCTCACATACTTTGGACATGTTATTAGGAGGGACTAGTCCTTGGAGAAAGACATCATGCTTGGTAAAGAACCGACTCAATGGTACCTTACAACAACATAGCAATTTCTGTCTTAAGTCAACCAAATAAATAATTGGTTCCCACATTATGCTGCATTTTCTAAAGTCTAATTGAAATTCAAATTACTAAAGCCTGTCCAAGCCCCTTGCCATCTAGTCGATTCCAACTCAGAGGCCCTATAGGACAGAGTAGAAACTGCTCCATAGAGTTTCCAAGGAGCACCTGATGGATTCGAACCGCTGACCTTTTGGTTAGCAGCCGTAGCACTTAACCACTATGCCACCAGGGTTTATTTGATTATTTCCAAAAGTAAACTTTTACAATTTTAATAACAAGCTTTAGCATTTTACATCTGTGTGAAATTCTCTATATAAGAAAACTATAATTATGGGTTCTGGAAATGTCTTAGAATTGGTTAAAGGAAACATTAAACCTTTGTCTAATTCCAGTTTCACGTTTTCTTTAGTTTGTTGCTAACATGTTACCTATGTCTTGACACTAAATATTGTCTATGTAGTTGTAGGTGGACCTGAAATACACGTTTCCTATGTTTCCTTTCTGATAAAGTAACAAGACTGCTTTTTTTGTGAGGTAAATATTTATCCCCAAAAATATCTGTGGTTAGGGCTAAGGCTATATAAAGAAGAATGTTTTATGAGAAACTCAGTAGATAACAAGACTTGATTCCCACAATTTTGAAAAATATGGAGATTTAATGGATAGGTGGATGGCTGCGTGGGCAGATGGATGGATGGGTGGATGGGTAGATGGATAAAAAAAGATACATAGGTAAATAAACCAAAAAAAAAAAAAAAAAAAAAACCGCTGCCATGGAGTTGAATCTGACTTATAGGAACCCTGTAGGACAGAGTATGCTGCCCCATAGAGTTTCCTAGGCTGTAATTTTTTCAGAAGCAATATGCTACACCTTTCTTCTGTGGAGTGGCTGGGCATTCGAACAACTGATCTTCCGGTTAGTAGCTGAGTGCTTAACCACTGTGCCACCATGGCTCACTTACAGAGTTATATAAAGAGATATATATTAAGTATGTAGATATAAAACCCATTGCCATCCAGTTGATTCCGATTCATAGTGACCCGATAGGACAAAGTAGAGCTGTCCCATAGAGTTGCAATGGATCAGCTGGTGGATTTGAACTGCTGCCTTTTTGGTTAGCAGCCGTAGCTCTTAGCCACTGCACCACTAGTCCTCTAAGTAAATATATACATATATATAAAAAACCAAACCCATTACCCTTGAGTCGTTTCCCACTCATAGCGACGCTATAAGACAGAGTAGAACTGCCCCATAGAGTTTCCAAGGAGCGCCTGGTGGATTCTCACTGCCAACATTTTGGTTAGCAGCCATAGTACTTAACCACTATACCATCAGGGTTTCCTCTAATTATAAAAAACCGAAAACCAAACCCAGTGCCGTTGAGTTGATACCAACTCATAGTGACCTTATAGGACAGAGTAGAATTGCCCTGTAGAGTTTCCAAGGATCGTCTGGCAGATTTGAACTGCCGACCTCTTGGTTATCAGCCATAGCACTTAACCACTATGCCACCAGGGTTTCCTCTAATTATATAGATATGGGTATATTGATATGTAGATATGGACATCTGTTGTTGTTCTTCTTCTTAGGTGTCATCAAGTCATTTCCGACTCATAGCAACCCTATGTACAACAGAACGAAACACTACCCTTCCAGCGCCATCCTCACAATCATTGCTCTGTTTGAGCCCATTGTTGCAGCCCTGTATCAATCCATCTAATTGAGGGTTTTCCTCTTTTTCATTGACCCTCTATTTTAACAAGCATGATGTCTTTCTCTAGCGATTGGTGCCTCCTGATAACATATCCAAACTATGTGAGAAGAAGTCTTGCCATCCTAGCTTCTAAGGAGCATTCTGGCTGTACTTCTTCCAAGAAATTTTTTTCTTTTTGCAGTCCATGGTATATTCAATATTCTTCACCAATATCACAGAGGCATCAGTAGATATCTACATCCCAAGAAATAACATTGTCATTCATTGAAATTCTTTATAACTAACTTCCACTTAATTATTTGATAAATATTAATTGAAGCCAACTAAGTGCTATGTAATATTTTACTAATTTTGGAGGACACAAAGGTGAAAAAAGAACTAAAGGTCCCTGAGTTCATGGAGACTGTTTCTACAAATTTACAAACTTGTAACCTACCAGACAGGTATGACAGAAATGTGACAGACTTTTGTAAAGGCACTTGAACTTTATGCTAAGTACATGCTTTCCATTTGACCCTTTTTCTTTTAACTGAGCTCTAGAAATTGTGGCAGGATTTCTACTGATATTTTGGGGTCCAGGTATTTAGTTGTATTTCTTCACGTATTAATGTTTCTGTCTAAAATTAAACAGCTGTTGTAAGTAATTTAGCCTATTTGAAATTAAAGTATGAATAATGGTGTATATACACTGGGTTTGGGTTTTTTATAGAATATTTGCTTAAAACTTTTTTATCGGCAGAGGACTAATAAGTAAATTGGGCTTAAATTATAATCATGTAAATTAACTGAAGTGGGATGGCTTTTCTGCGTTAGTCTCTAAACAACACGTCAGTTACTTACGAGCCTCACTAAGTGTCTAGTAACTTATTTAACATACTACTGTTATATTACACATAAATACAGCAGAATTGTTTAATCTCATAAAAATGATGTAATCCTTTCTGATTTATAAATGCTTTTGAGGTGCATTGTGTAATTATTCCATGAATGAACATAGCTAAAAATATTAAAGAACGTTTCTTGCAAATACTGAGGTCTAGTGGTTAAAAACGGTCCTTTAAAAATAAAAATTTTCCCACGTATTTGGTTGATATAAAATTTACTCTTAAATAAAAAGATGGCAATTATAATGGTGGCAAACGAAGCCCAAGTCTGTGTTCCGAAGTCAAATAATATTTATATCTACATATGCATATATTTAAAAACCCTACCTTGATAAATGTTTCTTAGCAAATGCTTGATTCTTTTGTTGAAAGTTAAATGCACACTCAAACATTCTATCAACAACAGTGATGGAAAGTTTCATGGGTTTGAGAAAAATGGGATTTCTTTTGCCATTTCTAGGGAATATAAAATGTATACCTTTATGCGTGGAAAGGGAGTGTCACTCAAACTGATGGACATGGTGTAAGCAGGCAAGGGACTAAGCATTTGCATCAAGTAGGAAGTCAAGGCCTCAACTCCCAGCGGTGCTACTCCAAATGCTGCCTGTCCTAACATCAGGAGCTTTTTTTGTACGTCTAGGGTAAAAGAGCTCCCAGGTGGATGGAGTTACAGAATAAGTGACAACCCGAAGTAAGAAATGAAGAAAATATTACAAAGTTTTGTGGTGAAAGCAGGGAACTTTTAGTTTTTTATTTTTTATGTTTTTTATAAGAAAATACTTGCATAGTTTAGCAATTATTTGGAAATAATATTTCTGTTATTTGGAAAATTCCAATTGCTGGCCTCTATATATTTTTTTTTTATATTCAAACACTACCTTTTGAGGTACAACAGATGATTTCATTATGTTTGAATACACTTGTTGTGTTTATATATATTGTGCTAGATTCTGTAGAGCGTATCATTCTGTAAGTGCTCACTTCTTAAGTGCCCAGTACATTGGATACATCAAAGTTAGAGAGGGGTGATTGTGAAGATGCTACATATATGTAACTTGTATTACTATTGCACTTTGCCAGTTTTCCCAAATGGATGAAGAGGTCCACATTAAGGATATTCCTAGAAACCAAAAGTTCAGGTCAAAATTTATGAGATTTCTATTAGATTAATAGATACTTTATAAAATGTTATTTAGAGCTAAATCTGATTATAGATTTCAGCCCTTCATAGGAGGAAGGGAAGGAGTGGTGACACAATTTATGTGAGAACATAAATTACTATAATGCTTCCACCCCTTTACAGAGAGCGTTAGGGAAAAAACAGAGACCTTTGAATAGTTTTACTAACTGGTAAGAAGAAATACAGGCAGAATGATCCTTAGAAGCTAGAAAGTCAAGACTTCATCTCACGTCCTTTGGACATGTTATCAGGAGAGATCAGTCCCTGGAGAAGGACATCATGCTTGGTAAAGTAGAGGATCACAAAAAAAAAAAAAAAAAAATCTTTATGGGGTGGATTGACACACAGCTGCAACAATGTGCTCAAACATTGTGAGGATGGCACAGGACCGGACATTGTTTCCTTCTGTTGTGCATAGGGTCACTACCTAACAACAGCAACAACATTCAGGTAAACTCACATCTTCTTGTTAAGTAAGGGAAGTAGTAGGTAGAGAGCAGATGATTTTTATATCCTGAAGTTGTGAAGAGGACAGTTTTGAGCATAAAGAAAAGGAGGTGGTACATAGAGGGCTGATCAGCTTGGTGGGAACCCAAAAATTTGAATTGATGAACATCCAAGGTGGTGATCACTTGTTGTGGTTATTGTTGTTAGGTGTTGTCAAGTAGATTCCAACTGATAGCTCCACCATGTGATAGAGTAGAACTGCCCCATAGGGTTCTCTTGGCGAAAATTTTTACAGAAGCAGATCTCCAGGTTTTTCTCCTGTGGAGTCGCTGGGTAGATTCGAACCTACCTCCAACCTTTCAGTTAGCAGTTGAGTGCTTAACTGTTTGGGCCACCAGGGCTAAACAATAAAAAAAAAAAACAATAGAGATGTTATGTATACATACATATATATATATATATATATATATAGCCTGCTAAATTTTATTGGGAAAAATGATTATGGCATTTCACGTTGAACTTATCTCTGATCTACTCACTTATGCCAATTTTTGTGTGCTTTATACTGATTCTTCCCTCCTAAAATTGCTTGGTTCTTGTTTTCCTGATTTTACCCTTTTCTATGATTGAAGATATTTCATACCACAATTTACAGCTCACTGTTTCTTTTTTTCAGATTGTATTTATCCAAATTATACCACTGGACTAGCCTCTTTACCTTGTTTCTAGAAGGGACAATATTTTTCAGAAAACCAGATATTTCAGGTATCACAATTTCCCGAACTCTGATCTTGAACTGAAGGAAGGTGGGATGCCAGAGAGCCTACCTGAAGTTACATGTGTTTTATAGGAAGAATCAGTTGGCGATGACACTTTCAGAGCAGTGCTCAGCATTGCTGGAGTGTGACTAAGGCATTCTACCACTCTCTGAGAACAGTTTTAATGGTGACATAGTATTTCACTATATGTATATCCAGTAACTAAACCATTTGCCTTTGAGTTGATTCTGATCTACGTATGTCACAAGAGAACTTTGCTCCATAGGGTTTTCAGTGGTTGGTTTTTTTGACAGTAGGTCACCAGGCCTTTCTTCTGAGGCACCTCTGGGTAGACTTGAATCTCCATCCTTATGATTAGCGGACAAGCGAGTTAACCTTTTGCATCATTAGCAATTTATTTGGCCCGCTTCCTGTTATTGGACATTTAGATTACTTTCTCTTCTTTGTGGAATAAAATTTCAATAAATTCTATTTACATGAAAATTTGCCCATATCCCTAATTATATCCTTAACATAGCATCTTAGGAATATGAATGTATGTGTCTGAGTATGTTCAAAGCTTTTGAAATATATTAAAATATCCCTTTCAGAACTGTTGCATAATTATTTCACAAATAAATGAGATTGAAGGACACACTATGTTTTTCTATTTCTGGTTCCCTAAACACATATGCTTGTCATATTTCATATATATAAGCTGAGAAAAACTCTTTTTCAGAAACATGAATTTAGCACCGCAATTGCTACACAGACTTTTCAGCTAACATATGGTTTATTATACTATGAAAGGTGAAGGAGATTGACATGCATGTCTTTTCTACTAATTATCTATAATCTTTCCTATTATTTCACATATTACTAGGATTTTTCATGCTCGGAAACTTTTAGATGTGATCAGGGCTTACATTTAAATATCGAGTCTCAGCTCTGGTTCTAAGCCTATGTTCACCTGAATGCCTGCATTAGAGAATGACTGATGTATTAAAGTGGCAAAATAATTAAAATAAGTGTGATGCTATCTAGTTTTCTTGGTCTGCCATAACAAACTATAACAAAATAGGGTGGCTTTAAAGGAGAGACGTTTACTTTCTCACAATTCTGGAGACTAGAGGACCGGACAACTCAGAGCATCAGCAGGGCCCTACTCTCTTTCTGTTGACCATAGGGGAAGATGCTTTCTTGTCTCTTTCAGCTTCTGGTAGCCCCAGGTGTTTACTGGAGTTCCTTGACTTGTGAATATTTTCTCACAGGTTGTCTTCCCTCTGTGTGTAACCCTGACTCCATGTCTGTTCTCCCTGTTATAAAACACCACTAGAGAAGTACAACCAGAATGCTCCTTAGAAGCCAGGATAGCCAGACTTCATCTCACATACTTTGGACATGTTATCAGGAGGGACCAGTCCCTGGAGGAGGACATCATGCTTGGTAAAGTAGAGGGTCAGCAAAAAAGAAGACCTTTAACAAGATGGACTGACACAGTGGCTGCAACAGTGGGCCCAAGCGTAACCACTGTGAGCATGGTGCAGGACAGGGCAGTGTTTCCTTCTGCTGTGTATAGGGTTTCTATGAGTTGTAACCCACTCAGTAGCACCTAACAACAACAGCAAGAGATAAGCTTAGGACCCAGTCTACTTTGGTATGTTCTCATTCAGTTTAACAGACAAAAAAAAAAAAAAAAAAAATTTCCAAACAAGGCCACATTCACAGGCACAGTGCTAAGAATTTCAGCGTATCTTTTTGAGGGACACAGTTCAACCCCTAATAGATGCCTTCATTAATAAATAATAAAATTCTTGTATATATATAAGTAGAATGGTTTTGAAAGAAAACCTTCTGAAGATAAAAGCAACCCTTTGTAATCTTGATGTGTGCCTGGAAATCAACATCGTCATTTAGGGATGAGGTTTAAAGAGGAACATGGAATATGAGAAATTCACCACCTTTTTTTTTTTTTTTTTAAAAAAAAGTTTCCAATGGGTGAAAAAACAAACAAAACATACTTCATGGTACAGAATTTAGCTCCATAGTTAGTCTTATTGTATAATTGTATAATCAAATCATTTTCCTCCTTACTCTTTGAGTGTACAAATTTTATCTTCCTCAGAGCTCTGTAAGAAGATCATGTATGAAGCACAAGAAAATGATTCATATTCTGTAGTCGTATTGACATTTGGAATCCACTAAATTCTTCAGTAGGGTCATGGGTTATTTCTAAAGATGTCTTCAGCTACAGGAGCAGAAGAAGAATAGAGAAATAAAAGTACTCTAACTCTTTGTACATCAATATTTACTTCACTTGCAATTTTTTTTTTATTAATTTAAAAATTACAAGAGTTAAGAATGGTGTTGTAAAAAAGCAGGTATTATATACATTATTTTGGACAATTACATTTCTACCATAGAATAGATAATATGATTTTGGAAGGTTTGCCTTCATTTATTGATTTTACAATAATGAAATAATAATTGGAAATGTAATTTGACTTCGGACACAGACATTAGATTGATAGCATGGAGCTATCAAGAAACAACCAGAAATTAGATGGCATAGAAAAACAAAAAGAAAAAACAAAGCGTAAAAAAGTAAAAGCAGACCTCTTATTTGACCAAAAATACACATTGATTTTAAAAAGTGAATTATACTTAAGACCTTAGAAATCAACTTAAAAAAATTGATAAATTCTTGTGGATGCCACAGTTATAAACTAGGAAACAAATATGGGAAAACATGAATAAAAATGGTAAACTATTTTTAAAAGCAAGCTGTCTTCTTTGAATCAGTTTTATTTATTTATTTTTAAGTCTTATTTATGCCTTGGTGCTGTGAAGCACAAGAAAATCATGAAGCTATAATCTACTGACAGTTTCATTTGCTCTCTCAAACAGTTCCTTGTATTATCTCGAAAAAACATTGTAGTAGTCCTTATTTCAATTTTATGATATTCCATTAGATCTCTTTTGTTTTTATTTTAAATATATATTTAATTTGAATATTTAGGGAATTAAGAGGCCACTGGTGGTTCAGTAGCAGAATTCTCCTTCCATGCAGGAGACCTGGGCCCCATTCCTGGCCGGTATACCTCACACTCAGCACCTTTGTCTATCTGTCAGTGCAGGCTTGCATGTTGCTATTATGTTGAACTGGTTTTAGCAGAGCTTCCAGACTAAGATGGACTAGGAAGAAAGGATTGGCAATTTCCTTCCAATAATCAACCAATGAAACCTTTATGTATCATAAGGGTCCCATCTGAAACAGATTATGGGGTTGATGGAAGACTGGGCAGTGTTTCATTCAATTGTGCATGGGGTTCTGTGTGTGTGTGTGTGTGTGCAACTTTCTAGCAGCTAAAAAAAGCAAGGGAATATAAATTTGTTGATGATTTATTTTTATTTGTATGTGAGCCATATTATGCATTTTACTCATAAGCGATCCATATCACACAAAGTTGGCCATGCTATGCATTGTAATCACTAAGGGTTAATTTTTAAAGCAAGTGCAAGGTAAAATCTCCCTACTCCCATTTTTCATATCCTACTACTCTAGTAAATCTTTCTTTTTCTCTCCCTTTTTTACCTTACTACTTTTTTAAATGAATAGATGTTCTTATAAATAAATTTTCCACACGCTGAGTTTGGAGGAGGAGAAGAAAAATATGATAAATTAACTCTTGATTAAGGCTTTTCTGTTTATAGGTTTTAACTAAAGAAACTATTCTCTGGTCACAGAGTGGAGCTAAAAATCATTCTAATATTTTAAAATATACACAGACAGTGAAATCCTGTCTAGGACAACTATGTTTTGTTTTGTTTTCAGAGATGGATTATTGTAGAATACTCATAATTAGCAATGTCTTCTACAGTGGAAACCCTGATGGTGTATACTCTGTCCTATAGGGTCACTATGAGTTGGAATCAACTCAGTGGCAGTGGGTTTGGTTTTTCTTTGGTTTTTCTACCTGAGAAGGTGATAAGATATCTGTTCTTTAGCTGATCATCATCCTACAACAATGACCTTTTCTGTCCTAGAACAATGATACTTAGATGGTTGATAAGGGCTGTTCTAGAAAGAACTAAGGCTCCACTCCAAGGATCAGAAAGAGGAACATTCATATGGGTATGAGGGTAAACCTACCAGGAGGTGACTAAAAACAAAACAAAACAGAAGGCACTTACCCTGAAGAGCCACAACCAGACATAGCAGAAACTGACTGTATGTCTAGATTCAAAAAGCTGAATGCTACCTTTTGACTTGGTATGGCTCCTTGATTTCATTAGTGCTGCATGAGGTGGAATAAAGTAATCTAATAACATCGATTTTAAAGCTTTTTGGATCTGAATACTTTATGACTTGCCTAAGGCACTGACTGACCTTGATGTAGTTAGAGTTAAGGGTGTTCTTCTGGGTTCAGTCAGATCTTCCATTGGACATTTTGGACTCTGGATATTTTCATTAGTTAGAAAGGGCATCTTCTACAGCCAGGTGATTTTGAGCTTCTGTCAAATGTTTGATTAAACCCTACTTCACTGTTTTATTTCCAGGACTGAAAGGCGAATAAACAAACCAAAGATAGGAAATTATTGTAGTAGGGATTATAAAATTAATTGATTATAAAATTAATTGATTATAAAATTAATCCTCTACTTCCAGGTATTTAATTTTGAGGTGAAATGGTAAAGCTTCTACCCATATTAAATGTAAAATCTTTTCTTTTTTTACATTTACTTGTATATTCCCATAAAAAATAGATGACTTATAATCACATTTTGTTTTTCTTTCATGTGTGAACTATCTTCCTATTTTTTTAATGCATGTTTTGAATAAGAGTTTAATGTTTATCTTTAATCATCAAAATATCACTCTGTTTTGATAGCTTTTAATTTACCTGGTCCAAATTAAAGTTGCTTTGTAAATACTGATTGTACCCCCCTAAAGAACTGAATTTTAAACCTTAAATGAGAAATTGCCTTAATAACTTGGAGAGGGATGTCTGTAAGCTTTATTTTTATAAAACACTGATTTATTTTTCCTTTTATGATACTTGTACTATTTCACAAAAGTACTTTTCCCCTCTTAATTTTATAGCTTATTGATTTATAGTTTGTTGAACTCAAACATTTTGATGCAATGCCCAATAGAGCAGGATCGGCTTAATAAATGGATTTTACAGGAATCCTTCAGCCGGCGGGTAAAATCTCATCCCCAAACCAGGTTCAGATCACCAGATCATCAAGGCATTTTCTTTGAAGGCTGTATGTACTTCATGAAGCTGGATTAGTGAGATCAACAGTGTTTGAGATCCCCTGGGCTAATTCTAAGGAGGAGGAGTAGCTGATAAGACTGTTCTACAACCCTGATTCCCTTGCTCCTGTTGGCATCTCACACTTGCTTGAGGCTTGGCATGTTACCACTCACCTGGGATCACCTTATGTTTCTACTGTCTAGGGTCGCTGAGTCAGAATCAACTCAATGGCAGCAGGTTTTTTTTTTTTTTTCCTGATCTCTCACATAAAACCGGGAGACAATTGTACCATCTTTCTCAGACTGAGGGTGGTACCCTTTCACCATACCTATTCAATCTGTATGCTGAACAAATAATCCAAGAAACTGGACTAGATGAAGAAGAATGGGGCATCAGTATTGTAGTAGGGCTCATTAACAACCTGCATTATGCAGATGACACAACTTTGCTTGCTGAAAGTGAAGAGGACTTGAAGCACTTACTGATGAATATTAAAGACCACAGCCTTTAGTATGAATTACACCTCAATGTAAAAAAACAAACAAACAAACAAAAAAACATTGCCACTGAGTCGATTCCAGACTCCTAGTGACCCTATAGGACAGAATAGAACTGTCCCATAGAGTTTCCAAGGAGTGCCTGGTGGATCTGAACTGCTGACCTTTTGGTTAGCAGCCATAACACTTAACCACTACAACACCAAGGTACAAAAATCCTCACAACTGGACCAATAAGCAACATCATGATAAACGGAGAAAAGATTGAAGTTGTCAAGGATTTCATTTTACTTGTTCCCACAATCAACACCCATGGAAGTAGCAGTCAAGAAATCAAATGACCCATTGCTTTGGACAAATCTGCTGCTAAAGACCTGTTTAAAGTGTTTAAAAGCAAAGATGTCACCTTCGAGACTAAGATGCACCTGACCCAAGCCATGATGTTTTCAGTTGCCTCATATGCATGCGAACCGTGGACGATAAATAAAGAAGACTGAAGGGGAATTAACACCTTTGAATTGTGGTGTAGCCAAAGAATATTGAATATACCACGAACTGCCAAAAGAATGAACAAATCTGTCTTGGAAGAAGTACAACCAGAGTGCTCCTTAGAACAAGAAGGACGAGATTATATCTCACACACTTTGAATATGTTATCAGGAGGGACCAGTCCCTGGAGAAGGATATCATGCTTGGAAGAGGGTCAGCAAAAAAGAGGAAGACCCTCAATGAGATGTATTCAAACAGTGGCTACAACAATGGGATCAAGTATAACGATTGTGAGGATGGTGTAGGACCAAGCAGTGTTTCATTCTGTTGTACGTAGAGTCGCTATGAGTTGGAACCAATTCGATGGCACCTAACAACATCTCAGACTTTTCATGAATTTGGATGCTTTTCCAGATGATCCAAGATCCAGGTTTCTCTCTCCCTTTGGCATGTAACTAGCAATTTACTAAACCGCTCTATAAAACAGCTTCCTCATTTGTTAAAGGGTGGGGAAATATACCTACTTATGTTTGCTGTCGGGAGAGCTAAATGAAATTAAATGATTAAAAGAATATTTAAACCAGTCTTTTAAGAGGATACTTTGATAATAGGAATATGAAACAAACATAAATTGGCAGAAAATGAGTTAATTTCAACTTTAAAAAGCATTATTTCTGCATATGGCTTTGCATACATTTTATTTATGGCTAAAAACTTTTTTATAAGTACTTATTTGAATATGATGGGCCTAGCACTGGGTTCTGGGTTTAGCCTAAATATGGGGGCAGTGATGGTTCATTGATAGAATTCTTACCTTTCATGCTGGAGACCCAGGTTTGATTCCTTATCAGTGTCTGAAGCACAGCCACAACTCATCCATCAATGGTGACTTGCACATTGCTATGATGCTGAATAGGTTTCAGGGGAAGCTTCCAGACTATGACAAACTAGGAGGAAGTCCTGGCGATCTACTTCTGAAAAATCAACCAGTGAGAACCCTGTGAATCACAAGAGTCTGAGCCCAGAGTGTACGGGGTCACCATGAGTCCGTGGCCAACTTGACAGTAGCTAATAATAACCTGACTATATTTTGGTTTACTTACTTTAATATTGGGATAAATTCACTGGCTATTAATCCACCTTCAAAGTACATGTTTGCAATAGAAATTTTAACATTTGTGTTTTATGAAGATAAGTATAGTTTTCTCTGAAAAAATTGTTGCTTGCCAAATATTTAAATATATACTTTCATGTTACAGAAAAATTAAACAAAATGTATTGTTTTAAAGATCTACATCATGATAAAGAAAAATATTTTGTCATCATGTTAGAATCTATGCTGATTGTTAATGAGTAATACAATGGATTAAAGCTAAATATCACCAGAGAAACATTTTTTCTCCTACAAGTAATACAATATTGCTAACATTGAGTAATTCATTAAAATGTTGGTGTTGTGTGCCATCAAACTGATTCTGACTCATAGTGACACTGTAGGACAGAGTAGAACTACCCTCTAGGGTTTCCTAAGCTGAAATCTTTATGTGAGTAGACTCCAGGTCTTTTTTTCAACGGAATGACTGGTTGGTTTGAACTGCAGACATTTCAGTTAGCAGCCAAGTGCTTAACCATTAACCACGAGTGCTCTCTTCATTAAAGATAGATTCATATCATTTCATTATTTATAAGAAACTATTATTTCTTTTAAAAAAGTTTACATACATTTTTTGGGATATTATTCTTACCGATATGACATTTATGCTTTTTCAAGACAAGTACTTTCCTTAAAGAATCTGTTATCCTTTGTAAATTGAATGATACCTATTTTACGTCTTCTGTTGATATTGTCCTTAATGTCAAATAAAACACAATTTTGAAGAAAGGAGATTGAATATTAAGAAAGGTAGCTTTAGTATTAACATATATAAAAATGCTTAATTTCCTATTGCACATTTGTTTATGGCTGGTATCTAAAATGAATGGTGATCTAAGCATATGATTACTTGTTTTATGACAAGTCATGAATAAATCTAACAGCATATCACAAGGAATAATTTTTAATGACTGAGGAAAATTAAACCAAACACAACAATATCTTGGGAGATAGAGTTGTGTTAAGTGTCCAAAAAGTGCTATAAATGTAAGTCTCATGCATATTATTCAAGCAAAATAAATATATTTTTATGCTTCTCCTTCAACAACTTCTGGTGGAATGACATCTTAAATGGTGGTTTACTTTCCAAAGAGATATTTACCTCTACTGAAAATTGAAAGTTGCTTGAAAGACACACTTGCCACCGGAGATGCCAAGACACATTTTCTCTAAAGCAGATCAAAAGATGTGAAGTCATGACCACAGTGCTTCCCCATGGCAAAAGAGAGGGCCTTTTCATGAAGTAAGACATGCTTTTGACTAAAAATAGAAACATATTTTCAATGTCTACCGTAGATGAATGCAAGTAGATCTTCATTGTTTCTGCACCAAGATTAAGAGATAAAAACTGGCCAATAATTCATCATACCTGTGGAAAAAGTCAGAGAGTAGGATCAGTTTATCAGTGGACAGAACCTCTAAAAACAGAAAGGTCAGAACAACAGATGAGTACAAATCTAACAGTATGGGACAATGTCAGTGAAAGAAAGAACATATCTTTAACCCCAGATGAGATAGATCCATGGATCCATTTCCCCCCTCCCCCACTGGTACATATTCTGAGCTTTACTTTGGGGATGGGGAACACATTACTGTAGCTCTTTGGTTATTAGGCACTGTCAGATTCTCTATTTAGTGCTGTTTGCAAAATATGCTTTTAGACATACACATTCAGATGTTACATGTTGAATTTGTGTGTGAATCATTTTAAGGAATGCTGCATTTCTATTCCATTCGGTTTTCTATCACAGAATGTCATACGCTAATAGAGATTAGTTTTCACTGATTTGTATTCGAACTTTTAGTTTTTCTAGTAGTCATAGCCCTTCTCTTAAGGTGTCTGTTATCCTTAACAGGTAAGTACTTAGCCAAAACTCTGAATGTTACCTACCAGTATTATAAACTTCTTTGTAGCAACATATCATCTATTTAAAACATATATTTTTGCTAAGATACTGATGTCTGTTTGATATGACATGGATATTTCAAGATCAAGTATTAAAACTTAGAAAAGAACATCAATGTTCAAATACATCATTGTTGCCTGGTGGAAGAGAGATGGTTCTAAGAAGTTCATTCTTTGTAGTAAATACTCTACTAAGCTCAACCATTTATGCCTTGCATAATAAAACATTTTAAGAATGAAAAGTTTTCAAGAATAAAAATTTTTTTTCCTCATAATAACCTAGAAAAGATTTTTTTGTTTGCTTTCACAGCACATTAAAAAAAAAAAAAAAAAAAAACCCATTGCCCTCGAGTCAATTTGAACTTATAGTGACCCTATAAGACTGACCCATCGTGTTTCCAAGGAGAGGCTGGTGGATTCAAACTGCCGATCTTTTGGATAGCAGCTAAGCTTTTAACCACTGCACCACCAGGGCTCTCCACACACATTAGAAATGAATATTTTCAAGCCTCTGCTTTTGCCTGGTGGTGCAGTGGTTAAGAGCTCAGTTGCTAACCAAAAAATCGTCAGTTTGAATCCACCACCAGCAACTCCTTGGAAATCCCATGGAGCAGTTCTCCTCTGTCCTAGGGTCTCTGTGAATCTGAATAAATTCAGCGGCAGTGGTTTGGGTTTTTGGTTTTGGTTATTGCCTGAGTTTAAAGAATGCAGAAATGGAAGTGTGGAGTGAGTGTTTATATGTGGGTGTGTGAATCTTTTTCTGGGTTTGGAATATGAGACCTATAATAGGATGGCTATGCAAATATATATATATAAAAAATTATAAGTACATACAAATTCCTAATTTCTCATTAGAAAAAGTAAACTTGAAACTTTTTGACAAAAAAAAGGAGTTATCAAGAAATAGAGAATTTTTTTTTGAAGAGCCTATCTTCTGAAACAATCAATATACATTTTAATAGTCTTTAGTGATGTTCTAGTTTGGGTAGGAATGATTTATATTCATTAGTATGCTGTTCATTGCCTTTCACTCCTGCTAAAGATATGAGTGGTACAATACAGATAATACCTGAACCTAACAGGAACAAGGGTTGCTAATAGCAGATGTTTCTAGCCACCTCAGAGCTTTAGGGCCCATACCCTCAGTGCCTCTGCTGTTAATTAAATGGGAATAGAACTTTACTGTCTCTCCAGAATTCCAGTAAAAAAATAAATAAATAAAAAGAATGAATGAAAGAAAAAAAAGTGTGCGATGGGATTAAAGAAAAAGCATGAAATTCATTTAGCAAACAGTTCACCATGGACATTGCAGCTTATTTCCTGAAGAGTTTATTTATGGAAAGGTATTTTGGGTGAGTCTTAGTTTCTTGGAATAAATTTCTGAGGAACCGTGTGAGGTGTCATTTAATGCAGTGCAATATGATATTAAGACTGTTAAGTGATGCCCCGCAAAATATCTATTTACGTCTGCCAGCGAGAATTGTGTGTTTAATACACACTGCAATTTAATCCATTGAGATGTTATTATATCATGACTGTACACTGAACATCTTTGTTGCATGAATGAAATTGCTAAACAGAAAGAGGAGAACCCATTGTTTTCCAAGTTACACAGTCATCAGAAAATAGGGGTAGAAAGATCTTAATTACCATATTTCCATGTTGTAAATGTGGGGTCCCCACAGAGGTCTCTTTGTAATGCAAAGGATAGTAGAATTATGAAAGACAAGTTTGAAAGGGTGTTTGGAAGGAAGTGGAAAATTCAAGGTTATAACCCAAGAATTGGCCAAATGAAATACCACTACATTTCTAACATACCAAAATTGAAGAAAAGATCATTAGGGAGGAAAATATGAGACAGAAATGTTGGAGTTATGTCTCCAGATTGGAATAGAAGATAAAAAGTGTCCATAGTTTCCTTGAAATGATAAACTCATATTTTTTTAATTTAAATATTAATTTATATTCTCCATTTTTATTCTAATATAAATCTGCTACTTTAGATTTTTTTGTTTGCATTTCACTATCAAGTATTTACTGTATACAAGTGTTAGTAGAGTTTAATATTCTCTTAACTTTAACTCTTGCTCTTTTAAAAGTTATCTTTATTAACTGTTTTATTTCTTTTTCTTTACACATATCCAAGTTTTGTAAATTTGTTGAAAACAATATTATTTGAAGTATTAGTTATGAAACTAAGGTAATGAATAGGATACAGCATTTTAAGAAACAGAGATTGACAAAAAAATGAAGTAAATTGGAGTCTAGGCAAAATAAAAATCATAGTAATGCTTCGATAAGGACTGTAAGATGATTTTGTGTTCAAAAATATTTTTGACATGGGGTGGCAAAAGCCACATTAGGAAGTCCTTACTAAATTTTCCTGAAATACTTTGATAGATCCTTTCTAATTTTAAGTCCATAAGTCTCTTATGCAATAGTATAAGTTTAAAAATGACACACTTTTGTGAAGGCTTAAAAAGGGGGCTATTGAAGGGAAATTGCATTGAATACAGTAAGCACCAAAGTTAAAGTTTTCTTTTTAGAAGATTGCATAAGGATATAAAATTTAGCCTGCTAAAGTTCTGTTAACTCTGATCCATTTAGCAAATGTTTCATCATTGACATTGCAGCTTAAATTTCCTGAAAACGTTTGTTATGGAAGGTGTTTGGGAAGAGTTTAAATGTGTTGCAGTGAATTTTCAAGGTACCTCATGAGGTGTTACTTAGTGCATTGCAACTGGATATGAAGAATGTTAAGAGGTGCCTCTCCAAAATGTCTGTATACATCCACGAGTTCTCTGTTGAATAGTTGTGATTAGTTATATAACATTTAATAATAGATTCTGTATAATGAATACAGGAAAATTATTAAAAAAAAACTTGTTTCTGAACGCAACTGTACAGAGCAGTGTCATAAACTAAATGAATGCATTTTTAAATCAGTGTCATTAGAGAATATGGTAGTAGAAAGTACCAGAAATGAGAAATGGACAGTTGATAAGTAACACTGTGTCTTTACATTGTTAATTGGTTCTGTAAGTGCATACGTATATCAACCTAAATACCTAACTGCTTAATCCTGTTCCTACATCAAATTTCTCCTCTCCCGCACTGTCATTAAACAGTACTGATCTACCCTTGTTAGACCATCAACTTCCAAAGATCTATAAAGCATTTCAGAAGATGACCAACTCATCTAATAGGTACTTTTGAATAAGTTGTGAAACATATCTAGGTAAAGTTTAAAGGTTATATTAAACCAGTGGCCGATGAATCGACTCTGACTAATGGCAACACCATGTGTTTCAGAGTAGAGCTGTACTCTATAAGGTTTTCAGTGGCTGATTTTTTGGAAACAGATCCCCAGGCCTTTCTTCCCAGGGCCTCTGGGTGTACTTGAAAGTCCAACCTTCAGATAGCAGCCATGAATGTTAACCCTTTGCACCACCTGAACCCCTGCATTTAGGGACTGAGCTCAGCTGTCATTCATACTTGCTTCTTCTTAGATGTGATAAAAACAAACACATACACATGGTGAGGTCTGAAGAAAACAAAATGTATAGAAGCTATTCTTGGATTCACACAAAGTCCAAAATCACATGAAAATGAAATAGAAAGGGAGTGAGTAATTTTGAGGATCTCATGTTATAGTATGTAAATCTCTTATGTAACTCCAGCAATCAGATACAACCTAAACAGGAACTGCTAGGTAGAAAGTTTAGTTGAACTGGTTATAGCATTTTAATCATAGCCTCTGTCCTGAGCTGAAGAAGAACTTCTTTGAATACTTTCATTGATTTGGGAGCTAAGTTTGGTGTCTATGCCATATGCTATATTTCTAAGAGCAGTTTCAATTAATATGTAAGAAAAACAATTTGTTATTTATGAAATCACAATTGTGAACTCTGTATTTTAGGGAGAAACCTGGCCTGAAAAAAATAGTTTCCTTTAAAAATTTTAAAAGCATAGTAAAGAGAAAGTAAGATGAATAAAGATAGCTTGACAAAAGATAGTTTGAAATGTAAATGTCCAGCTAATTTGGAATTTTGGTATCTTAGCTTCAGCTTTTCTAAACAGATGGATAACTTGGCAATAAATGAGCTCTGAAGGCATACTACTGATATCATTTAGGTCCTAACACATTGTAATAAACGTATTTCTCATCACATAAGATTTTTCAATAGAACAAAAACGGGAAGGGGTAGCTTTACTTCCAACCGTTTAAAAACGAACTATGTTTTTGTATGCTAATTTCTGAATATTTTCATTAAAATATTGCTTGCCTCATTAAGAACAGAGCATACCCTCCTGGTATTTTCTGCAGCACATTATGGGTTTTACACTGATTCTCCCTTAGGTTCCTGTAAGAGTGAAATCTTGAGCAGTCGGTCAGTAAATCTTAAAATTTAATGGTTTTCTATTGTGTATCCATTTTAGTTCCTAAACCTAACCATAATGCAAATTCTAATTATCTGCTCTTCTGGAAAAAAAAATATTTATATTTCTGCTTGTATGAATTGGAAGTTACTTGTGTGTTTGGATTGAGGGATGCTGAAATATTTTTGTACTGCCAAATAATTCTGAATGCCATAGTTCTCACTTCCTTGTATAAAAGGACTAAAGACCATTCTTAAAATGTAAACATTATAGGATTAGGGTAATCTATTTAGTTTTCATCAACCATCAACTAATTACAGTCCTGAAGAATGAAACTCAAGAAGAATTATACAAGGTGCAACTCTGCCAAACGGATTCTGAAGTAACAATTTTAAACAGCCAAAAGATGCCATGAGAACCATATGTGACTAAAAAATGTTGGGATAGCAGGAGGTATAGAAGAATAAATGGAATGAATTTAAACTATATCTTCTTTAAAGTGTATTTTGACACAACTATAGAGTTTTATGAGTCGGAATTGACTCAACGACAATGGGTTTGGTTTCTAATGTTTTAACTAAAGAAAAAAAATTTTATGTATACTATATTAATCGGTACCTTTACTTCTTGAATGATTTTGAGTTTTTCTACAAAACTCAATGTATGAAAGAAATCTACATGATAGGCTTGCCTTTTGAGAATTATAATACAGTGGAAAAATAGCTGCCACCTTCAGAACATCAAGAATGTTTTGGTATGTGTATTCTCTGTGACCCACTTGCCTAATGAACTCTATACCTTACCTATGCATGGACATACAGCTGCAAAATTCCCTTATGTGTTTTTTATATGAACTGCCTATGAAAACAACCACAAGTATGTATTTTTTTCTTTATGTTAATATGAAATTTAGGTTCAAGAGGAACCAATTGCATTTTTGCCTGAAACTTAAAGGAATTCAGGGATTTGTTGGAGAACCCTACAGTTCCTCAAAGTGTACAACAAAAGCAATTGAGCACAGCCTTAAAAGTTAAAAGATAAACTCAAGTCCCTTTGTGTCAATAAAATTCTTAACATAAATGCAGAAGTGAGTACTCTTCAATAGTAGGAGGAAATTTAGAATTTAGTTATATTATTTTCCTTTAATTATAATTGAAATAAAACCACAAAATTAAAAAAAAAATTAGCTAAGTTTGTGGTACTCCAAGTATACTTGAATCACTGTTGAACAATGTGACTGGATTGGGACTATCACACGATATTGCAACACCAAGCAAGCCTTGTTCTTTCAGGCAATAATATCCAAATCCTTCAGACTTGCCACAAAATTCCAAATAATCAGAAGAACCAAGAGCTCTGCGGTATTTCGCTGAAGGTAACTGACTTTCTGATAACTACAGTTGAATAGATCGTAAATATTGATTAGATTGATTCTGAATATTGTTAAGCCGGATGGTCACCAGAAATGTCTTATGATGTTAGATCACAGTAGGAGTTCAGAAAGTACTGCTCTATTGAAAGCAGTAAAGACATTCTTTCTAGGCACTTATATTTATCTTCAATTTTGTGGTATATCAATCTTGCTTAAAATTCATTTTGTAGAAAGGTCCCTCCATTCATCTTTTGTGGTACATTCCTTCCTACGGTTTCCAAAAAATGTACCACAGCTCAATAAATGTATTTGGCTTTACCTTTTAGCATAATGGAGGTGCATGTGCTTGGTAATGAGTTGAGGCACTGAAAGAGTTTAAATCAATAGAATGTGTCTTAATTCCAGAGGGCAGTGCTCCCGGTGCTCTTATTTTCTGCTTTTACTCAATCCATGCAATTGTATACTTGTGAGAAATTAGAAAATGACCATATGATCAATGAGACACTGTGAACAAACCTAAATTTAGAAACACACCTGCCAGCTAAGCCATGCTATGCCTCAGCACGTTGCACTCAGTCTACCCCCTGCCTGCCAGTGCTTGTAAATGAGTGGACCTGAACAGAGGGACCGTGGGACATAACCCTGGATACTGCATATACCTGTGACTGTTGACTTGGGTTTGCAGCAGGCAGCTTGCCTGACAAGGTGTTTGGGATTCCAGTAGTGCTGCTGTCATGGGTATAGGCATCTGAGAGGTCTTCCCCTTCTTAGCGTGAAAAATTTAATCTTTCTCTTTTATAAATGTATTTTTTTTGTATGTGCAAAGAAACTGAATTACTCTTTTAATGTGTGTATTTTTTGTCTCTTAACAATGTCACCACAGGTACTGAGAAGAGTCTTTGTCTATTATTCCAAGTGGGAAAAGTATTTTGAAGTAAAAATGGTTTAAATTGTCATATTTAACTGGTAGCAATAAGTGCCATGTACCTACTAATGAAATTGATTTGAAGTTACTTTTTCCTCAATAAGAGATTTTTATTCTAATCAAGAGCTAATGAATTAATGATTTTAAAAACTCTACGTGGACAAAGGATCCCCAAAGGTTTTGGGAACAGTCAACATGGGTCATTTAATAAAAATAAAATTACTGCCTTTTTCTTAGAAACTTTTTTTTTTCAAAGTACTGAAAACATCTCATATGTATCGTGTAATTTATCCTGAGAATACTTTTAGAGTCACTGACAGACAGGGAGTATTAGTCTGGGACAGGTACGTAAACACAAAAATTCAGGATTCAACTAGAGACTGTGTTAGCTTTTTTATTTCTCTCCAGCTTTACAAGGAGTTGGTTTCCAGTGACTTCAGCAGCTCCTTACTTAAAATGCAGCTTTGAACTTGGAAGAGGGCATAGCAAACTGACAATGAATTGAAATCAAAAGATATATCCCAGAGTGGTCTGGGCAAATGAAATATAAGGATAAGGATGTTAATCATAACAGTGACAAACACTTCCATGTAATTATTTCACAACTTATGTCATCAGATGAAAATGTTATAATTTTCAGAACAAAATTATTTGAAAAGATCTTCAGAAATAATACAAGAAAGAAGAAGCCTATCCTTATTTTTGTGGGTGAAAATTAAGTTGTGACACTGAACAATGACTAGGTATTCTATATAGGGAACCCAGCTTTAAGAAAATTACATTACTGAACTGTGCACAGAAAATTACCTTTAGAAATGCAAAACAAGCATCTGGATAAATGTGTCAATTTTCCATTAGTGATTCCTTATTTGAAAAGACGTATGTGACTATGGCAATGGCTGAATGCCCATTTTGCATTCCCTGACGATTTGGGGGGATACCTGAAAGAAACAATCATTTATATCCAAAAGAATGAGGTATAGGTTCCAGGGTTCAATAAATTCTAATACTTCACACTTCCCTAGCATGTCCCAGCCATAGAAATTGACCTTTCTCACTGAACTGCCAACCCTTTTCTGTGAATGGGAGGTTATATTTGGACATTATCCAATCAGCCTGTGATGGCATTAGGTAATACGCTTATGCACCAGCACTGGAACTTCCAAGGCTTTTACTTTTGTGAATATTCATAGAAAATTTTAAAACTAGCATCATCATGTAAAACAGATACCCTTCAGTGATCCAGACATTTCCTCATGCCAGAAATCAATCACAGAAAGAAAAACTGCCAGCCATTGCAAATTCAGTTATAATTGTTTTGCAGCTATAAGTTATGAATAAATTCAGTCTAGAAGTCCCTGAAATTGCTGGCAGCATCATTTTTTTTTTTTTTCTTCCCCGTAAGGCATTCTTAAACCCACAGGCTTACACCAGTATTCACATAAGCGCACGTGCTCTTTCACATGTTCACCATACTGGGGGCCCTGCCCGGAGAGCTCTGCTGGCTAATATTTATTAAAAATGAATAGCCTGTGAAGTCTCTGTGAAAACACTGTTTTGTGGAGAGACCACAGAGAAACCTCAGGGTTGATGTAGGGAGAAGGACTCCCAAAACTCTTCCTGAAACAAATGATTTTCTGCCTAAGAGGACCTGACTAATTTGCAGAGTATGCCCATGGCTGGGGAGAGTCCACTGCTCACTGTTGGCGTGACAACTGTTGGAATTGACAATTTAAGTGCTTTTATGCCTACTCTCACAGGCTTAATTTTAAATGCTTTCCAAAGGGATGAAAACGATCTCTACATTTTGTGGGTTTTAGAAAGCTTTATGAATGAGTATCGGTGATAACAGATTTTAAATTGAAAAAAAAAATGTAAATAGGAAAAAGGTGATTGAAATAAGAGAAATAGAAATGGTTGAAATTTACAATGAAAGCTTGGAGCTAGTTCTTTACCTGAGAGGATTTTTACTTTTATAGAAGAGACAAATTAAATTTTGCCTTGTATAATTGTTAAACTTGTTTAAAGATAATTATTACCTTTTCTTTTTAGAATTTTCAAATGGAAATTAGCTTTGGGCAAGCATTGGTCTTCAATAAAAAATCTTCAGGCAGAAAACCTATGTTTAAATCCCGGCAAGGGACACTCTATACTTATTTTCAATTCTTGTAAAATGAAAAATAGAATAAATTCTTAAAATCATCAAATGTTTGCAAAACATTTGCAAAAGATTTCGACATAGTTTATAAAGATGTTCAGTAAATACTATCTATAGACATATATAATGAAGACCAATGAAATGAAACTATCAGCTGGGAGACATGATATTAATGAAATATCCTAATGATACTGTATTTCATTTTTCTTAAGCGACTGTAATGCTCACTTTAGGTTTCATTTTTATCAATAAACTATGGGAATTTTAATTAAGTAGCAAATGTAACTTGATGCAGGTGTGATTTATTATCATTATCAGTAATAATGAATATATATATAACTGTGATTATATTTCACCTAAAAGGGGAAAGGCAGAAATAATTTTTGTAAGTAGTGCATATAAAGAATTTTGACTTGGAATCATTAGAATCATTTCAGTGACGAAGCAACAATGTGAGGACTTTTTTTTTTTTTTAATTGACATTATCCCACACTTGTACATCTCCTTCTCTGTTTATATATCTCTGAAGTCCAAGGCCATGAATATAATGTTGCTGCATGTGTAACTTTTTCCTCTTTGAAACGTTCATGTCTCTTTCTTCCACATCTATTTCAAACCTTGGTTTACTGCATATTTCTTTGGTTTTTGACCTGTAACCACATAGACATTTCTCTATCTCCCTGCATAGCCTCTTGTATTAATGAAGGTGAGATGGTCTTCATGAATTTGGATTTGTGATTATTTTTTCTTTTCTCTTTGCTACTGTAGCTTCAGTGCCAAGAACAATGACTGCCACATTATAAACACTCTATAAGTGTTTTGCAAAATGAATGCTGAAAACAGTTGTAAAATAATATTTACGAAGTTAATTATTGTCAGAGTTGGAAAAGGCAGATGATTTTCATTTTTCAGTGGCATTTGTTGTAGATCAGGTTTTCTGCTTCATAATGATCTCCAGTGTATGTATCCAGACATTTATCACTGAACTTATGAGACTGGGGTGTCAGAGAAAACATACGTACCCCAACATATGTAAAGTGCATGTTCTGCCACAACCACTATTACCACATCCCTTCCTCAAATCTGTTTTTCATTTTTAGTCCCAACAGCCAAGCTTAGAATATTCCACACTAATTTTAGTGAATTTAAATACCAGTTCTGTTTTACTAATCTATTTCTAGGCTTTATCACACCTCATCAAACAACAAAGTAGAGAAAACGAGACCCACACTTGCCCAAGTAAAGGGCAGACAGAATTTATATCAGTAAATGATTTCTTGATAAAGGAAGTGAAGGATAACTCACGCCATATACAATTGAAAAACACAGCTTTGAATTTTTTTTTTTGATCAAAAATATTCTGTTACTACTATTGTTAGTAGTTGTGATTGTTCTCTATGGATATATTCATGTCTTCATCAGTGCAAAAGAGCAAAGACAGAACAAGTTCTTTTCCCATGCTATCCCTGTATAGGAAACCCCGGTGGCGTAGTGGTTAAGTGCTACGGCTGCTAACCAAAAGGTCGGCAGTTCAGGTGCTCCTTGGAAACTCTCTGGGGCAGTTCTACTCTGTCCTATAGCGTCATTGAGTCGGAGTCGACTCGATGGCACTGGGTTTGGTTTGGTTTTGGTATGCCTATACAAGGTAATTATCCGTAGTTAAAATAAAATTAAGCCAAGTGTTGAAGCTGACTTTGCTGACGGTTACCTCTACCCAGTAAGTACATTAGAGCTGACACTAATGTCAACTAATATTATTATGCTCATTCTTAAAACTTTTGGACTTTTCTAAATTCCATGAAATAGACCCCACGTGACTGTGGATCACCATGAACATGACACTGGTGGATAAATTATTTTTACCAAGCAAAAATATATTGTAAGCAGTAGAAACATAGCTTAATCCTTCTAGTTCAACATACCTCTTTGTCTCATACTGGTTATGTGCTCATTTTCTTGGAGAGGAGAAATTGTATTGATCATGCTGAGGCTATTTCTAATCCTGACATGTTCTCTTCTGAGTGTTCCCAGCACGTGGCTGGGCATCCACTAGTGAGCGGGTGGATTGTCCCTGGCTTATTAGCCCTGCCACTCGCGGAACACCATTGTATTGACATCATAATAGTTCTAGCAGCATCTCTTGAAGCTGTTCCATTTAATCTGACTGGTGGTGAAATAACACACTTGCCATCAAATTGCCTTGATGCTTTTTTAAAACTGATGTCAGTTGAAAGATGTGTTTTCTGTAGGAGAACTGGTTACTGATATCTAGTGTATAGGTCTTTCTGACATTATAAAATATCAATAAGTGTTGATGGAGGCTACACAGATTTATGAGCATCAGAATATTGTTTTAGTTCCATTTAAAAAAATACAGGTAGAATTGTGTTAAGAAGGGTTATAATTTGAAAACTGAAATCATAAAAATTTGGAAAGCTGTTATGTATTTCCCAGCTTTTTTTTTCTTTTACAGTATTTGGTAACAATTTGTAAAAACATAAATAAATAAAAGGATTCTAAATAAGTATAGGTTGAGACATAAAAAATTGAAGGCATTGCCCCCTGGATGTATTCTGGTATTTGTTTGCAGTCAGAAAACAGCATTAGCTTGGCCTCATAATTTTAAGTATAAAAAAATCATGCCAAATAATCCATTACTGTCAGTTGTCAGAATATTCTAATGGTCTATTAAGTGCTTGATGAAATTGGCCAGCTTTGAACAGTATATCAGGGAAATGTAATATGTGAAATTAAAAATCAAGCAAATCTAATTTGCTTTGAGAAAA